>NC_057717.1:87002018-87021066 GCF_004010195.1 Chiloscyllium plagiosum | reverse complement strand
ATCTGACCAACATTCTTATCCCTGTCAACTGGCCCATCCCTCCCAACCTCCCCATCTCCATGAACTCCTGCAGACCACACAGCCCTCCGCATTTTTGTTCTCTCCTATGGCTCTCTGATCCTTCCTCCCTGTGAAACCTCTAAACACCACACCCATCCCAGTCTGGGTCATCTGCTTCAGATCAGGCCATCGGTGTTTCTGTTACCTCTGGCACTCAGAGTAAACCTTCCTAATTGTGTCTATTCATTCAGATCCCATCATCTCCAGCCTCTGGAAACCTCTTCCTGCCATTGCAACCCTCCCCTGTTTAGAACACAGAAGAGTACAGCGCAGTTTCTCCTGTAACCACATCTTTCTGGTGAGCAAATCTTATTTATCCCTGTGTCACAAGTTATTGTGGATACTTTGTACATTCCAAATAAAACTGTAATTGACTTTTTCCCAGAATTTCCTGTCACAGCCTAATTCAATGAAGTACAGTTTTAGTTAAACTCTATGCCTTCTTGTTCCTTTCTGTTTGTGTTCAGTCACATCCCCATGCTGTTCTGATGCGTCACATTTTCATTTGGATTTGAAAAGCTCCTTTCACCTGAACCCTGTCCCTGCATCCTCTCTATCAGTTCAAAGCCCTGTCCATAAACCCACCGATATGATTGGCCAGGACATTGCTCCCAGCAGGGTTGTTTTTAATTCAGTCGTGGGATATTGCTGTCTCCGACTGGCCAGCGTTTCATGCCCACCCCTGAGCTGCCCTTGAGCTGAGTAGCTTGCCGGATCATTTCAGGGGGCAGTTGAGAGGCAACCCCCTTGCTCTGGGTCTGGATTCATACGTCGGCCAGACCGGCAGCCCATAACAGATTTCCTTACTTAATGGATATTAAGCAGTCAGATGGGTATTCCTGCTACTGGCATTAAATTCTGGATGAACAGTCAACTGAGAGTAACACTAGGCCATTGCTTGGCCCACTGATTGCTTCCTCATCCCTGAGTGCTGCTTCCAGTGCACCTTCTTCCTGACCGTGGTTTATCCTGATACCTTCCTGCACTCTGGTGATATCACTCAGGATCTCTCCATGTGAGATCTGTCGCTGTGAGGGTTTAATTGATGCGGGTGACTGCACGTTTTGCAGCAGCTCCAGATCCTGAGCCAACAGAATTCTCCATTCCAGGGAGACGGGCAGGACAGGCCAGGAATGGAGACTGAGATTTTCCAGATCTCTGTGGGACTCAGTGCCATTTTCCATGTGTAACCCTCACTACATCAGTCTAATTACCAATTCTGTTCATTTCTCTGTCTCCTGTAGGTACTCAGGATGCTCCTGACTCGGCAGGATTCCTAACTCCTGTTTCGTTCATCACCTCATTGAAGACAGTCGGTCAGCCAGAGAGATGGAGAAAGAGGTCTGGAGCTTTCAGTAAATCCTGCAGATCAGTAAGATCGCTCACAGTGAACAGACTAGAGTGTATTTAAGGGATCGAACTTTGGTCCAGAAGACATGACATAGATACAGTATTGAAGAACGAACACAGTGCACGATGGTCCCAGGCTCAAACCCCACCCTCATGTTAATTTTCATCTCTGTTGTACTGAGTATTCCTTGTAAATACAGTAAGTTGACAGTTATCAATCCAGGCCTGTGCTGTCTTTGTGAGGATTAGTACAACAAAGGGGAAAGCACGCCTCCCTCAAGGAGATGGTATTGAAACCTGGGATCTTTCTGTTCTATGTTCCCTCCTCACACTGTCTCTTGTGATGTGATAGAGTCAGACAGCAAGGAAACATGTCTTTCAGTCCAACTTGTTTGTGCCAGTGTCTTGAATGCTTGTAATTCCCAGAAAATGTCCTATTTCTGTAACCTCCACCACTCCCATATTCCCGCTGTATATTTGAAACCTACTCCAATACTGACGACTCTCTGTGTGTAAATTGCTCCAGTCTGGATAACATGCCCAATCTCAATAATCCCATCCTGCACCCAGTACAATAATTCCCATTTCTGTAGTGTTGCACAATACTTACAGTGCACCCTTCTCTGTAAAATCCTCCAGCCTGGACCAAATTATCCACCTGTGTACCTTCCTCAAGCCCCAAGAAAACATGAAAACACTGAAACCTTCTGCAGGTCCGATCACACTTCTGCCTCCTGGCCTATATCACCACACGACCACATAACCTTCTCCCATCCCTTCCAAGTTCCTTACCTGTATAAACACCTCCAGACCCTTTTCAAACCACAACAGCACTCCACATCTCTGTTTACTCGTCCACATTTCTGTCTGCTCGTCCACATCTCTGTTTGCTCGTCCACACCCTACACTCCTCCCAGCACCCCAAAAACTCTCTCTTTGTGTAATTCTGCAATTTGGGGCAGCACGGTGGCTCAGTGGTGAGCAATGGTGCCTCACAGCGCCAGCGACCCAGGTTGGATTCCAGCGTTTGGTGACTGTCTGTGTGGAGTTTGCACATTCTCCCCGTGTCTGCGTGGGTTTCCTCCGGGTGCTTTGGTTTCCTTCCACAGTCCAAAGATATGCAGGTCAGGTGAATTGGCCATTCTAAATTGCCCATAGTGTTCGGTACATTGTCGGAGAGAAGTGGGTCTGGGTGGGTTACCCTTTGGAGAGTCGGTTGGGCCGAAGTACCCGTTCCCATGCTGTAGGGAACCTAATCTAAATTCTATCTCTGCATTCCATATTACTGTCCCTAAATATATCCCTTTATCCATAAACAGGCCAAACCCTTCAAACCTCCGAGTCTCTGTGAACTCCCACAGCTCCAGCATCCCTCCTTAATTGGGTAACCTTTTCCAGTCCTGGAACACTCTGAAAATGTGAGCATCCTACAATCCTCCCTATCTGCGTAATCCTCTCAGGTCCATGCAACGCTCTGAACTGTGGAACCAACTCCAATGCTTGTGACTCTCCCGATCAGTTTCTACACAGTTTCTATGTGACATTTTCCCGTCACTATCACCAGACCTGTTAATGTAAGCTCCTCCAGATTCCCCATCAATCTAATCGTCTCCATAACCTTCTCCAGCTCTTAGACCCCGATCTGTGTAAACGTTACACTCCACTACAACCATCCCTAAAGCAGAAACCGCCTCCAATGTGTGCAATGCTGTGTTAGTGTCTCCAGGCTCTTTTGCTGTTCCTGTCTCTGGAAGCTCTGGCAGATTATCCAGCTTTCCGGTCCATATAATTTCCATAACCTCTGCATCCGACATCAACAAATGTCTTCATTAACTACAGCCTTCTATATCTCTGTTCCTTCCTCAATTCTATACAATTGCATAACCTCCGTAAATAACACCATTCCATAAAATATTTCCGTCTTTGTAAACCGCCCCAATCCTACACTGAGAATCCTCACTGTCCTTTTGCTGTGCTGGAGGAGGTTCAGATCTCCCTGTAACTTCACTGACTCCATTGAATACAGCTCATCTCATGTTATAACTCCTCTAACTCATATGTTACTCCCCATCTCTGTGATATTCTCCAGTTGCTTCAATTATGATTCTTTAACTCCAGCGCTTCCAATCCCCCTGATCGATGTAAGGTTATTTTTCCCCTGCTGCATGTTTAATACGTGTATCAGCCTCCAACTCCTCAATGCATCCTTTCGCTGTAACCTTCTCAAATACTACAGCTTGTAATATTACAGTCTTTGTAATATCTTCCAGTATCTGCAACGCTGTTGAATATTGTAACCTCCTCCAGAACAGCACTCCACATCTCTGTGTAACTGATGGGAATGCTGCAAACCTGCATTCACAGTCCCCACTAACTCTTTTAACGCCTGCAGCCCTACAACCCTTAGTATCTCTTGCTCGTCCAATCCCTACACTTCTCCCTGGCAGTGTGAACTGATCCAGCCGCTTCAACCTTTCCTATCTCACTCTCTTCTGCAGCTCCAATTATTGTCCGTGTTCATGTAATTCTCAGCACCAACAATCCTCCACTAACTCCTGCAGCTCCAGCTACTACCCCAATCTCCGGTCCCTCCAATCCTCCCTTTCTCCATAAACTCCTGCAGCTCAATTTTCTCCCCTATCTGTGTAATATCCAGTCCCGACAACCCTCCCTTCCTGAGCCCCTGCACCAGCTGTTGGAACTGTTGTTATCTGCATCCCCTCCAGAAGGCGCTACAACACTCCTCACGTCTGTAACTGCATACTGACAATGCAGCTCACCCTTTTATAGCTGACACCCTACCCGACTTATACCTCTTATAGTTCCTCACAATATCTCACCTCCTCCAGTCCCATCAGTGCTAGAGATCAGTAAAATCTCTTTATTCTTGTTTAAACTTCTGATTACCTAAAACCTCTCCATTTTTAACCCCTTCAGCACAGATTCCCTTCCTTAAATCTCTATAATTACAATGGTTGTATTTGTTAAATTGGCACTTTTCTTCCTCCTTATCCATCTCAGGACTTCCAATCCCTACAAACCCACTATTTGGAATGCTCCCATTCTCTGCACATCCTCATGTCCTGAGGCACCTTGAACACCACCAGTGCTCCAAAATTTCATCGTCCCCCCAGTTACTGCAAGTCTTCTAACTGAGTAAAATCCAACAGTCTCCACTACCATACAACACTTGCTGGCTGTTACTTTGCAACTCTTACTGTGTCTTCCAATAACCTGCTTTAGACACTACAGGTCTGCCAAACTCCCCAGGTAACCTGTTCCATCCAATATAGATCGCCCAATCACTGTAACACCCTCTGCTCTGTCTCATCCTCCTCTTTTCCACTGTCTTCCAGGCACAACAGCGATCCTGCAAGAGAGCAGTGCGGAACGGTTTGTTATAAATCTCAGCTGAGGCCTACCATTACCTGGGAGTCACAAAGTGAGAGAACCTGAGAGCGAACAGAACAGTATGGGAGAATATAAATCACTGAGGGTCTAGGCCGACTGAGACTTGGAGTCGGGGAAACAGCAGTGCAGAAGGCTCAGAATCAGCACCGAGTCATAGAGGGAGTGACCATGTGAGGGAGCAACGTGGAGCAGGGGCTTGAGGCTCACTCACACCTAGGAGGTGGAAGCACCAAATTTGGAAGGATATAAATCAGCACTGAGGATCGAGGCCTAGTCGTACCTGGGAGTCACAGAGATGGTGACCCTGTGAGGGAGCAGAGTGTAGTGGGAGCAGGAGGAATACACGTCCCTGGGAGTCACAGAGACAGTGACCCTGTGAGGGGGCAGAGTGGGGTGGGAGCTGGAGAATTACACGTACCTGGGAATCACAGAGACGGTGACCCTGTGAGGGAGCAGAATAGAGTGGGAGCTGGAGGATTACACGTCCATTAGCGTCACAGAGATAACCTTCTCCTGCTGGGACCTGCCTGCACTGAGTTTGAAAGAAGTTCAAGATCCATCACAGAAAAGACTATAAGTTCATTGGCTGATTAATAAACAATTTTTAGTGACTGTCAGTTAATTGCTGTACGTCAGAAAATTTATTTTTTAACTTCTGAAGTCAGGATTGAAATAAGAGGGAGAAGTGAAATTCTGAGCCAATATAATAAATTAACCTCAGTAAGCCACAGTTGAATAAGGGACTTAACCATATTATGATGTCCCTGATGTTAACTTCATTCTAAGTAATTCATTAAGTTACTCTAGACATGTTGCATTTTAGGACGTGGCAAGACATATTTGTCAGATCGAAAATGCATTCTGTTACATTGGGAAGTCATAGCCCCTGCTCGTGTCCTAGATGGACACTGGGACTTGGAGCTCAGACAGTGACTGGAGACTCTATGGGACATCTGTGATGGTGAGAGTTAGGTCGATAGTGCACAGGCAGGGCAGACCACCCTGCAGACATGACGGCCTGGAAGAAGGAAGGGTCTGGGGGACGAGGCAATCGGGGAGAACAGTCAGGGAATTCAAGAATATCCTGATGTTTCCCTCCCAATTCAGTTCCCCAGTTTGGAAGCTGATGAAGGTACTGGCTGCTCAGGGGAGGGCAGTCAGAGCCATGTCTGTGGCCCCACAAGCAGCCTGACTGTACAGGAGGGAAGGGAGAAGGAAGTCAAGCAATAGGCACAAGGGAGTCAGGAAAGTGAAGAAGGTGTCAGCGTGTCTGTAATTCTAGGATAGTTTGGTTAAGAATGTCACCGTGTCTGCAGGGCATTCGTCTGGGGGACAGTGAGCAGTCAAACGTCATGTCTATGTTGGTAGGAATGACCTGGGTACGAAGGGTGAAGTGGTCTGGGACTCAGAATTTAGGGAGCTAGGTGGATGGTTAGCAAGCGGGACCTCAAATGTAGCAATCCCTGGAATACTCCCAGTGCCGTGTCCTAGTGAGAACAGGATTTTGAGTTTTAGGTAGATGAGTGTGACTGGAACGATGGTGCAGCAGGAAGGGCTTCAGATTACTGGGACATTGGGACTGGTTCTGGGGAAGGCAGCAACTGTGCAAGCTGGATGGACAGAATTTCTTACGGGTTGTGTGGGAGGTATTGAAAATAGCTTGGCGTGTGATTAGGATCCAAAAGGAATAGTAGAGGAGACTACCAGGATTCTCAAAATAATGGCAGATATAGTTGGTACTAATTTACAACAACAAGTTTAACAGTGAAAGATTGAGTAAGAAAGAAAGCTTTAATCTGAGGTACTCTGCACGGACATAAATACTTGGAGTGTGGGGAGTTCCAGATGCAGATTGGTGTGTGGTAATCTAATGTACTGATCACCGAGAGCTGGCTCAGGGAATGGCACGACTGGGTATTAAATATTGCTGAGGATAAAGGATTCCAAAATGATCGAAGTAAAGGGAAAGGATGAAGGTAGAAGCATTGGCTGAGATTAGCGTTCGTTAAGGTGTCCAAGAGAAAGAGGATCCGCCAAGGACAGAATGAATTTAGCTGGAGCTACAGAACAAAAAGTATGCAATTAAACTGTGAGGTACAGTCTGTCGGCCAATAGACAAAGAAATGATGTAGAGAATAAAAATGCGGGGTCATTTGAGATCGATGATAATACTACAGATAAGTTATACTGAGAAACCTAATTTATCCAGATATTGACTGGGTTACTGTTGGTGCAAGGTCATGAGGGGCGAGTGTCCCTGGATTACGTGGAGGAGAGATCACTTCAGGAGTATGTGTCCAGCCCAAAAGAGCATGTACAGTTGGACATGGTCCTTGGGAAAGAGGTGGGGCAAGTGGATCCAGTATCAGTAGAGGAGCGTTTTGGGGTGCAGCGATCATTTTATTGTAAAGTTCAGGAAAATGGTAGAGAATGATGTGCAATAATTGAGAATGAGAAACATTAGTTGACTGAGAGCAGCCTTCAATGGGGCAAGATTGAAGCTGGGAACGTTTCAACAAGATCAGTGAAATGGTAGCTTTAAATAGTGTGAACCAGGTCATATGGATCTGGGATTATGGAGATGGGGCTGCAGTGTGACCACGACTGAGAACAGAATAATCAAAGGATTTTCCCATTTATACAGGAAGGATTACCAGGCCAACACAGTGAAGTAGCATTGTGTATTAAGGACGGTATCAGTGTTATTGTGATGTTAATCAATTCACACACTGCTCCTCCTGCCCTCACCCCTCATCTCTATGTCCTACAAGGTATTGATCAAATTAGATATTAATAGCCTTTGAAAACTTCAGAAAATAGCAGTATAGAGGAGATTACTCTGTCCACTGTCTGCATTGGACAAGATGTAACATTGTTTTTTTAAAAGCCCTAGTTTTGCCTTCCCGGATGCTGTAGGACTTCGGGCACAGAAACTGGCACCTTTTTAAAATTGTTTGAGGGCTTCTGTCTCTACTCTGCTTCCATGTGTGACTCCCAGATCCCGATAATACTCTGAGTAAAATAACAGCTTTCCTCACCACTTCACTAATATTTCAACGAATTACATTAAACATTCAGTACTAGTAACTGAGCTGTCCAATAGGAACAAGATGTTCTCTCTCTTTCTACCCAGGCTCCTGATAATATGTGCACCCCAATTAAATCTCCTGTCAGCATCCTCCGTTCTAATCTTTCCCCATAACTGCACTTCCACTGTCACAGGGGGGAGAATCTCCTCTGTAACATCTCCAGTCCAATTGCATCCTTCCATGTAGTGGGGTGACTAGAACTGCACACAGTCCCCAAGCTGTGCCTGAGCTTATTATTTGCATAGTTCCTGCATAAGCTTCCTGCTCTGAAGAGTATTTTGTCTGATAAAGGAAATAACGCCACTTGCTACAATAACAAGTTTATTGATGTTTTCAGCTACCTTCATTTGTCTGCCCACACTGACCATACTCTCATTTTATTATACATTCCTCTCTATTGGTGATGTCCCCAAATGCCTTGTCTTGCACTTCTCTGGGTTGTTTGCTGCATTCACCTGGACCCCATAGTTTCTGTTTTTAAACAATCTGCCATGGGATCTCTCGTCAAATACAAGGAAGTCACATGCAGTTACAAATTACTGCTCAAACCAACATAGTCAGATTAATTACACCCGACGTTCCTTGAACAAATCCAAACCAACTGTCCTGGAGTCCCTGGGACTTCCTCAGTGACCGTTTATCCACTGTTATAGAATTCGAGCCTCGACCTATCCAGTCAGTCCCTTGCTCCACATTAAACAAAGCTGTAGTGTTCGGCATTCTCCAGTCATCTGGCACCATCCCTGCATCGAGTGAGGATTGGATAATGTGGGTAACTATAAGGCCGGGGATTTCCCCCAGCTCCTTTTCACAGTCTGGAACATTGTATTACCCCTTTATCAGGATTTGAATTTCCTGTATAATTCTCTGCTCCAAGTTGGTCACTCCCAATATTTCACACTGCATTCCCATTTTGATTCAGACAGACAGAGGCCTACACCATCTTATGATTTGGTCGAGTCTCATTTTAGTCGAGTTTCATGGAGGGTTTCTCTCCACAAGGTAAAGTGTATTTCCTCATGACACCATCCCCAATCTGCCTCATTAACTACCCCCCCTGCCCATGTGGTTGTCTTCTCATCTGATTCTAACACGATGCCTGCATATCCCAGAATGAAGCGGCCTCCCTGTTACAAGGGCCATCTTTAAAACATCATTATACTCTAGGATTGCCACTCCGAAACTACCCTGGGCATGGCAGAGGGGGTACATCTGGGGCTTCACTTTGCGGACAAGCCCCTGAGGTTCTGGTGGATGGCATGGTGCAGGAGAGGGACATTATCTTCCTCCAGGACTGGCAGGGGAGGCCATGAAACCAGACTATGCCAGCTTGGTCCGAGGATGACCCCTGGGTCAGTGACGTGCCAGCTTTCTGGGTGAATGCCCAGCAGTGTAGGAAGGAGGTCAGTGACTTTCTCCCCTCCACCAGGGTAAGTGCTACCATCTGCACTTTGTGAGCTCACTCTCACTCTCTCTGTTACTGCACCCACCTCCCACCAAGGCTCATGTTCTCCCACCCTCACCCCTGTAACTGCGTGTGAACTTACCCACCCTCACTGAATGCAGAACCTTCTCTCAGTCTCTCCAGCCTCATCTCTGCCCCTCTATCCAAATCTGTCTGGTGTCTGTGCTGCCCACTCACACACTCAGGACACCTTGCCACCTTTCCCCCAGCTGTGCCAGCTCTAACAACTGCACCAACCGTTTCCATCTGCCTTAGTACCTCTTGCTAATTTTCACATCCCATTAGGACCAATCCCACAATAGGAGAGAAAGAGTCAAGAGAGGCGTGGATCTCCCCAACATTCAGCTCCTCACCCCCTCACAGGAGAAAGATCCTGACACTAAAACCCACAAGAGGCTTCCTGACCGTGTCCAAACTCCGGACTGGGATCTGAGAGTCCCCTTGTTTCACTACTGGGCACCGTGACGATGATATCAAGCTTCTTGGGTTTGTGTCTGTGCTAAACACCATATAGCAGGCGGCTGAGCTTGGTAGCTCTGGCTGAGGTAAAACACTGCTGAGGGCAGGGTAAGGCAAGGCAATAATTCTGTGAACATGCAAGTCATTTCAAAGTGAGTGTGTACAAACACGTAGTGCGCTGCCAAGAGGGACAGTCCATGAGCTGGGTGTGTGTCCCTGAGCACAGTGTCCTTGCAGCAACATTGAGTGTGCACAAATACGGAGTGAACAGCCCAGAGGGACAGGCCATGAGCTGGGTGTGTGTCCCTGAGCACAGTGTCCTTGCAGCAGCATTGCACCGAGAGTTGTCAGTGTACCCTGAGCTGCAGCATTGAAGCACAGAAGTGTATTGTAGTGGGTTGGAGATGTGCTGGGATGGCATGTTGAGGCTGGCATGTGACAGATGCCAGCATTGGTGGGTGTGGATTACATGCAGCTTCTGTCAGTGCAGTGTTCCCCAAGACGTTGATATCCAAGATAGAAGGCCGCAGGATCGAGGGGCGAGATGGAGTCACCAGTTACCAGCTCTGACTTTCATGTCAAATTCACCATATTGAGGTTCCCCGCAATGGGACGGAGGGTATGAAGCTGAAAATTGATGAGGAGCGACCTCCATGAATGTGGTTGTTGATCATCAGGAATCATTCAATCAGCATCTCGCCACTGCTGCACTCAAATCTTGACTTAAAAACAGTCCGGCACAGGAACAGGCCCTTCAGCCCAGCAAGTCCGCACTGACACATGATGCCCTTTGAAAGTTAAAACAAAAGTTTATGCTTCTACACATTCTATATCATTCTGTTCGCTGCTGTTTCGTCTCTGTGCCAAGATCCCTCTTTAACCTTGCTATATTAGCTTTTCCCCTCTATCAGTGTATTCCAGGCACTTTCACATTCTGTCTGGAAAAGCAAAAATAAACTTACCTATCATACTTTCTCCCTTTTACCTAAAACCTATGGTCCCTAGTATTTGATATTTCTACTCTGAGAAAAAGCCTCCAACTGTCCTTCTATCTATGCTTCTGACAGTTTTTAAAATATCTATCAGGTAGCCCCATAGTCAATGAAGCCCAGTTGCAAACAAACCATGTGTGTTCAATTTCTCCTTCTAGCTAATACCCTCCAAACCAGACAACACGCTGGTAAACCTTTTCCATACCCTCTCCAACACTTCCACATCGTGTGGCAATCAGTACTGTATACAATATTTCAAATGTTCCCGAACTAAGTTTCTCTACAGCTGCAATATGGCCTGCTATTTTTCATACTGCATGCTCGGATGCCTGTCTGCAAGTTTGCCGTCCGTCTTCTTGATCACCCTATCCACCCGTATTACAACTTTCAGGGAACCGTGGAGCTGTACACCTTTATCCCTTCGGGTGTTGATGCAATCAGCAGTTTTTCCATCTACTGTATACTTCTCTCCTGCATTAGACCTTCTAAAATGCACCACGTCACAATTGTCCAGATAAAGTTACATCTGTGTTTTCTTTGTCCTGCTGTATTTTCTGGCAATCATCCACACAACCTGCAAGTCCGCCAATCTATTTACAGACCTCCAGTCACAAAAACACTGTTCCACCACTATTCTGTCTTCTATGACCAAGCAGTTCTCTATCCATCTTGCTAACTGATGGCGGAGCCCATTTCACTTCACCTTCCGTACGGCCCTGCCATAATGAACCATATCAAACGCCTTGCTAAGGTCCAGACGGCCAGCATCCAGCCCCGTGCCCTCATCAATCAATTTTGTCACTTGCTCAAAATAATCAATCAAATTTGTGAACATTATCTTCCCCACACAAATGTGTTGCCTGTCGCTGGTAAGTCCATACTAGAGTACTGTTGGAGCTACACTCATTCAGACAATTGATTATTCCATCATAACTATGACTTGAACCTTGGAGTTTAGATTAGATTCCCTGCAGTGTGTAAACATGCCGTTTGGCCCAACCAGTCCACACCAACCCTCCGAAGTGTAACCTACCCAGTCCCATTTTCCTCTGACTAAAGCACCTAACACTATGGGCAATTTAGTATGACCAATCCACTGTTGGACTGTAGGAGGAAATCGGAGCACCCGGAGGAAACACACACAGACACGGGGGGAGTGTGCAAACTCCATACAGACTGTCACATGAGGCTGGCGCTGTGAGGCAGCAGTGCTAACCACAGAGCCACAGTGCTGCCATTGACGGTTATTGTAAAGTGGGAGGTATGTTTGACCGTGATGGTTACTGTGCAGTGGGAGGAATGTCGGGCTGTCATGGTTACTGTACAGTGGAGGTATGTGGGGGTGTGATGGTTACTGTACAGTGGGAGGTATGTCGGGGTGTGATGGTTACTGTACAGTGGGAGGTATGTCGGGCCGTGATGGTTACTGTACAGTGGGAGGTATGTCGGCTCGTGACGGTTACTGTACAGTGGGGGTATGTTGGGCCGTGATGGTTACTGTACAGTGGGAGGTATGTTGGGCTGTGATGGTTACTGTACAGAGGGAGGTATGTTGGACCGTGATGGTTACTGTACAGTGGGAGGTTTGTCAGGCCGTGATGGTTACTCGAAATTGAGAGGTATGTTGGGCCGTGATGGTTACTGTACGGTGGGGGGTATGTCAGGCCGTGTTGGTTACTCGAAATTCGGAGGTACGTCTGACCGTGATGGTTACTGTACCATGGGAGGTGTGTCGGGGTGTGATGGTTACTGTACAGTGGGCGATATGTTGGGCCGTGATGGTTACTGTACAGTGGGGGCTATGTTGTGCTGTGAGGTTGCAGACTGTATCTGTTGTACAGAGTATGATTCTGCTCCTGACTGTGGCCCACTGCACCTCATGGATGCATCATCATTAGTTTCTCAATCTGATAAAGCCCAGGGGGCTGCATATCATAGTGAGGGGAGTCTGTAAAATGTGAAGGTAGCACCTGTTCCCCATAAGGACTGTGCAGTGACCATTCCTACCTATATATGAAACAGAGAGGTCTATCTGCAGTAGGCAGATCGGTGACAATGTGGTCAATTATATGTTTCCCTTTTTTTGATTCCCCCATAACCTGCCGCAGAGCAGTCCAGCAGCCACAGGATGCAGCATCAATGCTGGGCACGATACTGACTATATACCAAGGAGCTGTCCCCCTCTGCCTGGCTTGTCCTGCCAGTTTGACATACCCTAACAGAGAGGGTGGTGATGTTGCCTGGCATTAGTCCTATTCACAGACTCCTGCTTTACAGATAATATCTGACTGTTACTTGATTAGTCTGTGGGATATATACAACAGGTCACTTTTACATTTTGTATAATGAAGAGTTAATATCAATTTGTTTCTTACATACTTTAAAATAAACCAAACATCGTTTTTTTTAGTTGAAAACCATTGAAGTGAACAATAATTGAAATACCAGAGCGCACACCTAACTATTACACAATTCAGTGACTGTAGTAAACAGCTGATTGATGTTCAGATGAATGAACACACCATCTCGCAGGAAGCAAAGCTGTTGAAAATTACTTTGAGGAAAAGCCTGATTCAGACACAGTGTTACTGGCCCTCACCATGACCTCCAAAATACTGGCCATCTCCAGAATCTGTCCAGTGAGTTTCCAAACTGGAGCTGGGCAGTTACTGACATAATCCCTCACAATAGACTGGTTAGAGACATACCTGGACAACGGAGAGATGTGCGTGGGGAAAACTAGTCAATGAACTAGCACATGGCGCTGATCCAGACGCAGTTCAACATTTGTAACAATGACCTGTAAACAGCCATGTCCTGCAACTATAGCTCTTGTGGGATGGCACCTAAACTCTGTAATTCATCACCATGAACCTAACCCTGAATGAAGGTGTTATAAAGGTGATGGGCTCCTGCAGCACATGGCATCATACTTTGAATCCCTCATAAACCATATCCAGTGTATGTTAGCCCCAACAATGTCAGTATCCAAACAGAATTGTGCAGCTCCATTGATGGCCAACATCATCCCAGCCCAATGATCTTGTGTGTTTTGAGTTGGAAATCTTTGTGTAAATGTTTGCAGCATTGTTCTTACCGTTAACAGCAAAGTACCTTTACTGAAGTTTCGATAGCCTTTCATAATACCAACTTTTAGATTGTCCAATCAGCTCAAAAGTCCTTGTACTTAATAATAATTTGGTCTTGGGTGTGGGAATGAGATTTATCATTTCAGTGCTCCTTACTGTGAGTTGTGCACGGTTTTCGTCATAATGTTGTTGTAAAAGTGAACGGAATAAATGGGTGGATTTTAAATTAGATTACGTTTCCTCACTGTAATGTAATGTAATCTAAAATCCACCCATTTATTCCGTTCACTTTTATAACAACATTATGTGAAAACAGTGCACAACTCACAGTAAGGAGCATTGAAATGATAAATCTTATTCCCACACCCAAGACCAAATTATTATTAAGTACAAGGACTTTGAAAATATACAATTATTTTCTCTTGTATTAATATTTTGAACTAATAGTCGACTCTCTTGCTCCCCAGATGCTGCCTGAACGGCTGTGCTTTTTCAGAACCACACTTTTTGACTCTGATCTCCAGTATCTGCAGTCCTCACTTTCCCCCCGCTAATATTCACTCATAATCATCTTCGTGGCAACAATATCACTGTGTGATTAAACATGTTAGTCAGATATGAGTATATTTTCAATTGTCTCTGTCTATCCCGGAGCTCAGTAATGTGGGATGTGACTGTCAGTGTCTGTGTGATGCTCGGTATGCAGGCCATGCCTCTGAGAGACTGTCCGATTGTTTCAAACAGCATATTCCTTCAGGTGTTTCTAACAAATAGGTTACTGCCTGGACCCAACCAGCCAGAGCTCACAAAACCCAAAGTACAGTGTCCAGAATTGGGCGGGTCTGGACAATATTTTTCATGCTAATTTATTCATGGAATATGATAAGGCCAGTATTTATTGCCTGTCCCTTGTTGCCCTTGAGAAGGCGGGCGTGAGCTGTCATATTGACCCGCTGCAGCCCATGTGCTGTAGGTAGACTTACAACACCATAAGGGATGAATTTGATACAGTGATACTGAAAGAACGGCAATATGCTTCCCAATCAGTTCGGTAAATGGCTTGGATTGGAACGAGAACGTGGTGGTCCCATGTATCTGCTTCCCTTGTCCTTCGTGATGGTCGGGGGTTCAGAGGTACGTTGTAAGGAACCTTGGCAAATTTCTGCAGAGCACCTTGTAGATGGCAGGTGTTGCTGCTACTCAGTGTCAGTGGATGAGGGGTGAAGCTGCACTCACACACGCAAATGAAGGTCTTCAATCACACACACATTCAACGCGAGTCTTTTTGATGGGAGACAGGCTTTCCGAAATTTTGAGGTGAGTCAATCCTGTAGGATTTCTTGCCCCTGACATATTCTTGTCGCCAATGAATTAATATGTGTCAAAGTGTGGAGCTGGAAAAGCACAACAGGTCAGGCAGCACTTGAGGTACAGGAGAGTCGACGTTTTAGCATAAGCCCTTCACAGGACTGGGTAATGAAATTATATGGTCTGTCCAGTTCTGGTTAACGGTAATCCCCGGGATATTGCTAGGTTGGTGTTCAGTGATGGTGGTGGCATTGAACATTAAATGATATGGTATACTTTTCTATTCTCAGAGGTAATCGTTGTCTAGCATGTGTATGGTACTTGTCACTGTTAAGCACACACCTGCATAGTTCCAGGACCTGTTGCATTTGGACAAGGACTGCTCCAGTATCTGAGTAAATCACGAATGGTGTTGAACATTGTCCAATCTTTGGCAAACATCCCCAGTTGTGACTTGACTTGAGTAGGGGTGGTCATTTATGAAGCAGCTGAAAATTATTGGGCCTAGGGCAGAGAGAACTGTTACAGCTCACTGATGCTGTCCCTCTCTCTGAGCTAGGAAGCCTGCTTCCAGTTCCACCTGCTCCAAAGCTGTCTAACAACATAGCTAAACAGAATAATATTGCAGTATCTTCCCAAAGGAGCTGTGCGAGGACTTGGTTAGCTCAATCAGTTGGACGGCTAGTTTGTAATGCAGATTAATGCCAACAGTGTGGGTCCAGTTCCAGCACTGAATGAGGTGCCTGAAAAGGGCTGTCTTACTCAACCTCTCCCTTGCTTGAGGCATGATGACTGTTCAGTTAAACTCCGCTTGTCGCATCAATCTAACAAGAGAACAACCCTATCTTCCTGTTGGTGTATGGTGCCCTGCCTTTCCATTTCTGGTCTACAGGTTTACCCCTCCCCTGGGGACCTGCGGCGGAACTGAGATGGCTGCTCCCCACGAACCCCAGCCACCTTTCTTTGTACCAGGTATAACTTCGGCCAGTGCAGACGATTCGTATTTGCTCCAGTTTTGCTGTTAATCCAGAATACGACCCTTGATCAAATACAGTTATGATGATGTTAAGTGCAGTCACTGTCACCTCAACTCGTGAATTCAGCTGTGTGTCCTCTTGTTGTACATCGTTAAACCAAGGCTTCAATGTGCCCAAAGGCTGAGAGCCCAAACTGAGCTTCAGCGAGCAGGTTGGTGTTGAGGTAGTGCTGCTTGATCCCACTGTAGATGACATCTTCCATCACTTTATTAATGTTGGGAATTAGAGCAATGGGGCATTCATTGATTTTCTGATGTTTTGTCTGTGTGTGTACAGGACACACCCTGATAGTTCCCACATTGTCAAGTTGGTGCCAGTGCTGTATCCCTGCAGGAAAAGCTTGAATGGAATGTTCTCAGGGCACACAGCCTTTGCATTCCCCATCTCCTCAGCCGTTTGGAGTTACCACACACAGTGAATAGACTTGGCTGATGACTGCCATCTGGAGAAGACTCAAATAGATCATCCCATGGACACTTTGGTCTGAACATTTTTGTGAATGTTTCAGCCTTCGCTTTTCTATTGTTGTACTGGGCCCTTTCATCGTTGAGAAGGGTGATAGTTGTGGATCCTACTCTTCCAGTGAGTTGTTTGATTGACCACACAATTCACGCTGATTGCATGCATCAGGATTGCAGAAATTAGGTATAATTTGTTGGTTAGATCTGTCTGTCACTGGCTGTTTACGCTACTTGGTGAGTAAGTGGTCCTGTTTGGAAACGTCACTTCATTGTGAGGTATACCTGGTGCTGCTCTTGACCGGTCCTCCTGTGTTCCTCATAAAACAAGGGTTTAACCCCTGACCTGATGGTCAGGGTAACGTGGGGCATATGCCAGGCAGTGACAGTGAAAATTGTGCGAGAGTACAATTCTGCTGCTGTTGGTAATGACCAGAATCACCTCACACAGTCCAGTGCTGTGTTCTAGATCTCTTTGAAATCTTTACAATTTAGCATGGTGATAGTAGTTGTCACATGTGCGCTCATGCATGTATGTACACACACACGCTCACACACTATTGACAATGTAAAAGTGGGACTTTCTCTGTAGAAATACTGTCTGCCCTGTCACCATTCCCGATATGGTCCTCGATCAATGTGTCTGCAGCCGGTAGTTTGGTGCAGATGAGGTCAAGCATGTTTCTGCCTGTCAGTCGTTCCCTCCCGATTCGGTGCAGCCCCAGTCCAGCAGCTATGTCCTTTTGGACCCGACCATCTCGATCAGCAATGCTGCTGCTGAGCCCCTCTTGGTGGTGGGGTTTGAAATGGCCCACCAAGTATACATTCCCCAGCTCATTCACTCTGTCAGTGCGTTATCCAAGTGTTGTTCAATGTAGTGGGACACTGATCCACCAGCTCAGGCAGTGGAGTCATCAGGAGGTTTCCATTTCAGTGTTTGATCTGACACCATGAGGTTTTGTTATGTCACATTGTTGCTTGAGGAGTCTGTTGAATGCCTTTCCCACATCTCGCCCTAGTCCCCAGACATTAGGAAGGAGAGATTTCCAGTGTCTGCACTGCTTTTAATTTTTGTCACTATCAATCGAATGGCCTCTTCTGTACTGTATGACACTCACTCTATGACTCATGTGATTGGACAGTCCAAGGTCTCACTCCTTCAGTTCCTCCAAGTGCCTTGTCTATTCCACAGATTTCTACAATATTTTCTCTATTAAGACATTGCATAATTCCGTTTTTAAAATATCTATGTGTATCTCTGTATCTTTCCCTGTAATCTCCTCCAGCCGCTACATCCATTTGTATCTCAGTAACCCTCCGTATCTCCACAATCTTTATCTCATACTCCAGCCCCACCTCTCACTGTAAGTTCCGCCAGCCCCTGCACGCCTCCCTATCTCTCTAATATCTAGCTGCTACACCTCTCCCCATATCTTTTGAATGAATTATAAAATATCTCAATAATATGTTCTAGCATGCACAGGCCACGCTATCTCTCGACCACCTCCAGCCTTGCTTTCCT
Organism: Chiloscyllium plagiosum; assembly: GCF_004010195.1. Lineage (NCBI taxonomy): Eukaryota > Metazoa > Chordata > Chondrichthyes > Orectolobiformes > Hemiscylliidae > Chiloscyllium > Chiloscyllium plagiosum. The sequence continues at coordinate 87,002,826 of NC_057717.1, read as the reverse complement.
CTCTCTGTAACATCTCCAGCCTTGCTTGCCTCTCTCTGTGACATCGCCAGCCTTGCTTCGCATCTCTGTAACATGTCCAGCCTTGCTTTCCTATCACGGTAACATCGCCAGCCTTATTTTCTTCTCTCTGTAACATCTCCGGCCTTGCTTTCCTATCACGGTAACATCGCCAGCCTTATTCCCTTCTCTTTGTAACGTCTCCAACCTTGCTTTCCTCTCTCTGTAACATCTACAAACTTGCTTTCCTCTCTATCTGTAACATCTCCAGCCTTGCTTTCCTCTCCCTATAACATCTCCAAACTTGCTTTCCTCTCTCTGTAACATCTCCAGCCTTGCTTTCCTCTCTATCTAACATCGCCAGCCTTATTTCCTTCTCTCTATAACGTCTCCAACCTTGCTTTCCTCTCTCTGTAACATCTCCAGCCTTGCTTGCCTCTCTCTGTGACATCGCCAGCCTTGCTTCGCATCTCTGTAACATGTCCAGCCTTGCTTTCCTATCACGGTAACATCGCCAGCCTTATTTTCTTCTCTCTGTAACATCTCCAGCCTTGCTTGCCTCTCTCTGTAACATCGCCAGCCTTGCTTCCCTCTCTCTGTAACATCGCCAGCCTTGCTTTCGCATCTCTGTAACATGTCCAGCCTTGCTTTCCTCTCTCTCTGTAACATCTCCTGCCTTGCTTTCCTCTCTCTGTAACATCTCCAGCCTTGCTTGCCTCTCTCTGTAACATCGCCAGCCTTGCTTCCCTCTCTCTGTAACATCGCCAGCCTTGCTTTCGCATCTCTGTAACATGTCCAGCCTTGCTTTCCT
>NC_057717.1:86989533-87000496 GCF_004010195.1 Chiloscyllium plagiosum | reverse complement strand
TCTCCCTGTAACATCTCCAGCTTGCTTTCCTATCTCTGTAACATCTCCAGCCTGGTTTCCTTCACACCTCAGTGAATTGGTCTTAACACATCTCAGTGCATTGGTTATATATTTGCTCCTGCATTTTCATCTTTCTGGGGCTCCATAAAATATCCTCAGCAGTGTGCCTGTCATCTTCACACCTCAGTGAATTGGTCTTAACACATCTCAGTGCATTGGTTATATATTTGCTCCTGCATTTTCATCTTTCTGGGGCTCCATAAATTATCCTCAGCAGTGTGCCTGTCATCGTTTGGAACCTCACCTCGACCCATAATGACTCATTTGAAGACACGTCCAAGATATCGTCCCTCCTTACTGCAGTAACTGTTCTTTAATTAATAATGCAAAACCACCTCCTCTTTAACACCCTCTCCTCTCCTGACTATAGTTCCAGTACAACAGAATACTGAGTTGTTAGCCCTGACCTCCCTCCAACACGTCTCCATGACGTCGACTCATGCCATTGTCACAACAGTCTGTCTGATAATACTCCCAGTATTAATGTAAGCTGGAATATAACACCTGGAATACCCTGTGTATCGGAGTTCCTCAATCATTCACTATTTATTATCAGGCTGCCCAAACCATGAACCAAAATTGTAACTCTGGGACTGAATGAATATTTGTTGAATTGTACATTTTTTAAAGAAAATGAATGTATTCATCAAGTGCAACTTTCCAGAACTGAGCAGTCAGCCCCACATACAATGAGTATCAGATGGTTAATCCCCCCCCCTCCCCCCCCCTCAGTGTGCAGAGGGGACAGCTCCTCAGTAATGGAGAAAGTGATGACTGCAGTTGATGCAGATCAGAGTCGAACATTGTGGTATTGGAAAAGCACAGCATGTCAGGCAGCATCCGAGGAGCAGGAGAGTCGATAGTTCTGGCATGAATTCTTTATCAGGAAGGCATTGGTACATTCCTTTGTTTTTGATTCTGTGATTTGCAGGACGTTGCGAACCATACTTGCTCAGCAAGGCAGCACTGTATATAGCACTGAAAACGAAAGCAGTCAATCAATTGGTTGGACAGGGTGTAGAGGTTGAGGGGAAATACAGACTGATTGAATTACAAACATAAGGATGGATAAATCCCCTGGGCCAGAGGAGGTATACATAAGGTTACTCCAGGAGGTGATGGAAGAGATTTGTGTGACTTTAGTAATAATATATGCGTCTTCACTGGTCACTGGAGGAGTGCCAGATGTTTGGGGGGTGGCAAATGTTATCCCCTTGTTCAGGGAAGGGAATAGGGATAACCCTGGGAATGATAGAACAGTCAGTCTTAAACCAGTGGAGGGCAAAGTATTGGAGACGATTCTGAGAGACAGGATTTACAATTACTTAAAAGAAAACATAGTATGGTCAGCATGGATTTTGAAGAGCAGGTCATACCTCACACAACTTATTGAATTGTTTGAAGATGTGAAAAAACATGTTGATGAAGATACACCAGTAGATGTGGTGAACACGAACTTTAGAAGGCGTTTGATACGGTTCCCCATTGTGGGCTCATTCAGTAGTTAAGGAGGCATGGGACGCAGGGAAATTTGGCTCTCTGGATACGGGCGTGGCTGGCCCATAGAAGACAGAGGGTGGTAGCAGATGGAACGTATTCATCCTGGAGGTCAGTGAGCAGTGGCGTTCCACTGGGATCGGTTCTGTGGCCTGTGCTGTTTGTGATTTTTATAAATGACTTTGATGAGGAAATGGAATGGTGGGTTATAAAGTTTGCCGATGACATGAAGGTTGATGGAGTTCTGGATAGTGTGGTGAGTTGTTGTAGTTTGCAACAGGACATTGACAGGATACAGAGCTGGGCTGATAAGTGGCAGATAGAGTTTAACCTTTAAAAGTGTGAATTGATTTAATTTGGAAAGGTTGCATTTGCACACAGAATTCTTGGCAGTGTGGAGCAACAGGGATCTTGGGATCCATGTCCGTAGTTTCCTCAGTGTTGCCACCGACATTGATAAGGTTGTTAATGAGGTGTATGATGTGTTGGCTTTCATTTTGGGGGATTGTGTTTAAGAGCGGCGATGCAGCTTCGTTTGTGAGATGTTGAGAGACGTAGATAGATTGGATAGCCAATGTCTTTTCCCATGGCAGAAGTGGCTATCAACAAGGGCTGTAATTTTAAGGTGATTGGAGAAAGGTTTCGGGGGCTGTCAGAGATCGGTTCTTTACACAGAAAGTGGTGGGGGCGGAATGCACCGCCAGTAGTGGCAGTAGAGTCAGATACATTAGAGATATTTAATAAGACTCTTGGATAGCCACATGGACGTTAGTACATTGAAGGTTATGTCGGTTAGTCTGATCTTAGTGTAGGATAAATGGCTGCCAAAACATTGAGAGCTGAAGTGCCTGCACTGTGCTGTACTGTTCTATGTTCCAATTTTCACTCAGTTTGTGGATTCTCGTCGGCTGGTGAATGTGGGAGGGAGGGAGGCGGGTGAGAGAGTGAGGTTTGTGAAGTCAGGAATCTGGGGTGGGGCGTTAGACCAAGACTTCCAGTTTTGATGTACTTTGTTACATTCACCTGAACGTCAGCACAATATGTGAGGTTTCCAAGAGCAGAGAAAATCCATCAAGTTCAGTTATTAAAACTATTCTTGGCTTGCTATTTGCTCCTGGTTTCTTCAGATACATTCTGTTGGATGACCTATAATTAGTATCTGAGCATCCACAGGCATGTACAATTTTATTTTGATCCTGGTTAATGTGAAGGTACATTTAGTGGATATAGTTTCAGAGGGTTCACTGTGAGACACAAGATGCTGCAATAGACTGTCAATTATGAACGTTTTCACCCAGTGTCTGGTCCAGAGTGCAGATGTATGGAATCTGGAGGTCATGCCAGATGTCATCACCATAAGTAACAAGTGCGATGTGATTATGACACTCCATGTCCATACATCTGCACCCTGGGCCAGGTTCTGACTGATGATAAATTTTAAAGGCATGGTTCCTGGTCAGTCATTGGTATCTAATTTAGACAGCATTTGTATCTACACTGAGAGCGAGCAGTGATAGCCTGTTGGCTAGTTTCCTCCTGCTCAAGGCGGATCCCAAATGAATGTCTGTCAAAGAATGTTTGAATAACTGCCCTGACCCAGGTTGGAAACTGTCTGGTCAGATTCAGGAGCAGGCCAGTGTCTCACTCAGTGCCACAGCCAGCTGTGAGGTCCAGTAGCACTTTACCCAAATTCACACCTTTTGGAATCCACTTTTAATGTTGGTCATGATGCAAAGTCATGGGTTTACTGATCTGAACAATGATCAGGAGTTTGCAATGTTTGTGAATTGGGCAATAATAAGATATGAGCTACAATTATTCAACTGAACAATAACTGCATCATTTCTGAAAACAATTAAGTTGATTCTGTATTGATGGAATTAAAACATAAACACGAAAAACCTTTTATTATACAAAAGTAAGGAATCACATTTTGTTTTGTATCGAAAACGAACATGTCTGGCTATTTTGGTGATCACAATTACACATTGAATCTCAGTATTCAAATACATACAGTGTCGCTCTATCATTTACAAAGTGGCTGACCTCTAATTGATTACATATTCAGATTGAACAAATGATTGAAAAATCAAATAGACTTAAAACTCTTTCACATTTAAATATAATCAATCGATTTAATTCCTCACCTGAAACATGTGAGCTTCAGCTATTTGCCAACAATTCTATTTGTTTTAAAATAATGATGGAAAAGGATAGACTAAATGTAAATGTTAATGTTCTAAAATAGTGAAATGCCAATTTTGATGGTATTAGGAAATAACTTTCAAAAGCTGATGGCAGCAGATGTACACAGGGAAAGGGATGGCTGGAAAATGTAAAGCCTTCAGAAATGAGATAACGAGAGTCCAGAGACAATATATTCCTGTTAGGATGAAAGGAAAGGCTGGTAGGTATAGAGAATGCTGAATGACTAATAAAATTGTGGGTCTGATTAAGAAAAAAGAGGAAGCATATGACAGGTACAGGCAGGGTAGGTCGAGTGAATCCTGAGAAGAGTATAAAGGCAGGAGGAGTATACTAGAAAGGGAAGTCAGGAAATCAATAAGGGGACATGAGATAGTTTTGGCAAATAGCTTTAGGGAGAATCCAAAAGGACTTTACAAATACATTGAGGACAAAAGGGTAAATACGGAGAGAATAGAGCTCTCAATGTTCAGCAAGACTTCCTTTGTGCAGAGCTGCTGGAGTTAAGGGAGATACTAAATGAGTATTTTGTATCAGTGTTTACTCAGAAGAAGGACATGGACGATGTAGACAGACAGAGAAATAGATGGTGACATCTTAAAAAATGATCATATAACAGAGGAGGAAGTGCTGATTTCTTGAAATGAATAAAAGTTGATAAATCCCCAGGACACGATCGATCAGGTGTAGCATAGAACTCTGTGTGAAGCTAGAGAACTGATTGCTGGGCCTCTTGCTGAGATACTTGTACCATTGATTGCCACAAGTGAGGTGTCAGAAGACTGGAGGTTGGCGAACATTGTGCCACTGTTTAAGAAAAGTGGTAAGGATAAGCCAGGGAACTATAGACCAGTGAGACTGATGTCAGTGGAGGGCATGTTGTTGCAGGGAATTCTGAGGGACAGGATGAACATGTATTTGAAAAGGCAAAGACTGATTAGGGATAGTCAACATGGCTTTGTGTGTGGAAAATTGATGATCACTGACTTTGTCGGCGGCACGCTGGCACAGTGGTTAGCACTGCTGCCTCACAGCGCCGGAGACCCGGGTTCAATTCCCACCTCAGTCGACTGACTGTGTGGAGTTTGCACGTTCTCCCCGTGTCTGCCTGGGTTTTCTCCGGGTGCTCTGGTTTTCTCCCACAGTCCAAAGATGTGCAGGTCAGGTGAATTGGCCATGCTAAATTCCCCGTAGTGTTAGGTAAGGGGTAAATAGGGGTATGGGTGGGTTGGGCTTCGGCGGGTCGTTGTGGATTTGTTGGGCCGAAGGGCCTGTTTCCACATTGTAATGTAATCCAATCTAAAAACTTGATTGATTTCTGTAATGTAATCCAATCTAAAAACTTGATTGATTTCTTTGCAGAAGTAACAAAGAGGATTGATGAAAGCAGAGCGCTGGACGTGATCTATATGGACGTCAGTAAGGCATTCGATAAGGTTCCCCATGGGAGACTGTTTAGCAAGGTTAGATTTCATTGGAGTAAAGGGAGAACTAGCCAGTTGGATACAGAACTAGCTAAAGGTAGAAGACAGATGCTGGTGGTGGAGTGCTATTTTTCAGATTGGAGGCATGTGACCAATGGAGAGTCACAAGGATCAGTGCTGGGTCCACTACTTCTTGTTATTTATATAAATGATTTGCATGTGAGTATAAGAGGTATATTTAGCAAATTTGCTGATGACACCAAATTTGGAGGTGTACTGGACAGTGAAGAAGGTTACCTCAGATTACAAGAGGATCTTGATCATATGGGCCAATGGGCTGAGGAGTGGCAGATGGAGTTTAATTTCGATAAATGTGAGATGCTGCATTTTGGGAAAGCAAATCTTAGCAGGACTAATACTCTTAATGGTGAGGTCCAATGGAGTGTTGCTGAATAAAGAGACCTTGGAGTGCAGGTTCATTGTTCCTTGAAAGTAGAGGTACAGGTAGGTAGGTTAGTGAAGAAGGCATTTGGTATGCTTTCCTTAATTGGTCAGAGCTTGAGTACAGGAGTTGTGAGGTCATGTTACAGCTGTACAGGACATTGGTTAGGTAACTTTTGGAATATTGCATGCAATTCTGTTCCCCTTCATATCGGTATGATGTTGTGAATCTTGAAAGTGTTCTAAGAAGATTTACAAGGATGTTGCCAAGGTTGGAAGGTTTGAGCTATAGCTGGTGTTTGAATGGGTTATGGCTATTTTCACTGGAACGTTGGAGACTGAGGGGTGACCTTAAAGAGGTTTATAAAATCATGAGGGCCATGAATGGGGAGATAGACAAGGTCTTTTCTCTGGTATGGGGGAATCCAGAACTAGAGGGCATAGGTTTAGGTTGGGAAGGAAAAATATAAAAGAGATGCAAGGTGCAATCTTTTCACACAGAGGGTGTTCTGTGTATGGAATAAGCTGCTGGAGGAAGTGGTGGAAGTTAGTGCAATTACAATATTTAGATTGTGTCTGGATAGGTATATGAATAGAAATGATTTAGAGGGATATGGGGTGAGTGCTGGCAGGTGGGACTCGATTGGTTTGTGTTATCTGGTCGACATGGATGGGTTGGACCGAAAGAACTTTTTCCACGCTGTACATTTCTTTGAATCTGTGACTGTAATTTAGAAATGACAATAATTTGATATGTACTGTCAAATACATGGTTTATATCATTAAATTGTAGCATACAATAGTTGAAATCTTGCTATTTTTAGAATGAATGATAAAGAACAAAGAACATTTCAGCACAGGAACAGACTCTTTGGCCCTCCGAGCCTGTGCTGATCCAGATCCTCCTATTTTCTAAAAGTGCCACCTATTTTCTAAGAGAATATATCCCTCTGCTGCCTGCCCATTCATGTATCTATCAGATACATCTTAGATAACGCTCTTGTACCAGTCCCGATCTCCGCTGCTGGTAACACGCTCCAGGCTGGCACCACCATATGTGTAAAGAAGTTCCCACATATATCTACCCTAAACCCTGCCCCTCTCACGTTCAACCCATGACTCCTAGTAATTGAGTTCCAAAATCTTGGGAAAAAGCTTCTTGCTATACACCCTGTCTATATCTCTCTTGATTTTGTAGACCTCAATCAGGTCCCCCCCAACCTTTGTCTTTATAATTAAAATAATCCTAATCTACTCAATCTTTTTTTCATAACCAGCACCCTCCAAACCAGGCAACATCCTGGTGAACCTACTCTGCACCCTATTCAAAGCATCCACATCCTTTTGGTAACGTGGTGACCAGAAATATATGCAGTATTTCAAATGCGGTGAAACCAAAGTCCTATGCAACTGTAACATGACCTGCCAACGTTTGGAATCAACAGCTGATCCAATGAAGGAAAGCAGACCTTATGTTGCCTTGACCAGTTTACTAACGTGCGTTGCCAACTTCTGGAAACAATGGACCCAGGTCTCACTATATGTCAATTTTCCCCAAGACTTTTCCGTTTACTGTATTGTTGCTCTTGAACTGGATCTTCCAAAATGCATCGTCTCACATTTGCACAGTCTGAACTCCATCTGCCATTTCTGTGCCGATCTCTCCAATCTATCTATATTCTGCTGCATTCTTTGACATTCCCCTTCACTATCTGCTACTCCACCAATCTTGGTGTCATCTGCAAACTTGCTAATCAGGCAACCGATACCTTCCTCCAAATCATTGATATATATCACAAACAACAGTGGTCCCAGCGCAGATCGCTGTTGCATACCACTGGTCATACGTCTCCATTTTGAGAAATCCCCTTCCACTACTACTCTCTGTCTCCTGTTGGCCAGCCAGTTCTCTATCCATCCAGATAAAACATCCTGGATCCCATACGGCATCACCTTCTCCGTCAGCCTACTCTGGAGAACCTAATAAAACACCTTACTCAAGTCCAGAAGCTTCCCTACCACTGATCTGAGGCTCGCCAGTCGAGAAATACCTGGATAATTCCCGCTATCCTTCTTAAACAAGGAGACAGCATTAGCAATGCTCCAGTCCTCCGGGACCTCACCCATGTACAAGGGTCGTGCAAAGATATATGTTAAAGCCCCAGTTATTTCCTCACTCACATCCCTCAGTAACCTGTGGTAGATCTCATCCAGACCTGCGAGCTTGTCTACATTTCTCCCTTTTAGAATATCCAAAACTTCCGCCCTCTTAATGTCGACTTGACCCAGAGTACGCAAAGATCGATTGCTTACCTCAACATCCATCATGTCCCTCTCCTTGGAGAATACAGATGCAAAGTACTCGCTAAGAATCTCACCCATTTTCTCTGACTCCATGCATAACTTTCTTCCTTTGTCCTGTGTGGGCCAAACAGTTCTCGAGTTACCCTCTTGTTGTTTATATATGAAACGTAGTCTTTGGGATTTTCCTTAACACTGTTTGCTAAAGATATCTCATAACCACTTTTAGCCCTATTAATTTCTCTATATATCTATTGTGAAATATGGTTCGTGTAAAGAAAATAAACATTTGTTCGTGCGAGTGGGAACTCAGACATTTTCAAACTGTTTTGTGCCAAAAAATATTTGAAATCCATCTCAGTGCAAATAAAAAGCAAGAGAAGATACATCTTGGGAAGTGTAATTTTCAGCCACTGTCCCCCCAAAGTACTTCTGAGGTAGAATATAGTGAGGGCTTGTCACAGGGGCACAATTTTAACTTTAGGTGTTTTGAACATGCAAATTGACTTAATTAATCAACTTGATAGCGATATCCTCGAATAAAAATTCATGGAGCGTATGAGAGATTAATTTCTGAGAGCAGGATGGCATGGAACCAACCAGAGAATGGGCTAATTTAGATTTGATATAATGGAACAAGGAAGGATTGGTGGATGAGCTTTGACTTGGAAGGAGTAAACACAACATGCTGGAGTTTCACATTCAGATTGAAAGAGTGAAGACTGAGTCATGCATGAGAGTTTTAGTGTTAGGCAATGGTAATTATACTGGCCCAAGGAAGAATTTGGCCTGGGTGGACTGGGGGTTGGGAGAAAAGAATAGCCAAAGGCAGGCTGATGAAGAAATTTGGCAAATAATTAGGGAGATACTGAAGACCGAACAGGAGTTGCATAATGGGGAAAAAAATCATCCATATCTTGATAAGGAAGTCAAGGATAACATGAAGGCCAATCCTAGTGCATATCATACTGCACACGTTAGTCACACTATGGAGGATTGGGCAAGTCAGTGGCCTCATGGTGTTATAACCGAATTCTTATGTGATAAGCACAGATAATGTTCTGGTGACCTGGGTCCAAATCCTGCCACAGCAAGTAGGGGAGCTTGAATTCAAATCTGGAATTAAGAGACTGATAGTGGTTATGAATCGATTGCCAAGAAAAACCCACCTGGTTCACTAATGTCCTTTAGGTAAGGAAACTGCCATCCTGATTATAGATTCACCACTCTCAGGCTGAAGGCCTTTCTGACCGGACGGGCCACCTGAAAGAATAATCTTACAATGGGCAATAATAAATTTACCATGGAGTTACAAAAATGAACAATTATTAAAGCATGCTGTGAAATGGACCCCAGCTTTGACTAAAGTCTCTGTGCTAATCCACATGGTGCAGAATACAGACAGGCTGCAGATACTCACAGACGGTTTGCAAACAAACCTGAAACTACAGATCCTGTAATACTCACCTGAAGTTGGACCTGAATGGGACAATGGAATGTTGCCCTGAGCCAACCCATGGTTGAGTCTGATTGATCAGGGTAAATGAACCTGATCATTCCATTGACAGATCCTCCTTACCTTCCAAAAAGGGCGTGAAGACATGGAAGGATAAGAATCACCACAAATCCCCACACAGTGCAGTAACTGGAAAATAACCAGGGAAAGAGAAGAGACCTCCAAGATCATCAGAAGAACAAGAAGACATCACCAAGTCGAGCCCGGTCAACTTCTAGTGGGGTGGTTTGTGATCATCCAAAGTTAAGTTAAAGCATAAGATAATGTGTAACGTTTATCATTGCGTTATAATACGTTTTATTGTTCTATATTAATTGTGATCAATAAACAAATATTGTTTGTAAGAGTTAACTCGGTTCTTTTGTTGAATATAATATTTCAATCACACTGTGCACCAGGTACAACACCTTCCTAATTGCTGACTCAACCTACAAGTTTATCTAGAGACAATCCTGATCTGCAACTCGCAACTCTCTTTGTACTTCAGACTCCTGATTTTTCTCTCCACTTACAAAGTAGTCTATGCCTGTATTATTCCTACTAATGTGCATCATCTCGCACTTTCCCAAGTTGTACTCCATCTGCCACTTCTTTGCCCACTCTCATAATAGTTATTCAGTTTCTCATCTATTATTTGTTCCACACAACTATCTCTCCAGCGTCATTTTCCAGTGCCCCAATATCCAATTCTGCTTCTCTTTTGCCTTTTATATGTCTAAAGAAACTCTTACAGTTGTCCTTTATATCACTGGATAGCTTAACCTTATATTTAATCTTCTCCGTCCTTATTCCTTATTTTGTTGCCATCTGTTCATCTTTGAAACTTCCAAATCTTCTGGTTTCGCACTGCTATTTGCTATGTTATCTACTTTCTATTTTCCTTTTACTCCAGCCATGACTGTCCCAGTCATCCATTGTTGCCTCCACCTCGCTGTGCAATGCATCTTTTACCTCGGGATAAATCTCTGCTGTGACTCCAAACTTGCTCTGAGAAACTCCCGCCATTATTGTTCCACTGTCTTTCCTGCTCGGCTCCTCTCCCAGTCAATTCTATCCAGCTCCTCCCTTGTGTCTTTGAAGGTGTCTTTAGTTACCTGTAAAATTAACTCCGATTCTACGTTCTCTCTCTAAAATTGAAGAGTAGGTTCAATCATAGTAAGATCACTGCCTCCGAAGGTTCCTTCACCTTAAGCTTCCGTATCAAGTCTGCCTCACTGCACAGCTTTAAATCCAGTATTGCCTGTTCCCTTGTTGCCTGCACCATAAGCTGCTCCAAAAAGCCATCTCGTAGACATTCCACAAATTCCTTTCCTTGCAAACCACTACCACTGATTTTCCCAGTCCACCTGCATATTGAAATCCCCCCAGTCACTGTAACTTTGCCTTTTCTACATATCGTTTCTATCTCCTCGTCTATCATGCGCCCCAGCTTCTGACTATGATTTGTCGACCTGTACATAACTCCAACCACGGGTTTTCACCTTTATGGTTCCTCAATTCTACCCAGACACATTCCGCA
>NC_057717.1:86962557-86989033 GCF_004010195.1 Chiloscyllium plagiosum | reverse complement strand
ATCCATTAACCATTTGGATGAAAGAATTGAATGCAATATCTCCAAATGTGCAGACGACGCTGAGCTGGGTGACAGTGTGTGCTGTGGGGAGGATGCTCAGAAGTTGCAGGGTGACTTGGACAGATTGGCTGAGTGGGTGAATACTTAGCAAATGTAACATAACGTGGATAAATGTGAGGTTATCCACTTTGGTCACAAAAACAGGAAGACAGATTATGATCTGAATGGTGGCAGTTTAGGAAAAGGTGAGGTGCAATGAAATCTGGGTGTCATGGTGGAACAGTCTCTGAAGGTTGGCACGCAGGTACAGCAGGCAGTGAGGAAAGCTAATGGCATGCTGGCCTTCATAGTGAGATGATTGGGGTACCGGAGTGGGGACTGCACAGGCTCGATGCAGGAAAAATGTTCCTGATGGGGGGGAGGTCCAGAACCAGTGGTCACATTCTAAGAATAAGAGGTAAGCCATTTAGGACTGAAATGAGGAAGAATGTCTTCACTCAAAGAGATGTGAATCTGTGGAATTGTCTCCCACAGGAAGGTGTTGGGGCCAGTCCATTAGATACATTCCAGAGCGAGCTGGATATGGCCCTTGCAGCTAAGGGGATGAAGGGGTATGGAGAGAGAGTAGGAGTGGGATTGGGAGATTGCATGATCAGCCATCATCATATTGAATGGTGGGGCTGGTTCGAAGGGCTGTCAGCCTCCTCCTGCAGCTATGTTCCTATGTTTTGTTTTCCAGCGTTGAAATGTCTAATACTAGAGAACCTACATTTAAGGTCAGAGGGGAAAAGGTCAAAGGAGACAGAAGGGGCAATGCTTTTACACGGAGCATGTTCAGGGCCTGGAGATGCAGTCAGGGTGGTTCAGGGGCGTTTAGATATACAAATGAATATGCGAGTAATGGAGGGATATGGCCCAAAGGGCAGGGAGAAGGGATTCGTTTAATTTGGCGTCATGTTTGATACAACATCATGGGCCGGAGGGCCTGTACCTGCGCTGTACTGCTCTCTGTTCTGTGTTTGATGAGAGGCAGGATCCACGGATTCTGGAACAGTCAGAAAGGTTGTGGAGGAGCTGAGCATGTGGTCCCCATCCTTGTTCAGGACTATCACACTGACCCGAACCTTCTACCTCACAGGACCAGACCTTGCCTCGACCCTGTCTCTTCCCCATACAGGGCCATTCCCATCATTCTGACACCAACCCTCCCTGAAGTAATCTGTCTCTCTCACTGAGTGGAGTCACGTGGCAGGGATTGATCTTGCTGGTGCTGTTACACCCTCTACCCTCCCCAGAGATCTGGGAAGCTCAGGTTTAACCTGGTAGGGAATCTTCTCTCCATCAGGTCTAAGACAGGTTATGTATGAACTTTCCATAATTACTGACCCGCCCAAGGAAAGACCCAAGCTCCAGGACAGACGTGGGAGTCAGGGCAACTTTGATCACCCTCCCTATCTACCAATGGGTCTAACCTGTCTTGTCAGCTCTGTATCCCAAGGAGGTCACGTGGGGGGGCCTGGGATACACATTTCCCTATTCAGGCTCACATGGGAGAAACATCTGAAGACCAAGGCCAAGACATCTCGTGCTCCTTCTCGTTCTTCCCTGTTATTAGTACGTCATCCAGATAAATGGAAATCTTGGGTAGACCACATAAAATGTTCTCCATCATTGACTGAAAAATGGCACAGGCTGTTAATACCCCAAATGGCAGTCTCGTATATTGGTACAACCCCTTCTAGGTATTAATTGGATCGTATTTCTAGGAATTCTCGTCTAACCACAATTGCAAGTACATACAGCTCATGTTCAGCTTTGTGAAGGACAGGCTCCCTGACAGATTTGTGCATAAGTCCTCTATGCGAGAGATTGCGATTTATTCAGCTCCAAGAAGCAGTTTACCGTTTGATTAAAATCCCTACAAAGGCCCGTCAAGATTCACAATGGGTAAGACCAGTGCTGTCCATTCCACAAACTGTATTGGCTTGATAATTCAATCACTTTCCAGTCTCCTGCTTCCTGCCTCTTTTTGTATATAAAGTACTGGGTGGGCCGTGCAGAATCGTGGAATTGTCTCCTGGCCAACATGCAAGGTGGCCTTGTCTCCTTTCATCGCCCTTTTAGACCTTCCTGAGAAATATCCAGGTATTTCATTCGGACTTCACTCAGGCAGCCATTTTCTAATTGGAAAATCAAGGTGAATATTTCTGAACCAATTTCACCCCATCAGGCTTGGGCCCAAGCTTCTTACTACAATCAGTGGGAACTGAACCAGCTGCTTCTCAGAAGAGAGTGGGACTGAAGTTGTTCCCTGAATCTGGAAAATTTCCCCAGTGTAGGCTCTCAGCCTAACTGAGGTCTTGAACAAATTTAAGGGTTAAAGTCCCAGGGTAAAGTTTATTCAAGTCTGGTTCCGCGATCACTGAAACAATTGCATTGTTATCCACCTCCACTGCTACCGGATCACTATTTATCCAGGTGTTTAGTTTATTCAGTTCCCACTTGGATGTTGTAAATAACTGTTCCGAACCAGCTGTAGGTGCAAGGTGTTGTCTCTCCTGGATAACGGCCTATGAGCTCTCCTACGCCATCATGTCGAGTGGGACCACTTTGCTCTCTCAGATCCCCATACCAGCAGCAACTACAATGGCTTGTTAAGCCTGACTGAAGAAAATGTCAACCATTTGGCCGCGGCATGGCTTAGTTTTGGGGTTTTCCATTGGGGCCTGACCTAGAGACCATCTGATCAGGATACATCCTGAGTGAGGCTATGTAATTACCTTAAGTCACTTAGTACCCAAGCTCAATTGGCCTGGCAAGTGTGCCCACTTCCATCAGCAGACCCTGTAACTCTGATGTTTCAGGACGACTATGAGCCTCCGAGCTCACAGTAAGACTTGCAAGACCCAGGGACACACAAGATCATGTAACTGTAATGCTCTCTGATGACTAGGCCGGATTTAGTGCCAGTTCAAATCCAGTTGGGCTTCAGGTAGGAGGAGCTTTTGCATGGTCACCTTCTTAAGCCCAGTCTTGTCGCCACTGAAGTAACTCCACAGAGCCCGAATACCAGCACCAAAATCACCCTTTACATACACATAGAGAATCCTTAACACTGATCCAGCTCCCACAGAGCCAGCTCTCCATGCGAAAAGAACCCCTGCTAGTCCTACTTATTTGTTTTATCTTTTCTTTTTTTCTCCAGCACCCATATGTGTGTGTGCAAGTGTGAGACACAGTGAGAGACACAAGGTGCACGAATCTTTATTCAAACTTCCACCACCAGGAAGATAGGAAACACCCGAGTGGCCAGTGACAAGATGTGCCCTTCACAGCAAAAGGGCAATGCTGCGTAATCAAACAGTGAAGGGGAGGGCAGGGATTAAATCAAAATAGAGTTGGACGGGGAAATAATACAGTCCACTCCCCAGTGCGCCCACCTCCCCCTGAACAACTGCAGGGTGTTGGTGGACACCGCGTGTTCCTTCTCCAGAGACAGCCGGGCTCTAACGTAACCGCAGAAGAGGGGCAGGCAGTCGGCCCTAACAATCCCCTCCACGGCCCGCTGCCTGGACCTGTTTATGGCCAGTTTGGCCAGGCCCAGGAGCAGACCCACGAGGAGGTCTTCAACCCTACCTTCTCCTCTCCGCACATCTGTTTATCTTTTTTCAAATTTTATTATACAATTACAAAAGTGTTTACAAAAAACAGGTAACATTTACAGCTGTATACAAGAGACAGCAATTTTACAAGGGAGAGGAGCAAAGCCAAGCCCCAAACCCTACCGTTCAACCAGTTTACAGGGAGATGAGGACAAACCTCAAATCCCAGTTTCAAGCATGACAAGACAGCAACGACATTTGTACATACAAGGACAATCCAGTTACATAAAAACAGTGCAGACAATACAGACCCAGCAAGCCCCCCGTCCCTCCCACCTTCCGAGCATTCTAAGGCAGCCTGCTCCCACACACCTTCAGGCTCTCTGTCTATCCCATGCACTTCCAGTTTTCAGTCAACCCTGACACACCTTTCTATCACCTCGAGGACAGCCCGCCCTGGTACCTGCCCAGGGCGACAGCGCTGAAGACGGCATACCCACTTTCTGGCTCTCGGTCTGCCCCTACGCACCATTGGGCTCCCACCCATCCCGATGCACCGTCCGGCCAGTAGGCTATCCTGATACACCCTCCGGCCACCTCTAGGACAGCCTGTCCCCTTCCCAAGGGATGACAGCGTGCAGGGTAGCCCACAAGCCTTCCAGATCTCAGCCTGCCCCTACGCACCTTCTCGCTCTCAGGGTGACCGGCTTCAGGGTGGCCTACCCACCCTCCGGCTTTCGGGACAGCCTACCAACCTTCAGTTTCACTGGATGGCCTACCTACCCTCCGGCTCTCGGGGTGACAGCTTTCAGGATGACCCATGAGCCTCCCAGCTCACAGTAAGGCCTGCCAGACCCAGGGACACAAGACAGTGCAGGGGATTACACAATAAGAAACATGGTAGAGTTAATTGTGAACAAACAGAGTCCTTTCTGGCACACAGCGTTCAAACAGTCTTTAAAAAATATAGTTTCCACTCCAGTATACAATGCGCATTGTCAGAAATAGAGACCACTCCAAACTGCAGAGCCCGTGGCTAAAAAAAGAGTCCAAAACCAAGGGCAGAGTCCACTCCTGAAGGCAGCAAATACACACCCCACAGCACACAGGTGTTCAGTCTCCATGGAGCCCTGGCACAGCCTTGGAGAACCAGGCCTACTTACAGGATCACAGTACATTTTAAAGGTGCAGTTAACTGAAAGGGGTTTTGGTACACTCCTGAAGGAAAGGAGTTCTCCCAAACTCCAGGATTCAGCAAGTGCTCACCTCCCAGCACACACACACAGGTGTTCAATCTTCAGAGGCCCAGTCCCAGGGCGAGGCCTCCCCACAGGAACAGTGAGGGGGAGGGTAGGGACTAAATCAAAATAGAATCTCCTGTTTATATCTGTCAGCCAGGGCTCTCTGATTGGATCAGCTTATCAGCCCTAATCAGGGAACGCATATTCTATGAGGTTGCTGACCTTGTTACAATCACGACACTGTCCATAAAAGACATCAGTGAACTTTATGGCTTTTTTCAACAATTGGCAAAGGATCCATGGTTATCATGAGACTCTCAAATCTAGATTTTTATTGAATCCAAATTGCACCCTCTGTCATAGAGGGACTCGAACCCACACCTAGATCTCTGGATTAAGAACCTCGTGTCAAAACCACGAGGCCAATCACACTTCCTCTGCGCTCTCCTGGACCATGACCCCAGCATTGAACAATAAGCCATTGTGTGAAGGTCCATAACTGATATCAAATCGTCTGGAGATCAGTCCTTCACTGCCTCTGACTTCGGAGTCTTCGACCTTCTATCCACTTCCCAAGATGAAAATAGAGGAGCTGGTCATCAATTCCAGGAAGTGGACTGGAAGATATTTCTCTGTCTGTATCAGTGGTGCTGAGGTGGAGGTCGTCAAGAGCTTCAAGCTGCTAAGAAGTAAGCATCACCAATGATCCATCCACCTGATCCATCCATGTTGATGCTTCAGACAATAAAAATAAAACCAACACCTCTACTTCCTCATGAGGCTAAGGAAATTTAGCACACCAACAATGAAACTTAACAATTTTTATTGATGTATCTTAAAAAGCATCCTCTTCTGATGCTTCACCGCATTGTATGGCAACAGCTTTACCCAAGACCGCAAGTCATTACAGAGAGTTGTGAACACAGCCCAGTCCATCACACAAACCAGCCTCCCATCCATTAACTCTATCTCCACTTCCTGCAGCATCAGGAAAGCAGCGGATATCACCAAAGACCCCGCCCACACCGCTTATACTCTCTACCAACCTCTTCTGTCCGGCAGAAGGTACTAGTTTATAACAAAAATGTACCAACAGATTTAAGAACAGCTTCTTCCCCGCTGTTCTGAACAAGCCTCGTGTATGTTAGAGCACCCTCTCTGTGGCTGTAACACTATATTCTGCATTCTGCTCTATGACTCTGATGTAAGTTTATAAGGTATCATTTGTTTGATTAACATGCAACACAATACACTTCACTATATCCCCGTACATGTGCCAATAATAAACCTAATCAAATCTTGATGCATTGTTTCAGCCTCTTCCTACCCAAGCAATGTAATTTGTTTCTGTATTGACTTTATTTGTTTCTGTCCTTGTGCAGTCTCTTCTACATAGACCCTGTGTGCCTTCACATGCCCTATATCACCTCAATACTGTGACATTTCCTGGTTCAAACCATCTCCTCTCCACAACGTTCACCAATCACTCCATGTCCAAACAGCATGGTCTCTGAATACTCTATTTCCCCCTCAAGTGAAGACAGAACCATTCCTCATCCATAAACCTCCCGCTCCTTCTGACTAAATGTGTTCTCCTTTATCTGCTGCATCATGAAGTATTTGTTATTTAATCTGGCCTGGTCTCCTTCCTCTTATGTGGTGGTGGTGTAATGATTACGCCAGTGAGTTCACAATCAAAAGCATGGGTTCAAATCTCATCATGACGCATAGTGAAACTGAAATCCAATTTTTAAAAATTGTGATTAAATCTTGCCTGAGGCTGACCAACAAAATTTTGTTGATTGTTGTAATAACACATAACCCCTTTTAGGATGTAGGTTTGCTCGCAGAGCTGTAGTTTTGATATCCAGATGTTTCATTACCTGGCTAGGTAACATCATCAGTGGCGACCTCCAAGTGAAGCAAAGCTGTTGTCTCCTGCTTTCTATTTATATCTTTCTCCTGGATGGGGTTCCTGGGGTTTGTGGCGATGTCATTTTCTGTTCGTTTTCTGAGGGGTTGATAGATGGCAACTAGATCTATGTGTTTGTTTATGGCGTTGTGGTTGGAGTGCCAGGCCTCTAGGAATTCTCTGGCATGCTTTTGCTTAGCCTGTTCCAGGATAGATGTATTGTCCCAGTCGAAATGGTGGCTTTTTTCATCCGTAAGTACGGCAACGAGGGAGAGATGGTCGTGTCTTTTTGTGGCTAGCTGGTGTTTGTGTATCCTGGTGGCGAACTTTCTTCCTGTTTGTCCTACGTAGTGTATGTGGCAGTCCTTGCGTGGAATTTTGTAGATGACGTTGGTTTTGTCCATGGGTTGTACTGGGTCTTTTAAGTTTGTTAGTTTTTGTTTGAGTGTGTTGGTGGGTTTGTGTGCTACTAGGATTCCGAGGGATCTTAGTAGTCTGGCTGTCATTTCTGAAACTTCTTTGATGTATGGTAAGGTGGGTTAGGGTTTCTGGCTGTGTTTGGTCTGCTTGTCATGGTTTGTTCTATAACCCCCGACTACCTGATCAGGTGTACCCTAGAGGTCTGTGGGAAGCTGGGGAAGTGATTCCTTCCCCTTGCTGAGATATTTGGATCACAGATAGTCACAGGTGTGGTGCTCGAAGACTGAACGATGGCTAACATAGTGCCACTGTTTAAGGAAGGTGTTAAGGAAAAGCCAGGGAACTATATACCAGGCAGCCTGACATCAGTGGTGGACAAGTCATTGGAGGGAATCCTGAGGGTTAGGATTTAAATGTATTTGGAAAGACAAGGACATGACATTGCGCATGGGAAATTGTGTCTTACTAGCTTAATTAGATTTTTGAAGATGTATCAAAAGAGGGTTGATTAGGGCAAAGCAGTGCAAGTGATTTATATGGAATTTAGTAAGGTGTTCGACAATGTTCCCCTTGAGACACTGGTTAGCGAGGTTATACCTCATGGAATACAGGGAGAAGTAGCCATTTGGATACATAACTGGCTCAAAGGTAGTAGACAGAGAGTGGTAGTGGAGGGTTGTTTTTCAGACTGGAGAACTGTGACCAGCGGTGTGCCGTAAGGATCAGTGCTGGGTCCACTACTTTTCATCATTTAAATAAATGATTTGAATGTGAGCATAGGAGGCATAGTTGTAAGTTTGCAGACGACACCAACATTGGAGGTGTAGGGGGCAGTGAAGAAGGTTTCTTCAGATTACAACAGGATCTTGATCTGATGAGCCAATGAGCCGAAGAGTGGCAGATGGAGTTTAGTTTAGATAAAGACGAGGCGCTGCATTTTGGAAAGGCAAATCAGGGCTGGAGTCATACACTTAATGGTAAGGTCCTAGAGAGTGTTGCTGAACAAAGAGACCCTGGACTGCAGGTTCACAGCTCCTTGAAAGTGGAGTCACAGGTAGATAGGATAGTGGAGAAGGCATTTGGTATGTTTTCCTTTATTGGTCAGAGTACTGAGTATAGGAATTAGGAAGTCACGTCGAGGCTGTACTGGACATTGGTGAGGCCACTTTTTGAATACTGCATTCCATTCTGCTCTGCCATGCTGTAGGAAAGATGTTCTGAAACTTGAAAGGTTTCAGGAAAGATTTACAAGGATGTTATCAGGGTTGGAGCACTTGAGCAATGGGGAGAGGCTGAATAGGCTGGGGCTATTCTCTCTGAAGCGTTGGAGGCGGAGGAATGACCTTATTGAGGTATATATAATTATGAGGGTCATGGATTGATATTTTCGTTGGGGTGGGGGAGTCCAGAACGAGAGGGCATAGGTTGAGGATGAGAGGGGAAAAACATAAAAGGGACCAATGGGGAAACGTTTTCACGCAGAAGGTGGTGCGTGTATGGAATGAGGTGCCAGAGGAAGTGGTGGAGGCTGTTACAATTACATCATTTAAAAGACGGCTGGATGGGTGCATGAATAGAATCATCGAATGGAATGAGGAAAGTGTGTCCAGCAGGCTAAAATAAAAGGTAGGGAGGAGGGACATGGGGGAGGGGCGTTGGAAATGCGATAGGTGGAAGGAGGTTACGGTGAGGGTGATAGGCCGGAGTGGGGTGCGGGCGGAGAGGTCAGGAAGAAGATTGCAGGTTAGGAAGGCGGTGCTGAGTTTGAGGGATTTGACTGAGACAAGGTGGGGGGAGGGGAAATGAGGAAACTGGAGAAATCTGAGTTCATCCCTTGTGGTTGGAGGGTTCCTAGGCGGAAGATGAGGCGCTCTTCCTCCAACCGTCGTGTTGCTATGGTCTGGCGATGGAGGAGTCCAAGGACCTGCATGTCAGCTGATTTCCTAGAGTCGCTGATATCCTGAAACATTAACATTGATTTCTCTCCACAGATGCTGCCAGACCTGCTGAGTATTTCCAGCAATTTCTGTTTGTGTTTCTGATTTCCTGTATTCGCAGTTCTTTCGGTTTTCCTTTATTTCACATCTTTGGCTTTCATTGTTGATCCAACCAAAATGTATTACATCGTATTTCTTTAGGCTAAAATTCAGCTACCACTTATTCAATCATTCCATCAACCTGCCCATGCCCATTTGAAGTCTATCACTATCTTCCTCACATTCACAATACTTCCACATTTATGTGTAATCAGTAACTTTTAAAATTGTGCCAAAACCTAGTATGTTATTATAGATCATAAAAGAAGTAGCATTCCTAAAATGAACCCAATGGAGAATCCCGTACACACATACATTCCTCCATTTTGAAAGCAACATTCATCACTACTCTGCTTCCTGTCACTCAGGCAACATTATATTTATGCTGCTAATGTCCCAATTACTCTCTGGGCTTTAATTTTGCTGACAAGCCCTTTATGTGGTATTTTATTAAATGTCTTTTACAAGTCCATCTACAGCACATCAACTGCATTATTCTCATCAACCCTACCTGTTACTTCATTTAAAAACCCAATTAAGTTAGAATAACACAGTTTACCCTCAATAAATCTCTGTTGGCTTTTCTTAATTAATCCCCATTTGTCTGATTGACTGGTAATTCTGTCCTGGATTATCATATCTGAATGCTTCTACAACAACAAGATTAAACTTGGAAAGCTTATCCCATGGAAGAGGCTCAGTATCAATTTGTTTATCCAGTAATGAAATGGCAAGATGCTTTCTTGGGTTAGTAGCAATCGATATCACAAGACTAGGTGCCAGCATGTAGATATATACAGGTTAAATACTGCGTTCTTAGCGTAAAAGACATGGGAAATTTAATCTATTTTTGTCCTGTAAAGCTTAGTGAAGAATCAATGACCACGTTTGTTAATAGAGGTAAATGTATTAGTACAACCTGTGTCGAGAAGATACTTTCCAAAAGTTACTTGGCAAATCAGTATACCCAATGCAGTACAAACTATAATTATGTTAATTTTTTGGATGATTGAAATTAAGGCTGATGAAGCATGTTGAATACTTCCCAATTTTGTCGTAATGTGAGTGGAATGCACAAAAATGGTCTTCACATGACCTTAGTAAATGGGAGGAGGAACTGTCAGAAAACTAAGGAAATATTCAATGCAAATATTCAAGAGTTTGATTATTCACAGTTCTGGCGAGGAGCGGAAAAAGTGACCTTTTCACTTTGTAAGCATCCTGATCTTTCTGATGATTTTCTGTTCCTGCCATTTCCTCCTCCCCGCGTGTCACTGTAGGTCGGGGCCATTGTCAAGCAAACATTACATAAATTGTTGTAGATTATCAGCATTTTGGAATTGTTCTGGAGCTATCTGGTCCAGAAATTTGATGGTTTACTCTAACAGTGCTCTTACAGACACACAATCAAGACTGGATTTCTTTTTAGCATCTGTACCTTAGTCTTGGTCTGTAACAAAATTCGTGAACTTGGAGCTCAGAGAATATACCTGTCCCATAGCCGCCAGGCTCTGAACTTGTGATTTTATATTGAGGATTTATAGTCAATAACAATATCATGATTACTGCCAAGAATCAGGCAATGGCCTGCCTATTGTGTCATATATTACTGCACATTAGCATGGAATCCAATGAGTGAAATTCTTTGCTTTTGATATAGATCCTGGAGGCTTCTCATTGAGAACACAACAAACTATGCCCACTGTCTATTGAACCATTTCCCTGTGGGTATCTCTTGTGAACAATGAGAACAAATTGCTCTCAGACTAAACCCAGAAGCATCAGCAAACGGTCTTTTGTCACCCATCTACCAGTTGGAAATGAAACATAAGGCAATTGACACCTTTCGATTATAATAGTGCTATTCATGAGCTGATGCTGGGCTCCTGTTGGTGTTTCTCAGTGAAAGTATCCCACACGAGGCAGACGTGTTAAATTTGGTTGAATTTGAATTCGATCCAGTTGCTGGGAGTAACAGCAAAACTAGGGTCTGAAGTTCACAAAACAAGAAGATCTCTACTCTGAGCTAAAATGGCACCGATGCCTAGTTTTCATAAGATCCTATCCCAAATCAGGGACACACCATTTTCAATGAGGGGAGGGAAGAATGAGGGCAGGATGGATTTCACCCATCTGTAATTCAATTTGATTGTGAGGCTTTGAGTACCAATGTTTATTTTCACATGAGATTATATGCTTAAAAACATTTATTCATGTAAAGGATTAAGTCTTGAAGGAAGTTACATGCTGAAATGGACCTCGTAATGACTGTTTTTATGAAATATAAGGCACTTCTTATTGGGGTCTGAGCAACATGGGCTATGGTGAGATTTATGGTGGAATAAGATAACAAGTCCAGTGAGGTCAATCTTGACATTGGAAGCTTCCTGCTCCTTTTTTAAATGTTTTTGCCTAGAGGCTTAGCATGTTTCAAGATGCACAGTGGCCTTTCAAATGTGGCACAGGTGCTGATCTTTCAGAGGATACCTGCTGAGTTGTGAGTGGTTCTGGGAATGGTGTGTGGTAAGATGGGGCAGAAATCAGACATGGCAGTGATACAGCAAGAAAAGGCAGGGCATGAAAACTGGCTAGGCTGCATGGCAAAAACACTCTCCAAAAATCTTGATGCAATTTGCCCTTGGCCAAAAATAGCTTCATTCTGGATTAGTGGTGCTGGAACAGCACAGCAGTTCAGGCAGCATCCAAGGAGCCTCTCCTCATTCCTGAAGAAGGGCTCATGCCCAACACGTCGATTCTCCTGCTCCTTGGATGCTGCTTGACCTGCTGCGCTTTTCCAGCAACACATTTTCAGCTCTGATCTCCAGCATCTGGAGCCCTCACTTTCACCATCAAAACAATGCCCCTTTTCTGTTGTTCTTCCTGCTGTTCTCCCATTATGTGGTCTTTAAACAAAACCTTACATTTCCTTTTGTGTTCAGTTCTGAAGAAAGCTCATCAATTTGAACAACAGGGAGGAAGTTTCCTTCTCTCGGTAGCAGTGAGATTGGAGACAGGAAGGGTATCTAATGTGGTTCGATGGTGCTGTACCTCAACCCATTGGCCGTGGCTGGTATTACAGTTTTTAGACAGGAAGACCCATGATTCTAATCACCACCACCCCAACCCCACATCCCAAACTGGAGCCTGTCATTCAGGGGGTTACTAACCCATCCCCCTCCCTCACTGTACAATTCCAGTTCACTGGAATCTGTCCTTCACAGGGGTTACTAGTCCATTCCCCTCCCTCACTGTACAATTCTAGAACACTGGAGCCCGTCCTTCACGGGAGTTGCTAACCCATCCCCCCACCTTCACTGTACAATTCCAGAACACTGAAGCCTGTCCTTCAGAGGATTATAAGCCCATCCCAGATGGTGTTGATGGGCACAGGAGCTGCCCACCATAAGCTCCAGGGTCTTGATGGGAGGTGAAGTTCTGCAGATGTCCTCTCCACTGCCTGATTGGTTTGTAATCGGCTCCTTCCTGCAAAGTCCCATCACAGTTCTTTGTGTTACAACAAGATTGCACCAATTCACGCTGTATCTCTCCTCAGATGCTGCCTGAGTGGTTGGGATCTCGCAGCGTTGATTATTCTTATTTCAGGTTTCCCACAACTGCAATATTTTGCTTTTGCATCATAACACATGAAGGAGAAGGGTGCAGGTTTTTACACTGATATATTTCTGTGAGCCAGAGCGAGGAGAAGTTTATCTTGGACACAAAAACTAATATGGTCTGGTGTGCTGAATGTTTTTTTGTGTATGCCATATTTTCCATGAAAATCTCATGCAATCCATTTCATCAAATGTTTGCACAATCTCAAATACTGGGTGGGGTCAGTTACAGAGTCATCGGGATTTACAGCACGGAAACAGACCCTTCGGTCCAACTCGTCCATACTGACCAGATATCCAAAACTAATCTAGTCCCATTTGGCACCACATGGCCTCTAAACCCTTCCTATTCACATACCCGTCCAGATGCCTTTTAAATGTTGTAATTGTACCAGACTCCACCACTTCCTCTGGCATCTCATTCTGTGCATGCGCCACCCTCAGCATGAAAAAGTTGCCGCTTAGGTCCCTTTAAGATCTGTATCCTCTCACCCTAAACCTATGCCCTCTAGTTCTAGATTCCCCTCCCCTGGGGAAAAGACCTTGGGCATTTATCCTATCCATGCCCCTCCTGATTTTATAAACATCTATAAGGTCACACCCCAGGGAAAACAGCCACAGCCTATTCAGCCTCTCCCTGTAGCTCATACCATCTAAACCTGGCAACGTCCTTGTAAATCTTTTCTGAACCATTGCAAGTTTCACAATATCCTTCCCGCAGGAGGGAGACCGGAATTACTCACAGTATTCCAAATTGGCCTAACCAATGTCCTGTCCAGTTGCTGCCTGCAGAGTAGACTTTGTGTCATGCACAATGGACACCAGATTTGATTTAATGAAAGAATAATGTCAGGCGCCCATTTTGCATTTTTTTTAAATGATATTGCTCCTTCCCTAATTGGTTTCACATTGAAAAGCCAGATGATGCACATACCAACTTGTTCAATAACCTGTAAGTAATGACAGCAGGTACGCAATTAAACAGAACCATTAGGGAATCACTGTGCCATAAATAAATCACTGCTGTCTCCATTTACTTACTACTTCAGGCAGTGTGTTTGCCTCTTTCTTCACACAGAAGATGTACAAGTCATCGCTTTACCTGACAGAGCTCACATACTATCCCATTCTTGCAGCGTTTGGAGTGCCTGGTAAGTCAATTCAAAAGGTGGTGTGTTCAACACACTGTGGGACAATGTTTACACAACGCCTGGTAAAGGCAGTCATTCTTATGTACTCAGTTTAGATTTTAATGCTTGTCTGCGATCGATAAGGTTACTATTTCCAGAAGCCAGCTCAATACCAGATTGATGTCCCTCATACACTTTTCAAAAACAAACTTGTTTTGACTGTGAGAAATGTAAGCACCATTTCTGTTTGCTAATAACCAATTGGTGTTTACACTTAGCTGCTCTGCCTATCTTCTCTCATCCTTGGTATTTTCATTCCAGCTGCTCACTCTTATCCTTCATCCTCATTGCTTTACTTGTCCATCTTCACTTTGTTGGAATTTTACCTCTGCTCTTTATCCTTAATGTTCTCTTTGATCCTGCTCTTTATTTAACACCGAGGTGTCACCTTCCCTTTGGATCACTTTCAACCAGGTGACAGTATTACCTTTCCCTTCCACCTTTACTCATCGCACTTCTCCTCAATCTTTAGTGTTTTTTCTCAGAACTATTGAATCCATACAATGTGAAAGCTCAAAGAGTCCACAATGACCCCAAAGAGCATCCCACCCAGACCCACCCCATCGCTGTATCTCTACATTCCCCATGGCTAACACACCTAGCCTGCATATCTCTGGACACTATTGGTAATTTCTCATGGCCAATCTACTAACCCTGCATAACTTTGGACTTTTTTAATCCTGTTCTTTTTCTCATTAATGGCATTTTCTCTGTGACCCTTCTGTTATGTCCAACTTTTAATCCTTGGTTATTTCTTCTCTTATTTTCCCACATTGCCTTTTTATTGGCTTTTCTTCTGGTGCCCATAATCCCTCGTTTTGACTCCCAATTTTCCCATTTAGTGAGCAAAGTTAGGGCGCATGGTCTTGGGGGCAAAATACTAACTTGGATTGAAAGTTGGTTGGCTGACAGGAAACAAAGAGTAGTGATAAACGGCTCCATTTTGGAATGGCAGGCAGTGACGAGTGGGGTACCGCAGGGATCAGTGCTGGGACCGCAGCTTTTTACAATATATATTAATGATATAGAAGATGGTATCAGCAATAACATGAGCAAATTTGCTGATGATACTAAACTGGGTGGCAGGGTGAAATGTGAGGAGGATGTTAGGAGATTATAGGGTGACCTGGACAGGTTTGGTCAGTGTCAGATGCATGGCAGATGCAGTTTAATGTGGATAAATGCATGGTTATCCACTTTGGTGGTAAGAACAGGAAGGCAGATTACTACCTAAGTGGAGTCAAGTAAGGTAAAGGGGCAGTACAAAGAGATCTGGGTGTTCTTGTACACCAGTCAATGAAGGTAAGCATGCAGGTACAGCAGGTAGTGAAAAAGGCTAATAGCATGCTGGCCTTCATAACAAGAGGGACTGAGTATAGAAGCAAAGAGGTCCTTCTGCAGCTGTACAGGGCCCTGGTGAGACCACACCTGGAGTACTGTGTGCAGTTCTGGTCTCCAAATTTGAGGAAAGACATTCTGGCTATTGAGGGAGTGCAGCGTAGGTTCACGAGGTCAATTCCTGGAATGGCGGGACTACCTTACACACCAGGCCGGAAATCAATATGAGCAGCCAAGAGACTAGCCAAGAACTGCCACACCACCGAGAGACCAGGCTAGGACCCACCATGAACAGTGAGAAACCAGGCAGGGATCCACCACAAGCCACTGAGAGACCAGGCCAGGATCGCCATGAGCCACAGAGACCAGGCTGAGACCCGCCACAAGCCATTGGAGCACCAGGCTGAGTGCTACCACGAGCTGCTAAGAGACCAGGCTTGGAACCACCATGAACCATGAAGAGACCAGGCTGAGAACATTGCTCAAGTGAGCAGTAACACACTGCAGCACCCTGGAGTTGCGCAAAGCCGAAGAAGAACACCTATACAGCATCTTCAAAAACAACAGTTACCCAAAAGCATGGTCCACCACTACCTACACAACAGACCACAACAGGAAGGAACAACATGTCCTGAAACATTGGTCACCCTGCCATATGTCAAGGACATATTGGAAATGATCAAAAAAACTACTCCGAACTCTAAGTATCATGATTACCCACAAACCGACAACTACACTACTCTCCTACACTACAACAACTACTGATGAGTATAAAGGAGCCCACTCCCACAACTAACAGAACGCAAAGTGATATACAATATACCATGTAAAGACTGCAACAAACATTACATAGGGCAAACTGGAAGAAAACTAGTCATCAGGGTACAGACCAAATAAAGACATGCACGGGAATTACTGGAGGTCTGGCACTCAACCCGGATCACGAATAACAGGCTTGTAGATTTCGACCCAATATACCAACCACTAAGAAACAAAATCCGAAATGATACCACCCACCTCAGCAAACCGGGACACATAAATAGCAAGTGGGTCAGAACACCAGCGCTTCATCGGAGGCACATTGATGATATTACCTAGTATGGCGATGAAATGTCTGCGAACAAACCTACCAGCTCAGTGAGCAAGTCAACAACTGCATCCATAACGTGAGCTACGAATTGACTCAAGAACTTTGAAGAAGCAATTATAATTGGAAACAAAGGGCAGTGTTTGTTTGACATTCCAAGGTCAAATGAAAAATAAGCTGCTCACAACTCATTGGCTAAAGAATTTTAACATTAGGTATAACCACTTATATATATGTGAAACCAACTTTATATTAGAACAGACGTTATGAATTTTGTAGCAATTAGTAGGAATGAGCATATTTTTGTAATGCCTGTAATAACTGCATGGATTGAAATGTAAATTAATGAGATGCATTGCAAGATCCCAAAGATAGTGATAAAGACGTATGGGACATTGTGAGATTGTGGGAGAACTCAGGGCTGTCTAGTGGGATGCCCGTCACTGATTGTATATTCACAGGATTGGATGTGTAGGTCCGAGAGGAATGTGGCAAGCATTGATGTTAATGTTGCATGTAACCACTGTAACATGGAATGTATGAATATTCTGTACTTTATTGAAGAAGGGGAGTGTCCTATAGACCTCTCTTCTGATCTGAGCTGTGTTTAAGAGTACAACTGGGCACCATGGGAAAGCCAGATTTGGAGCGATCTCTAGCATCTCCCACACCATAATGTGGAGGTGCTACTGTTTGATGTGGATGGACAAAGTCAAAAATCACATGACACCGGGTTATAGTTCAAAAGATTTATTTGAAACTGCAAGCTTTTGGAGCTCCTGCTCTTTCCTCAGGCAGCTGGTGAGAGACAATACATCGGACACAGAATTTATAGTAAAAGATCAAAGGGTCACAAAACATATGCAAATGTATTGAAAAAACCTAAATGGCTATTAAGTCTGAATCAGTTAGAATGGAGGTGCAGGTTTTGATTGATTAATATTCTCTTTCACTTGTTGCCTGAGAAAGGAACGGGGGCTTCGAAAGCTTGCATTTCAAATAAACCTGTTGGGCTATATTCCAAATCAACGAAGAAGGGCTTATGCCTGAAACATCGATTCTCCTGTTCCCTGGATGCTGCCTGACCTGCTGCACTTTTCCAGCAACACATTTTCAGCTCTATATCATTTTTGCCCTAACATCGTCATATAATTATGGAATGGTTACTGCGCAGGAGGAGGCCATTTGACCTTCTGGATCCAATCTAGCCCTTTGCAAGGATGATTTAGCTCAACTCACTCCTCCATATATTTCCACAACACTGCAAAGCACAACCCAAACCCAGTTGCTTATCTAATTCTTTTGAAAGTGGGCAAGGACCTTTTTTCCACCTACATTTCAGGCAACTAATCCTCTTTTTACTGCTTTTATCTTTCTGTCACAGTGAACCTGGTAGCCATCCTGATCTTGTCGCGTGGAAAGTGTGGTCTCTCTAAATGCATCACATGTTACCTGGTGGCCATGGCTACAGCAGATCTGATGGTTGTGGTCTGTAATGTCATATTGCATCGGATTGCCATTCTTTATTGGTTAAAGTCTTTCCTGCTCTACACTCCTGTGTGCAAGTTCATTCTCTTCCTGGCTCCGACTGCGATAGACTGCTCTGTTTGGTTAACTGTCGCTTTTACATTTGACCGGTTTGTCGCAATTTGCTGTGAAAAGCTGAAAACAAAATATTGTAAGGGTAAAATTGCAGTTGGGGTTATAGTGATTGTGAATGTACTGTTCTGTTTGAAGAATATTCCCTGGGCTTTTACATATGTTCATTATTTCACAATTAACAGGATTCCAATTGGTTGCCGAACATCATTAAGCTTTTATATGTTACCCACATGGATAGCATTTTCTTGGATTGAACAGCTGTTAACTCCATTGCTTCCCGTCCTTTTAATTTTATTGTTTAATTCTCTCACTGTCAGACGTATTTTAGTGGCTAGTCAGGTCCGAAAGAGACTCAGGGACCACAGCAAAGTTGAAAATGTTCAGGACCCTGAGATAAAGAGCCGGCAAAGATCCATCATTTTACTTTTTACTATATCCAGCAGTTTTATCCTGCTCTGGATGACAGCAGTCACACATCTTATATTCTACCGAATTACAGACATCTTTAAACGGAGATCTTCATTTAACTCTTTCCAGTTCTTGTTCCAATACAGTCATTTACATAGTGACCCAGAGGAAGTTCAGAAGTGAGCTGCTGACTATCCTCAGCTATCCTTTCATTCTAATTTATAAATCAATTGAATCAAACAGAGGTAAATCTGTCCTCCCCAGTAGGAATTAAAGCTGCAGATCACAATGGGACTTCAATGTTCCAAAATGTCAGGACACTGGGAGGAGGGGTGGTACTATTTCCGACACAAAAGTGGATTTTTCCCTAATTCCAAATTGATTTATATATTTTTTTGGTGCTGAATGAATCTGGTCTTGTGAAGCCACTGTCTGTAGGAAACTGCAGTGGTACCAACACATCTCAGTCATGTCACATTAAGCTGTTTCCAAATGGAAGTTCCTTTGTTGGCCTGTGCAAAGTGTGATTTGGACATGCCAGTGTCAGACTGGGATGCACACAGTGTGTGCATGAGGGTTTTTGTGTGTGTGCGAGTGTGTGTGTGCGCACTAGTGTTTTGTGAGTGTCTGTGAGAGAGAGAGTAGATGTGCATGTGTGAGTGTAAAGGGGTCTAATTCTGTGAAAGGGTGCACAAAGACGTTACCCCTTGAAGGTGAACAGTGATTGCACCCACAATATTTAATCTGCTCTCTCCTCACAGAAGCTACCAGACCTGCTGTGTTTCTGCTACACTTTCTGTTCTTGTGTCTTTTAAAGTGTATTTGCTGTCACTAGTAAGTTGTTAAAGTCTCACTAGAGTATAGAATGATTGAGTCATAGAGATGTACAACGCAGAAACAGACCCTTCCGTCCACCTCGCCCATGCTGACCAGATATCCTAAATAAATCTCGTGCCTTTTGCAGTATTTGACTTATATCCCTCTAAACCCTTCCTAGTCATATAGCCATCCTTTAGATGTTGTAACTGTATCAGCCTCCACTACTTCCTCTGGTAGCTCATTCCATACACACACCACCCTCTGTGTGAATAAGTAGCCCCGAGTTCCCTTTTAAATCTTTCCCCCTCACATTAAACCTTTGCCCTCTAGTTTTGCACTCTATCATCCCAGGGAAAAGACCTTGTCTATTTACCCTATCCATGTCCCTCCTGATTTTAGAAACCTCCAGATGGTCACCCCTTTCTAGTTATGCTGAATCTGCTAGTTTAAAGCAGAGTTACATTTTGCATGGAAACCCGTAATTTCAATTTTACAATTGTTTGTCACTTATTTGAAAAGTTAATTAAATGAACTAAATAAGTCTGAAATATCATGAAATTCAAAAAAAAATTGTACTGAGGAGTGAGCATGGATTTCAAAGTGACGATCTTGCTTGGCTGTATGTTTTGAAGAAGTAACAGAAGTAGTAGGCCCTGGGATGTGGCTGGCATCAGTTATCTGCATTTTCAAAAGGCCTTGGATACGATTTAGATTCCCTACAGTGTGGAAACAGGCCTTTCGGCCCAACAAGTCCACACTGACTCAGTCCCATTTCCCTCTGACTAATGCACCTCACACTATGGGCAATTCGGCATGGCCAATTCACCTGACCTGCACATCTTTGGACAATGGGAGGAAACCGGAGCACCCGGAGGAAAAACACACAGACACAGGGAGAATGTGCAAACTCCACATAGTCATGGTACTCCATAATGGGCTAATTAATAGGTTTAGAGACAAAAACAAACTGTGCTTGCCGTAATCCAAGGGAGACAAGCAGGAGGCTGGAAGAAGGCAGGAAGCCAGGCAGCATCAAGAGGGTTAGCCAGGGGTAAGTGATGTCATGAATTGTGAACTGATTTCAAGCAACACATCAGAGAGTGGGATTAAAGGGTGGTTGATCAAAGTGGGAGAAAGTGAGGAGCAGTGTTCCACATTGATCAGTGCTGGGAACACAGAGGGCCACAGTATGGACTTGGACTTTGGAATTCAGATTTTCTAAATTAACAGCTGACTGCAGATTTATGGAGAGGGGGAGTCTGGGAAATAGGCGAAAGTGAGGTCTGCAGATTAAAGTTGAGAGTGTGGTGCTGGAAAAGCACAGCTGGTCAGGCAGCATCCGAGGAGCAGGAGTAATTAATAGGTTTAGAGACAAAAACAAACTGTGCTTGCTGTAATCCAAGGTAGACAAGCAGGAGGCTGGAAGAAGGCAGGAAACCAGGCAGCATCAGGGGGGTTAGCCAGGGGTAAGTGATGTCATGAATTGTGAACTGATTTCAAGCAAAACAGCAGAGAGTGTGATTAAAGAGTGGTTGATCAAAGTGGGAGAAAGTGAGGAGCAGTGTTCCACATGGATCAGTGCTGGGAACACAGAGGGTCACAGTATGGACTTGGACTTTGGAATTCAGATTTTCTAAATTAGCAGCTGACTGCAGATTTATGGAGAGGGGTAGTCTGGGAAATAGGCGAAAGTGAGGTCTGCAGATTAAAGTTGAGAGTGTGGTGCTGGAAAAGCACAGCTGGTCAGGCAGCATCCGAGGAGCAGGAGACTAGCCAGAAGAGCAAAAGCCCTTGTCCTGGTCCTCGGATACTGCCTGACCTGCTGCGCATTTCAAGGACTACACTGTAGTCTGGGAAACAGTCAATACTGATGAGGACTGCAACAATATTTTTCAAAAAACATTAATAAACATGTAAAATGGGCAAATAATTGCCCAGGGGAGTTTGACAGGTAAATGGGAAGTGGTAGGGTGAATCAGAAGGTCACTGATTACTTAGAAGGTGTGAATGTAGGAGGGGATGGCGGACAGAAAGATTTCACAGTACAAAAACATTGATCACTAAAGGCTGGACCACAGGGTCAGCAAACCTATTAAAATAACAGTAATGTAGGACTGGAACAGAGTTGGAAAGTAAGGATTTTCATTCTACTTGGTAATTAAGTCTTGTTAGAGCATACATAAAGTTGCTTCAGTTCCTGTCACTGTGTTATGGAAAGGATATAGAAGGACTGGAGAGGGGACAGGGAAGATTGATTAGGTTGCTATCGGTAATGCAAAGGTAAACATCTCAGGAAAGAACTGACAAGCTGAGTTTGTTTCCTCTTGAATAAAGGAGGCTGAGAGCTGATTGAATACAGGTCATTAAAACGATGGAATTTGATCGAGTAGCTGGAGAGAGGACATTTTCACTTATTGGGAAGTATAACTAAAAGCTATCAACATAAAATAGTCATTAAAGAATCCAGCAGGGAATTCAGTTTGGTGAGAATGTGAAACATGCCCCGATAGAGATTGGGTGAAGTATAAATGCATTTCAGAGGAAGCTGAGACGTGCAGCTGAGTGAGAAGGTTAGTGGTTACAATGTTGGATTTAGATAAGGAAACCTGGGAGGCAGATTGAGTGGAGCATAATCGACAGGATTGAGTCGAATGGTCTTTATCCCATGAAACTTGTATTATGTAAAGCGAGCTTTGAAATGGCAGCACTGCTCACTGTGCCTCAGTCTGTGTCATTAATACAGATTGCAAACACCGGTAATGTGTAACATTGTACAGAGACGCCATGTGCACAAGACCAAAACAAATCCAGCCCAGACTGTTACTGCCCTATCAATCCGCTCATTGTTGTCACCGGCATGAAAGTTACAGTCAACACTAGTACCTGCTGAAGAATAAACTGCTCACTGACACTCAGCTTGGGATATGCCAGGCCCACTCAGCTTTATCAGCATGAGACAAAAGAGCTGAAAAAGGGAGGTTAGGAACTGACCCTGACATCAAAGCAAGATTTTACCAAGTGTGGGAATTACTCCTGCCAAAATTGGAGGCAATAGGAATCGGGGAAAATCTCTACTGGTTTTAGTTGATATATACATGTATGTAAGTATATCACGAAGAAGGATAGCTGCGTTTGATGGAGGTGAATTCTCTCAGCTCTCAGGCATCAATATAAAATAGTCACCAATGGAGCCCCTCAGGGTACTGTCCTAGGCACAAGCATTTTCAGTTGTTTCATCAATGATTGCGTCATGTCCCACACCATTTGTGACCCCTGAAGTTCTATTTCCAAATTCCAAAGCAATAATTTGGTTTGGGCTAATAACTAGTAAGCCACAGTTGCACCACACAAGTGGCATGTATTGGTAATCTCCAACAAGAGAGAATCAAATTACTGCTCCTTGACATTCAAAGGCATTGCCATCACTGAATCCCTCACTATCCCTCACCCTGGGAGTTACCATTGACTAGAAACTGAATACGACCAACTGTCTAAAGACTGTGGCTATAAGAGCAGTTTGGGAACTTGGGATTCTGTAGTGAATAACTTGCCTTTTGACTCCTCAAAGTCTGTCTGCAAGGCACAAGTCAGGAGGACAACGGAAAACTTCCCACTTTCTTGCAGGAGTGTATCTCCATCACCACAACAGTTTAGGTCTCCTTCGTTAAGGAAGGATATTGGAAGTGGTTCAGTGGAGGATTACTCGATTGATATTTGGGAGAAGCAGAAGTTTTACTGTCTCGGTTTGTTTTCACTGGAGCTGAGAAAAGTGAGGGGTGAATGTTTTGAAGTGAAAAAGGCCCTGAATGGTCTTGAAAATGTGGCCATGGAAAGAATGTTTCCTCTCGTGGGTCAGTCCAGAACGATGGGGAACCCATGGGAATGGCCTCAACTGGGACATTGGGTTCATGTCACACTACAGGTGACCCCACTACACTGTACACTCTCTCAAATACAGACACATGTGCACGCACACACACACGCACGCACACACACACTTACATACTCACACAGACCTTCTCTCATACACATGCTCTCTCTCGTACACATACACCCTCCATGATCACATCCACAGACAAACCTTTTCACAGGCTTATACTCCATCACATTGACACACATACTTTACGAAGCATGCACATGCAAACACACACTCACTCAGGCGCACGCACACTCATTTTCACATACTCACATGCAGACACTCACGCACTCTCTATCTCTCATGCACGCACATGCCCATATAAGATGATGGGGTAAATTTGTATTTGCAGAGCTATATTTACAGATGCATTCTATTTTGCTCAAAAAGCACACAGTCTGCAGGCAGTCATTCCAGGCAGTCAATCATGTAGTATTTTATAAATTCCTGCTTTGGAAATTGAACCAGTCGGACTCAAGATTGGGATACAGACATTATCTAACCTCACACCTTTAATGCATTGTCTGAGCTGAGATGTCATTTTTTAAAACAAAAATTTAAGTTATCTCAAGAATGTGACTTAAATGAAGTTCTGGGATTTACATACTAATGAACGGAAGCCTGCAAACCATTCTAAAAGATCCAAGACTTAATAATAATGTAGGTTTGTTCAATATATCATGTCCGTTGCATGCCACTGTAATATTTTGCTCTAAATTCTGTGTCTTATGATCCTGTCTCACAGCTTCAGGATGACGGAGCAGTGCTCTGCAAGCTAAAGCTTCCAAATAAACCTGTTGGACAATAACCTGGTGTTGTGTTGTTTTTAACCCAGAACTATGGGGAACTCTTTTAAAAATAGTATCATCCTTCTAGGACAGAGATAACGGAATTTCTTTCCTCTCCAAGGTTTGTGTGAGTTTGGATCTCTCTGTCTCAGAAGCTGATGGAGGTCGGGGGCCTTTGAGGTCGAGGTAGATAGATTCACATAAAGGTTATAGGTGCTAGATGAGTGTGAATTTTGGAACACAAACAGACCAGCCGTAACGTATTGAATGGAGGAGTAGGTGAAGGACCTATTTTACATGCTTGGAGAAGCTTGACACAATACAGGCTTGATTGCCATCCCATCAAAATCCTTCACCATTCACCACCTCCATCATGATGTGCATCTACAAAATGCACTGCAACAGTTTACTAAGGCTACTTCGAAACCACCTTCCGAATTGGGAGCCTCTACTGTCTAGAAGGACAACGGCAGCAGATATATAGGGACACCAGTACCTACACATTCCCCTCCAAGGCACTCACTCTCCTGACTGGGAAATATCTCACTGTCCCTTCACTGTAGCTGGGCTGAAATTCTGGATTCCCTGACAACATCATGGAGGCACGTAGACCACACGGGCTCCAGTGGTCCAAGGTGAGATTCACCACTCCTTTCTCAAGCGCAATTAGAATTGCGTTCTTCGTGTTTGCCAGCCAACAACACACACATCCTGAGACTGAATAAATTAATAAATACTGGACACTCCACTAAGCCAGATTATCCATTCTTTTCCCCTTAATTGCATGGTTTTGAATCCCAAACAAGGCTTTTCATATGGCGCCCAGGAAGTGGGAAGCCACAGTGAGGAGAAAATTCAGCATAGTCGGTTTACAAAGACCGGGAACCACAGTGAGGAGAAAATTCAGCATAGTCGGTTTACAAAGACCGGGAAAACTGGTAAGCGTTCTTATCATTGTGTTTATTATTCAGTCCTTCCTAATTCTCAGCTCTTGACTACAGTTGTTTCTGTCACTGAGTACAGTACATTGTAATATGTCTCAGCTCTAATACATTGCCTTTCTCTGCTCAGTATTGTACCATTGGATTTAGGGAGTGTATCTACCTTTGAATGCGCTGCTCAATATTGCACATTCTGTTTGCAGTCATTAAGAGAGAGATGGGTAAAGCATCTTCCACATTGCTGCTTCTGCTCAGAACTGC
Source organism: Chiloscyllium plagiosum (assembly GCF_004010195.1). Taxonomy (NCBI): domain Eukaryota; kingdom Metazoa; phylum Chordata; class Chondrichthyes; order Orectolobiformes; family Hemiscylliidae; genus Chiloscyllium; species Chiloscyllium plagiosum. The sequence continues at coordinate 86,963,858 of NC_057717.1, read as the reverse complement.
AGATCCAAGCTCCATGTTCAGGGATGAAAACAGAAGCATTAATGGGGGTGGGTGGGATGCTCTTCGGATGGTCAGCATGAATTCGATAGGCTGAATAGACTACTTCCACAGTGTAACAATTCTATGAAATGTATCATTCAATCATAGGAGTGGCGCGATGGAACTGTAGTCAGCACTGTGGCCTGACAGCACCAAGGACCTGGGTTCAATTCCAGCCTCGGGTGACTGTGTGGAGTTTGTACATTCTTCCTGTGTCTGCGTGGGTTTCCTCCCGCAGTCCATTGATGTGCACGTTCGGGCAGATTGACCATGCTAAATTGCCCATAGAGCCCAGGGATGTGTAGGTTAGCCATAGGAAATGTAGGGTTACAGGGAGAGAGTAGCGGAATGTTCTTCGTAGTGACAGTGTGGACTTGTTGGGCTGAATGGCCTGTTTCCACACAGTAACGCTTCTATGGATTTTAATGATTCAATTTCCCAGAGCGGGACGCATTGTGACATTCCGCCCTTGGGCTCTGCAATTAACTGCTGTTTGCAAACATGCAGGGTAATGTTAATGTTAATATATTGTATGGTCTAGGTCAATACTCCTCATCTACCAAGATCAAGCTCCGAAAGATACAAAAGCGATAATATTCCAATCACAGAGCAGTCCAGTAACATTGGATAAGATCCCAAATTAGTGAAAGAAGATAATTCTGAGTTACCATCTTCAGGTCAGTCTACTCGAGCAGAGGGTGGTCCAGTCCCATGGCTGACATTTGATAGCTCAAATGGTGGTGCGATGGTCTTGCTGAACATCCACTATGTGCTGTGGCCGTCCATGGGAACAGTTCTTGGCTGTTGAAAACATCACCGTCAGGATGGGTGGGGAATGGCAGCAGATTCCACTTCCCATTTCAGCTCAGAGGACAATGGGGTGGGGGGCAGGGGTGGGGGAGGTGGTGAAGAACCAAAGGCAGTATCAAGGTCGAACCAAACCTGTATTTCCCATCCTGGGTGGCCACAGGATTGTCAAAAAACGCAGATCCTGTTACAACGGGCCTCAGTTTTGCAGAGCCCAATGGGATTGAGGGGATATGTTCATGCCAGCTCTCCCCAATTTCCAACCCTCAGCAGGGGTTTAACATACCACCTGACTCCCCTGAATGTTGTACACCACTTTCTCCTGCAGCAGAATGTGAGGCATTGTGTAAGCCTCTGCTTGAATGATGTGCTGCTGGTGTTAGTGGGATGGTGGAGTAGAGTATGCATAATGTACCTGGGGTGCGGCTGGGAGATTGATGCTTTTGTGTCACATT
>NC_057717.1:86959886-86961743 GCF_004010195.1 Chiloscyllium plagiosum | reverse complement strand
AAGCTGCTTTCCAGTCCCATGCTGCAGTCCCCTGTTGAGGGTACAGTCTGCTGGGAGCACTAGGAGAGCAGCAGCGTCAAACCCCCTTTGGCTTCATCTCCCAATCACTTCAATCGGCTCACAGCCCTGATGGAATGGGCCAATTTCGAAATGGGTGGGGGATATGTAAGAAGCAGTTCGAGAAACTTCACTTCTCATTCCACACAGTTTCTCCAGAATATTGTTCTCTGAAAAACAATACACAAGGAGGTTATTTTAGCATTGCTGGTTTTTTTCTCTGAGCTGAAAGGCCTCAATAGAGAGCCGTGATCTGCTGCGTTTGAAATCTTCGGCCTGTCAAAGTGTTCTGAGAACAATCTTGTGGGGGATGGTAAGGGGGCGGAGTGTTCAGAGGGCAGGGTGGGAGGAGGGGAGCTGGGGGTCACCTTTGGGGTGTAGGTTAGGGTGACAGGAAGGGAGCTGGTGATGATTGGGTTTTATACAAGTTTGTCAGGAAGAGCCAACAGGTGGATCTTCAGTTTGCTGGGTTACTGTTTAGTTTTGAGGTGTAGATTGCAAATTCGTAATTTATGTCGCCAATAGCCAGTGGTGTCCTCTCCAGTTCTATGAAATTCAGTCACCCTGCCACAGATTTAACGTGATGACTCTCCAGGCCTCTGAGTCATGTGTTAGAACTGAACCATTCAAGACTGTATCCTCCTGCTCCATGGACTGTGTATTCCTGCTCCATCAGATGTATGTTCCTGTTCCATTTCATGTACACTGCAGGTTCCAAACTTATTCATATAAAATGGTCATAAATGTTGTAATTTAGTGACATATAAAATGCACGATGTGGCCCCAAAGTGCAGCCCCACTGATACCTCAGGCAGGGCAGGTGACTGAGGTGTCAGTGGGGGAGCACTTTGGGGCCAGTGACCATAATTCTATTCGTTTTAAAATAGTGTTGGAAAAGGATAGAGAGGATCTTACAGTTGAAGTTCCAAATTGGAGAAAGGCCAATTTTGACGGTATTAGGCAAGAACTTTCAAAAGCTGATTGGAGGCAAATGTTCACAGGTAAAGGGACGGCTGGAAAATGGGAAGCCTTCAGAAATGAGACAACGAGAGTCCAGCGAAAATATCTTCCTGTTAGGGGGAGAGGGAAGGCTGGTAGGTATTGGGAATGCTAGATGACTAAAGAAATTGTGGGTTTGTTTAAGAAAATGAAGGAAGCATATGTCAGGAATGGACAGGATAGATCGAGTGAATCCTAAGAAGGGTATAAAAGCAGCAGGAGTAATCAGGAGGGCAAAAATGAGATAGCTTTGGCAAATAGAATTAACGAGAATCCAAAGGGTTTTTACAAATACGATAAGGACAAAAGGGTAACTAGGGAGAGAATAGGGACCCCAAAGATCAACAAGACGGCCTTTGTGTAGAGCTGCAGAACATGGGGGGGGTACTAAACTAGTATTTTGCATCAGTATTTACTGTGGAAAGAGACAAGGAAAATATAGAATGTAGGGAAATAAATGGTGACATCTTGCAAAATGTCCAGATTACAGAGGAGGAAGTGCTGGATGTCTTGAAACGCATAAAGGTGGATAAATCCCCAGGATCCGATCAGGTATACCCTAGAACTCTTTGGGAAGCTAGGGAAGTAATTGTTGGGCCTCTTGCTGAGATATTTGTATCATCGATAGTCACAGGTGAGGTGCCAGAAGACTGGAGGTTGGCAAATGTGGTGCCACTGTTTAAGAAGGGTGGTAAAGTCAAGCCAGAGAACTATAGACCAGTGAGCCTGACCTCGGTGGTGGGCAGGTTGTTGGAGGGAATCCTGAGGGGCAGGATGTACATGTATTTGGAAAGGCAAGGA
>NC_057717.1:86958305-86959121 GCF_004010195.1 Chiloscyllium plagiosum | reverse complement strand
GAGTCCAGAACTAGCGGGCATGGTTTCGTGTGAGAGTGGAAAGTTTTCACGCAGAGGATGCTACTTGTATGGAATGAGCTGCCAGAGGAAGTGGTGGAGGCTGGTACAATTGCAACATTTTAAAGGTATCTGGCTGGGTATATGAATAGGAAGGGTTTGGATGGATATGGGCCAGATGCTGGCAGGGAGGAGTAGATTGGATTGGGATATCTGGTCGGCATGGACGGGTTGGAGTGAAGGATCTGTTTCCTTGCTGCACATCTCTCTGACTCGATGACTCTAACATCAGACAATGCCCAACCACCAGAGAAGTTAACTCTGATTTCGTAACAAACAAGAACTTCAGTGCAGATAGTTCATCAAAGCAACTTTGATGTGATAGCCACAATGGTCAGCTAATGGGGACAATTTAACCAGTTAAAGAAGGAACAGGATCTTTTCTATTAACCACCAAACAATCTTCGACAAATGTAACTAGTACAATCGTCTGGAATCTTTCTACCTACGTTCATAAAATGTACAGACTAATGGATTTAATTGCTGAAAAAAATAGCTATGATGAGAAAAAAGTTATGAAAGGAAATTAACAGAATTTTTATGCAGATGAGAAAGGGAACTGGCTCTGGTTATCAGTTTGAAGAGTAACTAAATGTGAGGATAGGACTATGCCAAATGATATGAATATTTCACTGAACAATGTAAACAGTGAGTAGGGTCATGTCACATCAAGTTTCCATATTGATAAACTGTTAAAGGTGCTGATTATTGAAACTAAACTTTCGTAGAGACAAGGCATTATTAGAATATTCTACAGAG
>NC_057717.1:86945622-86957805 GCF_004010195.1 Chiloscyllium plagiosum | reverse complement strand
ATGATATCTTGGCAGAATCCTCAAACAAGGCTTTGTGAGTAGAATGTAGGAATGTTAAGGTGAGAGCTACTTTACTGAGAGTGTATTCTCGGACCCCAAAGAGTCTGTGGGAAATAGAACAGTAAACTGCAAACAGAAGGGTGGAAGAGTAATAATTGGGTAATTAAACAAGCGCTCGCGAATTTGGGAAATTCATAGGGTTAATGATTTAAAGGGGGTGAATTTTTTAAATGTATCCAGGCAGGTTTCTGTATCAATGTGTCGAAGACTCAACAAGGGCCAATGCTGGACCTGATTCTGGGGAAAGAAGCTGGATAAGTGATCGATGTGGCAGTGGGGGGACATTTTAGTGACAGCGACATGGTACAATCTGGGTAAAAAATGTTCTGGACAAGGAGAAAATGGCCTGCAAAGGTTGGCCTTGAATTGGGGAAGGCTGATTTTATTTGAATATACCACGGTCTGGCCACAGTACATTGGGAACAGCTCCATTTGGGTAAGTCTACAGGAGAGCAATGAGGGGAGGGGCATTCAGACTGGAGCTGGGAAGAGTACAAGAGCAACATGGCACCTTTCAAGAGAAATGTAGGAGCAATAGGTTCAGGGAATGCTGGATGTCTCAGACAATTCAACTCTGGATAACGAAGAGGAGTAGAGTTTTTAGCAAGTCCAAAGGGAACAATTCAGTTGCAACCCTACAGGAATACTGGAAATGGAGAAGGGAGCTTAATAAAGCAAAAGGAAGAGCAACAAGTGGGAATGAGAAAGAACTTGGGAACAGGATTAGGGAGAATCCTAAAGATATTGTAGAAATGCGTTAAAAGGAAGAGGTTAACCAGGGAATGTGTAGGGTGGTTTGGGGACCCAGGGGGCAAGTTGTGAAAGCATAAGATATCGGAAGGGTGTTGAATGACTCTTCAGTCTTCACTCGGGAAAAGGAGAACATAGCTATGGAATTCAGCAAATGGGCTGTGAGAGATTTGTACAGTTTGACATGGGAAATGGGAAGGTGTTGGAGGCTCTGCTGGGCTTAAAACAGACAGCTCCCGTGGCCTGGATAAATTGCATCCCGGATTGCTGTGGGAGATGAGGCAGGAAATTGTGGGAGATCTGACACAAATGTTTAATTCCCCTCTAGCCATATTGGAAGTGCCACAGGACTGGAGGGTGGCTAATGTGGCTTCACCTTTAAAACAGGTTGATAGAGATGAACCAGGAAATTACAGAACGATGAGTCTCATGTCAGTGGTGGGGCAACTATTGGAAAATATTCTGAAGGAGCGAATTGATTATTCACAGATCCATGAAGTTGGCAGAGAATGTGAATAGGATCGTTAAGAAGGAAGATCAGGCACTTGTTTTCATTTGTTGTGAAATGGCATACTAGAGCAAGGAGGTAATGTTGAGATCATACAGAACTTTGGTTAGGCAACAGCTGGAGTACTGTGTATAGTGCTGGTCACTTCACTGTGGGAAGGATGTGATAGCACTGGAGGGGATACAGAGGCGATTGTCCAGGGTGTTGCCGAGTATGGAGAAATTGAGCGATACAGAGAGACGAGATAGACTTGGAGTGTGTTCTTTCGAGCAGAGAAGGTTGAGGGGAGACATAATTGCGGTATTTAAGGCTGAGTGGTATGGACAGGCTGAATAGACAGCAGCTGTTCCTATTGGCTGAGGGGTCAGTCACACATGGGCATAGCTGTAGGGCGAGGGGCAGGATTTAGAGGGGATTTGGGCAAAAACGTTTCCTCAGTGGCTAGTGGGAATCTGGAATGGACTGCCTGGAAAGGTAGTGGAGGCTGGAAACCTTACAAACTTTAAAAAAAAAATGGATGAGCACTTCACACATCAGTGTATTCAAGGAGATGGGGCAAGTGCAGGAAATTGGGATGAGTGGACTTTCAGTGGGAGGTATGTTGGTTGATGGGCTGAAGGGCCTGTTCTGTGCTTTATGATTCAGTGAATGTATGTGTCAGTGGCAGGTCGGATTCCTCATCACCCCCATCTGTGACAGACCCATCTATGATAATTTCTTTCCCCCAACCAGCCCACTGAATTGGTCTCCTATGAGCGGAATGGGGCATTGATCCACTCTCAGTAATGGGTTGACTGTGACCTTAAAATCACCAGAAATGCTCACCATGCTACCTTTTATTAATACCAGAATGATTGGAGTGACCCATTCACTGGTTCCAATGCTCGCAGGTTCACTAGCTGTTCCAGTTCCACCTCCATTTTAGGCCGGATGGTATTTGGCACCAGACAAAGCTTCAGACTCTTTGGACCAGCGTGCTGCTTTAGCTAAAGATTAGCTTCTACTCCTTTCATTTCCCCCAGGGTTACCTTGAAGACATCTTTGTACCTGCACAAAATCTCTTGCAAACCCATTTATGAGTCCACCAGCCTGTTAACCTGTTCCTGATTTTACTTTAACATCTGTAATCTGAAATGTCTACATAATGTCGGATTGCCACCTTTCACTCCGTACAGAGGCAGTTCGCCCACCGGGCTCTTAGTTGTATATTTACCAGTTCATACCCCTCCAGCAGCCCCACATATTCTGTAGATATCCACAGTGTAATCCTGGCAGGCTTCAATGGCAGTGACAGTAACCATTAATTCAAGGATTAGAGACATCATTGCCCCTGTATCCACTTCAAGGTTTATGTCTTACTCCGTATTTTGGGAAGAACCCAGAAACTCTCAGCTTCACTCTGTACCATCAGGATGTCTAACCAAAGCTCTGCTGACTCTGGGCCTTCTGGTCCTCCCACACACCCGGCTGATTCCTGTCTACCCACTTGCAGGCCTCATCTACCTTATGCCTTTTCCTAGAAATTGTCTTCTTTCGACTCCACTTCTCTTGTTGACGTGGTCCATGGGGATTTTGGGTAATGTGACCCATTCGCTTCTGCCTGCAGCTCTGAGCTTCTCGAGTCCAGCATGTTGACTCCATGTGCCCACTCTTGCCATCTTGGTGCCATTCTACGCTTGGTACCGAACCGTCCTGATCTACCCCCACTCTATGCAGCTGGGCCTAGCCAATTGCGTTGTTTCATTGGCAGTCAACTCTATTGAGGTGGCAACCTCAAAAGCTGTTGAAACCCAGGTCTCTCCTCGTTAGGAGATTCTGTTGAATAGCTTTGTGTCAGACGCCACAAACCAAGTGGTCCCTCAGGGCATCAGAAATGAACTTCCAGATTCATAATCTTCCACTAACCTCTGCAAGGCTGCCTCCAACTGGCAGATGGATTCTCCTTCCTGCTGGACCTGTTTATAGGAATGGAAGATAGCCAATGGCCTAATGGTAATATCGCTGGACTGTTAATGCAGAGAGTCAGGAAATGTTCTGGAGACTGCGGTTCGAATCCTGCGATGGCAGATGAATTCAATAAATAAATGTCATGACCATGAATCCATCTTCGATTGTTGAAAAGCCCATTTATTTCATCAATGCAGTTTCGGGAAGAAAACTGCCATCCTTACCTGGTCTGGCTTACGTGTGACTCCAGTCCCCAGCAACGTGGTTGACTTTTACCTGCCCTCTGGGCAATTAGATTAGATTAGATTAGATTACATTACAGTGTGGAAACAGGCCCTTCGGCCCAACATGTCCACACCGACCCGCCGAAGCGCAACCCACCCATACCCCTACATTTACCCCTTACCTAACACTACGGGCAATTTAGCATGGCCGATTCACCTGACCTGCACATCTTTGGGCTGTGGGAGGAAACCGGAGCACCCGGAGGAAACCCACGCAGACACGGGGAGAATGTGCAAACTCCACACAGTCAGTCGCCTGAGGCAGGAATTGAACCCGGGTCTCAGGCGCTGTGAGGCAGCAGTGCTAACCACTGTGCCACCGTGCCACCCACCAATTAGGGCTGGGCAATAATGCTGCTGAGCCAGTGTCGCCCTCAGCCCATGAATGGATAACGAGGAAGTACTGCAATCGTGTATAACATTGGTGCAAAGTAACTCTCCAACACTTTGCACAGAGTTTGGAATGTCATTTCCACGGGTCTCTCTGCTGGCACAAGACTTCCTTGAATTGTGACGTCTTATTCTCAATGGTGCTCAGGAAAACCGGTACCATTGAGTCCTCAGCCACTTTCTTTGCCCCTGCCTCATGTTGGTGGCTGATGTGGAAACCCTAAACCCAGTCAAAAAGATCATTTCGGATCCACACCCGAAGCAGCAGACGCTGCTTGGAGCAGGTGTTGGGAAATGAGCTTTTGTATTCAGCGAGCATGGACACGTTGGGTTGAATGGTCACTTTCTGTGCTTGAACCTTTTCGTGTTTCCAGGGAAATGCGAGTGTTCCCTTCTTTCAGTTCCATGGAAAGCCTTTGGCTGCGGTTCAGGTTGGAGTGTGAGACTGTGAATGTTGCAGAACTACCCGTGTGGGGAGAGGTTGTCAAAGTGACACTGACTGACCCTGTTTTCTCATTGTTTGTCCCACCCCCTCCCTGTTCCATCACTACAGGACGTCCAATAACCTGTCCCTAACTTGTTTTTTCAGTCTACATGGGACGGTTCAACAAGCCGGGTACAAAATGTCGTGCTGGCCCTTGTGAACCAGAAGAGAAACTTTTCCCACTGCAACGCCCTGGCCTTTTGGATTGTTGTAAAATGATGGAGTGGAAAGTCCTGTAGAGATGGATTCCCATTGCAGCCTGCAACCTCCTCTCTCCAAGGAAACCTTCATACAGTGGATGCCATTCGGTTGTTCGGGGGAGGAGAATCCTGGAATTGTACAACCACATTCTCAATCATGGCCTGAACTCCTCAATAACACACTTTGTATTGATCAGAAATCATATCAATAAGCAATTCCTATTTAAGGTCAATGTGCCTGTGATTGGGCTGTCTGTGGAGAACAAGACTTGGGAGAATGCTGGGGGTAAGGAAAAGTGAGATGGAAGAGGAATCCACTTCAGGAAATGAAGACTGACCCATTTGGTAAAGGACAGGAGTACTGAATCTGACACTAACACTGCACCATACGATCACTCCTTGAGCTCATGTTATTGACAGGATTTGAAATTTAAGGCACAATGAGTTATTTAGTAACGTGGTTAATCTTGAATATATCAGGTCATGGAATTGTTTCATCTGCCTGCACGGCAAATCTCTCTCTCTCTCTCTCTCTCTCTCTCATGCATCGACATATCCTTATTCAAAACAAAATCCTGCAGATGCTAGATGGAATTGTTTCATCTGCCTGCACGGCAAATCTCGCTCTCTCTCTCTCTCTCTCTCATGCATCGACATATCCTTATTCAAAACAAAATCCTGCAGATGCTAGAAATCCGAACCCCAAACACAGAGAATGCTGGAGAAACTCAGCAACTTGCGTGCAAAGAGAAACAATGATAACGTTTTGAGTCTGGATAACTCTTCTTCAATACTCCCTCAGAAACACTTCAGAACTGCATTCTGAAGGAGAGACAGACTGTAATCGAAATGGTGACTTTGTTTCTCTCTCTGCAGATGCTGGGAAAAAGTGAGGACTGCAGATGCTGGAGATCAGAGTCAAAAGTGCAGTGCTGGAAAAGTACACCTGTGCAGGCAACATCTGAGGAGCAGGAGAGTCGACGTTTCGAGCATAAACTCTTCATTGCATTCCTAATGGGATGTTGTGGAAGTGTCCAGGGTCCTGTCTGTTGCCTGGAGACCTTGCAACAAACAAATCCTCGTCTTGAAGAGAAGGCCACCACAACCACATTCCCATCAGGAAGGGGGCAAGGCCGGTGACAGGCGCTGCCCAGGAATGAAGATCCCATTGGTGGAAGTTCCATTGAGTGAGAGGTATCAGCCAATCAGTATCGAGCCAAAGAGAAAGTGCCTACTCCACGCAATCGTGGAGGATGAAGGACAAAGAGAAGGGACCTTCTAGAGGTGTCTAAAATCATGAAAGGTAAGGACAGGGTGAATGCACTCATCTTTTTTCCAGGTTTGGGGAATCAAGGACGAGAGAGCATCAAGGGGAAAGAATAAAAGGGAACCTGAGGGGCAACTTTTTTACTCAGACGGTGGTACGCATATGGAATGAGCTGCCAGCGGAATTGGTTGAGGGGGTTACATTAACATTTAAAAGGCATTTGGACAAATACATTGATAGGAAAGGTTTAGAAGGATATGGGCCAAATGCAGGAAAATGGGGTTAACGTGAATGGACATTTTGGTCAGCATGGACCAGTTAACGCCGAAGGGACTGTCTCTGTACTGTCGGACTCTCTGATTCTCTGATTCTTTGGGTGTTGGTGAGAGACATGGACATGGGCTCCTCAGAGCCAGCTTCCTGGCTCACTGATTAACCCTCTGTCACCACTTCTCCTTCTCTGTCACCACAGCCTCTGGCTTGTAGGTAAAGACAAAGGCAGAGTATTAATTTAACACCCTCATCAGGCCTAATGCTTTCAGATGTAAACCTCCTTTTCTGTCTTGAACTGCCCATCCTCCTCCATTTCCTTTGTTAATATTGATGTGCAAGTGGAAGCCTGGAATTTCCTTTTATATCAATTGCCAATCTTTTCCTCACAGTCCCAAGTATTTTCTCTCATTTGTTTGCGGCTTCCTTTCTGAAATAAATCAACAATATTTACTATTTGACACGTGCTATAATAACCCTTTCTCTCCTTTACCTACATTTCTGTGGCCTCCATCAGTCAGGGAAAATGTTTGTCCTCCCTTGACCTTTTGAGGAAATGGACCTTGACTGTTCCCTCTTTTAAAATAGCGAATTGCTCAGCTCCTGGTTTTTCCAGCAGCGTTTGGTTCCTCTCTGTCTAGCTAAACCCGTTCTTGTTCCTGTATAAACCTCTCTTTACTAGTTGTTCACAGAATCAGAGAAACGTTACAGACATAAAGAGGCCAATCAGCCCACTGTGTCTGTACTGACTTGTTAAAGGACCAGCATCACCTGCATCCTGCATTTTCCTCATACTTTTCAACATTATTTCACACAAATCACCACGCAATGCCCCTCTCAAAAGCCCCATTTGAACCTGTCTCCACCACATTTCCCGGCAATGCATTCCATACTCTCAGCTGCTTGCCCCATGAGAAAGGTTTCCCTCACTTCATCTTCACTTCTTTTACAGATCACTTTCAGTCTGTATCCTCTTTGGCTTGTTCTTTTTATGAATGGGAACAGAGTCTCCCAATCAACTCAATCCAGTTCAGGAAATTGATAGCCTCTATCAGATCTCCTCGCAGCCATCTCCTTTCCAAGGAAACAGTACAAACTTCTTCAATCGATTCTTGTAACTGAAGATCCTCATACCTGGCACTTGTGAACCCCTTCTGTATTCTCTCCAATGTTTAGATAAACTGTTGGTAATGATAGAATTCCTACAATGTGGAATTCCCAACAAATCCACCCCGGCCCTCTGGAAAGTAACAGACCCAGACCCATTCCCCCACTCTGTTTCTCTACATTTCCCCTGAGTAATGCACCTAACCTACACATCCCTGGACACGATGGGCAATTTAGCATGGCTAATTCAACTAACCCGCACAAGTTTGGACAGTGGGAGGAAACTGGAACACCCAGAGGAAACCTACACAGACATGGAGAGAATGTACAAACTCCACACAGACAGTCGCCCAAGGCTGCAATCGAACATTGGTGCTGTGAGGCAGCAGTGCTAACCACTGAGTTGATGTGGCATCCATAACTGTATGCAATACTCTAACCGAAGTCAAATAAGCATCCTCTACAAGTTCAACATCACCTATTTAATTTTATGCTCAATGACTTGTTAATAAACCCCAGGAAACTGTATGCTTTCCTTACCGATGTCCCTACCTGCACATATACAACTAAGTTCTGGAATATCGTTAGAATTGTACACACTAATTCATATTGGGTTTTTTTTAACATTCTTCTGATCAAACTGGATCCTTTCACATTTCGAAAGAGCATAGAACATAGAACAGTACAGTACAGTACAGGCCTTTTCCCTGATGTATCTGACTCTACTACCACCGCTGACAGTGCATTTCACACACCCACCACTCTGTGTAAAGAACCTATCTCTGACCAGAACTGAACACAATCCACCAAGTGTGGCCTAAGCAGGGCTCTATAGAAGCTGCAGCATAACCTCACGGCTCTTAAACCCAATGCCCCGGCTAATAAAAGCCAACACACCACAAACCTTCTTAATAACCCGATCTATTTGGCTAGTAATTGTGATCGAGGTAACTGGGATCGAGGTAAAGAACACCAAGATCTCTCTGTTCCTCCACACTGCCAAGAATCCTGCCTTTAACTCTGTATTCTGCATTCAAATTTGACCTTCCAAAGTGAATGATTTCACATTTTTCCAGGTTGATCTCCATCTGACACTTGCCAGCTCAGCTCTGCACAGCATTGATGTACAGCGGGAGCTTGGGGTTCAGGTCCATAGCTCCCTGAAAGTGGTCATGCAAATAGATAGGGTGGTAAAGAAGGTGTGTGAAATGCTTGCCTGTATTGGTCAGGGAATTGAGTACAAGAGTCAGGATGTCATGTTGCTGTTTTATAGGACTTTATGTATTGTGTTCAATTCTGGTCGCCACATTACAGGAAGGATGTTGAGTCTTTGGAGAGGGTGTAGTGGAGGTTTACCAGGATGCTGCCTGGATTACAGAGTTTGAGCTACAAGGTGAGGCTAGAAAAACTCAGGGATTTTTTTCTGCAATGAAGGGTCAAGGGGAAACATGATAGAAGTTTGCAAAATTATGAGAGAAATAGACAGGGTTGGGAGCCAGAATTCTAAAAGGGCAATGAAAGTCAAAAACATGAGCCTGAAAGCTCTATGTCTTAGTGCGAGGAACATTCGTAATAAGGCGGATGAATTAACTGTGCAGACAGTTATTAATGGACATGATATAATCGGGAGCACAGAGACTTGGCTCCAGGGTGACAAATGGTGGGAACTCAACATCCAGTGTTATTTAACTTTTGGGAAAGATAGAGGAAAGGAAAAGGAGGTGGAGTAGCATTGATGGTTAAGAAGGAGTTTAACAAAACAGTAAGGGAGGACATTAACTTGGATGATGTGGAATCTGTCTGGATGGAGCTGTGGAACACCAAAGGGAAAAGGCATTAGTGGGAGATGTGTGTAGACCACCTACCAAACAGTATTTGAGAGACTGGGGACTGTGTTTAAACAGGAAATTAGAGATGCATGTAGTAAGGGTACAGCAATTACTATGGGTGACTTCAATCTATATATTGATCAAACAGTATTTGTGAGACTGGGGACTGTGTCAAACAGGAAATTAGAGATGCATGTAGTAAGGGTCCAGCAGTTACTATGGGTGACTTCAATCTATATATTGATTGGACTAAACAAACTGGTGGCAGTATGATAGAGGATGATGTCTTGGAATGTATGAGGGATGGTTTCCTCAGCCAATACATTGAGGAACCACCCCAAGAGTAGGACATCCAATACCGGGTATTGTGTAATGAGAGAGGATTAATTCGTAACATCATGGTGCGAGATCCTTTGGGAAAGAGTGACCATAACATGGTAGAACTTTTCGTTAAGGTAGAGAGTGACACAGTTAATTCTGAGATGAGCGTCCTGAACTTAAAGAACGCTAATTTTGATGGTATGAGACGTGCATTAGCTGGAATAAGCTGACCAGGGATACTTAAGGAATGGGCAGTGGATAGGCAATGGCAGACATTTAAAGAACATGTGGATGAACTACACAATTGTACATCTCCGTCTGGTGTAAGAGGAAAACAGAGAAGGTGGCTCAAGCACGGCAAACAAGGGAAATTAGGAACAGGACTAAAGCCAGAGAGGAGGCAGACAAATTGTCCAGAAAAAGCAGCAAACCTGAGGACTGGGAGAAATGTAAAGTTCATCACAGGAGGACAAAAGGGTTTGATTCAGAAAACGGAAAATAGAATAAGAAAGTAAGCTTGTGGAAAACTTAAAAACTGACTATAAAAGCTTCTATAGATATGCAAAGAGAAAGTGATTGCTGAAGATAAATTTAAGTCCCTTGCAGTTCGAAACAGGTGAAATCCTGATGGACAGCAGAGAGATGGCAGACCAGCTGAACAAGTACTTTGGGTCTGTTTTCATTGCGGACGATGCAAATAACCTTCCAGAAATGCTCGGGGACAGAGGGTCAAGCATGAAGGAGGAAATGAAGGAAGTCCTCATTAGTCAGAACATGATAGTGGGGAAATTGATGAGATTCAAACCTGATAAGTTCCCCTGGTCTGATGCTCTGCATCCCAGAATACTTAAGGAAGTGGTCTGAGAAATAGTGGACAAATTGATGATCATTTTCCAACGTTCTCTAGCCTCTGGAAGAGTTCCAATGGACTGAGGGGGATCAAGTGTAACTCCACATTTTGAAAAAAAAGGAAGGAGAGAGAAACGGGGAAATATAGGCTGATTAACCTGGCATTGGTGGTGGGGAAAATGTTGGAATCAGTTATTAAGGATGTCGTAACTGAGCATTTGGAAAACGGGAAATGATTTGGTCCAAATCAGCATAGATTCACGAAAGGGAAACCATACTTGAAAAATATAGGCCGCTGACTCTTGAGGTAAATCCTTTCAGTGGGAAATTTGCCTTCCCATCATCCCCGTGGTCTGCCCTCTCCCCGCTCCCACTGCTCACTCCATCTCCTTGTCTCTACCCCCCTGAAGATCTACACTGTGCTCCTCAGTTCAAAATTGAATTGTGCTACCTGAATACTTTGAAATTGTCCCCCTGCTCACCAAGTTTTCAATCATTAATCAAACTCAGGAAAAGCAAGGTTCTCAATAATGCTTCCTAAAAAACTCATAAGAATTTACTTCCAGCTTGAAGATATCCATTGACCATTTCCCTCTGTTTCCTATCTCTCAGCCAATGCTGTATCCACATTGCTACTGACACATTTATTCCATGAGCTAAATCTTTCCTCATCCTATTATTTGTCACTTTCTGAAGGTCCATGCAAACCACATTGACAGTGCTACCCTCACCAAGTCTTCCTGTTACTACTTCACAAACTCCAACATGTTGGTGAACCTTGATTTGCTGTTTAGAAATCTACGCTGACTCTTCATCAGTCAAGCTTTCTCCCTGGGACTGCTGCCTCTATTCCAAACCATTGGCTCTGTCAGCTTTCCCAACGCTGAAGGTAAACAGGCCGGTCTGTAATTGGTGGGCTTCTCCTAACAACTTTTCCTGAACAAGATCATCATGTTTGCAATATCCCAATTATCTACTACATTCCCCGGGTCTCGGGAAGACTGAAAGATTATTGCGAGTGTTCCTACAATTTCTACACTCACTTCCTTCAAAATCCAGACTTAAGTGTGAGCAGGGTCTCCTTTCCCAGTGGAGTGGACACTTCCTGCTGTAGGATACACTCCTGGAAACTCCTGGAGCCTTGCTGCCCCTTGAACTATGACTATCTCCGTCACTGTATCAGGGAGGTGACGGGTCAGTGGTTTCTGAAATAACTCCACACAGGTTGGTATCCCATTACCAAATGACCCTACATTGACATGTCTTTGACACTGATCCAACTCCCTCAGAGCCAGCTCTTAGCGTGAACATAACCCCTAACACTCCTGTTCTGCTCTATCAGCTACTGCTCCCCAATTGTACCAGATTAACAGCCCCAGTCATGGAACTTGTTACTATGAGTCCACATGGCTGACCTCATTACAATCTCTCCATCTTCTTTCCTTTCTGGGTCCGAGGACATTATCCAGTTCTTTTTCTCACAACTCTGCTTGGGGCAGTTTAGCACCAGGTCAGGGCCTTCCAACTCTGCCTCTGATATGGGCGGCATGTAACACACAGTAGCTCCCCTCTTGCGGCCGGAACGTCTTGGAAGAAACTCATTCTCATCTTCAGGCAGCAAAAAACATCGAGACAGTGACATCAGCCGTGTCCATCTCAAATTGTGAGGTAACTCCAATGCTTGACGGAAAGTCATCGATATAAATAACTTGGAGGAAAACGTAGATGGTTGAGTCAGTAAGTTTGCAGATGACACAAAGGTCAGGGGTGTTGTAGATAATCTAGCAGGCTGTACAAAATACAGTGGTATATAGATCAGTTGCAGATATGTGCAGAGAAATCGCAGATGGAGTTTAATCCAGAAAAGTGTGAGTGCTGCACTTCGGGAGATCAAATGTTAAGGGAAAGTATACAGTT
>NC_057717.1:86943455-86944916 GCF_004010195.1 Chiloscyllium plagiosum | reverse complement strand
GAGCGTCCTGAACTTAAAGAACGCTAATTTTGATGGTATGAGACGTGCATTAGCTGGAATAAGCTGACCAGGGATACTTAAGGGATGGGCAGTGGATAGGCAATGGCAGACATTTAAAGAACATGTGGATGAACTACACAATTGTACATCTCCGTCTGGTGTAAGAGGAAAACATTGAAGGTGGCTCAAGCACGGCAAACAAGGGAAATCAGCAACAGGACTAAAGCCAGAGAGGAGGCAGAGAAATTGTCCAGAAAAAGCAGCAAACCTGAAGACTGGGAGAAATGTAAAGTTCATCAGAGGAGGACAAAAGGGTTTGATTCAGAAAACGGAAAATAGAATAAGAAAGTAAGCTTGTGGAAAACTTAAAAACTGACTATAAAAGCTTCTATAGATATGCGAAGAGAAAGTGATTGCTGAAGATAAATTTAAGTCCTTTGCAGTTCGAAACAGGTGAAATCCTGATGGACAACAGAGAGATGGCAGACCAGCTGAACAAGTACTTTGGGTCTGTTTTCACTGCGGACGATGCAAATAACCTTCCAGAAATGCTCGGGGACAGAGGGTCAAGCATGAAGGAGGAAATGAAGGAAGTCCTCATTAGTCAGAACATGATAGTGGGGAAATTGATGAGATTCAAACCTGATAAGTTCCCCTGGTCTGATGCTCTGCATCCCAGAATACTTAAGGAAGTGGCCCTAGAAATAGTGGACAAATTGATGATCATTTTCCAACATTCTCTAGCCTCTGGAAGAACTCCAATGGACTGAGGGGGATCAAGTGTAACTCCACATTTTGAAAAAAAAGGAAGGAGAGAGAAACGGGGAAATATAGGCTGATTAACCTGGCATTGGTGGTGGGGAAAATGTTGGAATCAGTTATTAAGGATGTCGTAACTGAGCATTTGGAAAACGGGAAATGATTTGGTCCAAATCAGCATAGATTCACGAAAGGGAAACCATACTTGACAAATCTTCTGGAATGTTTTGAGGATATGACCAGGAGAGTGGACAAGGGCGAATCAGTAAATGTTGTGTATCTGGAATTTCAAATGGGTTTTGACGAGGTTCCACACAAGAGATAAGTAAGGAAAATTAAAGCTTATGGCATCAGAGGTAATGTATTGACGTGGATGGAGAGCTGGTTGGCAGACAGGAAGGAGAGAGCTGGAATAAACAGGTCCTTTTCAGGGAGGCAGGCAGTGATGAGTGAGGCACGACAGGGTTCAGTGCTGGGACCCCCTGCTGTTCACAATATACATTAACCATTTGGATGAAAGAATTGAATGCAATATCTCCAAATGTGCAGACGACGCTCAGATGGGTGACAGTGTGTGCTGTGGGGAGGATGCTCAGAGGCTGCAGGGTGACTTGGACAGATTGGCTGAGTGGGTGAATACTTAGCAAATGTAACATAAATGTGAGGTTATCCACTTTGGTCACAAAAACAGGAAGGCAGATT
>NC_057717.1:86939805-86940205 GCF_004010195.1 Chiloscyllium plagiosum | reverse complement strand
CTCCAGCACCCATATGTGTGTGTGCAGGTGTGAGACACAGTGAGAGACACAAGGTGCACGAATCTTTATTCAAACTTCCACCACCAGGAAGATAGGAAACACCCGAGTGGCCAGTGACAAGATGTGCCCTTCACAGCAAAAGGGCAATGCTGCGTAATCAAACAGTGAAGAGGAGGGCAGGGATTAAATCAAAATAGAGTTGGACGGGGAAATAATACAGTCCACTCCCCAGGGCGCCCACCTCCCCCTGAACAACTGCAGGGTGTTGGTGGACACCGCGTGTTCCTTCTCCAGAGACAGCCAGGCTCTAACGTAACTGCGGAAGAGGGGCAGGCAGTCGGCCCTAACAATCCCCTCCACGGCCGGCTGCCTGGACCTGTTTATGGCCAGTTTGGCCAGG
>NC_057717.1:86917532-86939305 GCF_004010195.1 Chiloscyllium plagiosum | reverse complement strand
AATCATTGCACTTCAGCAGGAACTTAACGGTTGTAGAGTTCGAATCCAAGAACATTTGATTAGATTAGATTACTTTTTTTTTATTAGATTACTTACAGTGTGGAAACAGGCCCTTTGGCCCGACAAGTCCACACTGACCCGCCGAAGCGTAACCCACCCATACCCCTACATTTACCCCTTACCTAACACTACGGGCAATTTAGCACGGCCAATACCTGCACATCGTTGGACCGTGGGAGGAAACCGGAGCACCCGGAGGAAACCCACGCAGATACGGGGAGAACGTGCAAACTCCACACAGTCAGTCGCCTGAGGCGGGAATTGAATCTGGGTCTCTGGCGCTGTGAGGCAGTTGTGCTAACCACTGTGCCACTGTGCCGCGAACAGAAACAGACAAAACAAAACTTATCATCAAGTTTATATCTAGGCTGTTCTAATTCTTCTTGTAACACATTGTTTAACACTCCTGTGAACTACATTACCAAACATCTCTCTAAAACACAGTAAGATTAAGTGGAATCACAACTGATTTGAGACGCAGTTACAGATAACCAATTATCCCCCATATCCTGGACAACAGCAAACGATTGAGGAGTATTATACCTCACAGTAAAGATGTAAAGGATGAAGCCAGATTACCCAAATTACTAAGACCGTGTACCACATAGGAGAGACGTTTGAGAGCAGGAAATGGAAGACAAAAAAAATGACTCTTTTCTTCTTGATAAACAGACTTTGATGAAGGAAAAACAGACCTTGAGTTGATGGTGGAATTTGAATTCAAAGTCCATGGAACGCTTGTAAAGAAAACCCAATCATCAAGGTTTCACTGATGTACTTTAGGAAGAAAATTGCAGTTCTCCCAAGTCTGATTCCAAATCACAGCAATGTGGTTGACGAGTAATTGCAATAAAGAATGTGCAATATGTGCTGGCCTAGACAGAGACATCCACATCCATGCATGAATGTTTTAAAAATTAAGGCTGCCCAAGCTGGAGTGCAGGAAGCAACAGGCTTGAACTGTTAAATGACAATTAATAGTTGAATTAAGATCCAGTTAGACTACCTCTCACTTACTCCCCTGAGCATGCAATCCCTGAATAACATCCTGGTTATTCCTATTAAATGGAAACTCAACTGGTTCATAGTTTGGTTAACAATGGCAGGGCAATAGGAACTCTCAAGTGAGTTAATATTTCTTCTTTTCTCACTTACTGACTTCAAAATCCTGCCCACATAACAGGCACGTGAAAGGAGTGTGAT
This sequence comes from Chiloscyllium plagiosum, assembly GCF_004010195.1. NCBI lineage: Eukaryota > Metazoa > Chordata > Chondrichthyes > Orectolobiformes > Hemiscylliidae > Chiloscyllium > Chiloscyllium plagiosum. The sequence continues at coordinate 86,938,042 of NC_057717.1, read as the reverse complement.
CAAATATCCATGACTGGCTCTGATGAGTTTGGCTTCATCAACAACCAACAATGGTCAACACCATTCAAGGCAAAGCATGCCACTTGATCAGTTCTCCATTCATCCACATTTTTGTTCACTCTCTCTGAAACCGATGCACAGTGGCAAAAAGGGTTTCAGTTATAGAGAATTACAATGGCGGATAGTTTAGCAGGAAAGAGCAGTGAGCAAACAATGACAGATGTTTAGGGAGGAAATCATGGCTTTCAACAAAATTATATCCTAGTAAGGAGAAAAGGTTCTAAGAGAACCAATCATGGCTAACATGGAAGTTAAGGAGAGTATAAAGTTGAGAGAAAAAGCATTTAGGCAAAAACAAAAGTTAGTGACAGCCACAAAGACTGAGATAAATTCAGAATCCAGCAAAGAAGGACTAAAACGACAGAGAGAGAAAATAACTCAGATGGGAAAACTTCTATTCAACTACAAGGAATATAAAAACTGATAATAAGAGCTTCTTTAAATATATAAAGAGGAAGAGAAAGGTCAAAGTGAACATAGGCTCTTTAGAAAATGAATCTGGGGAAATAGTCAAGGCGTATATGGAGCAAGGCGTTGGAGGTAGTATATTGGCATGGATAGAGAATTGACTAATGGGCAAGAAATAGAGAGTGAGAGTGAGGGGTTCTTTTACAGGTCAGCAATTGTAAATAGTGGGGTTCACATGGATCAATGCTGCACTTGCAATTGTTTACAATATGTATCAATAACGTGGAGGAAGAGAGCGAATTAAGTTTAGCAGACAACACAACAATAGGTGGAAAGGCTACTAGTGAGAGGAGTACAAACAGTTCACAGGTTAGGTAAGTGGGCAAAAAGTTAGCAAATGTAGTATAATGTGAAAAAATGATAAGATATGCATTTTATAAGGGAGAACAGGAGAATAGAAGAAATGGAGGAATGCTGTCACACAGAGAGACTTGGAAGTGAACAGCAGAGGTGCCACAGGTAATCAGGAAGGCTAATAGAATGTTGATTCTTATTTTAAAGGGTTGAAATACAAGTAGGTCAGGAAGTCTTACTGAAACTGTACGAGCCTTTTGGTGATGCAACATCTGGGGCACAGTGAGCAGATTTAATCCCCTGGTTGTAGGTGGAATATTACTCTATTCGAGGCAGTTCAGTGAAGGTTCACTCAGAAGAATCCGAGAATGAAAGGATTATTTTATGAGCAAAGACTAAGCAGTTTAGAAGAATGAGGGATGATCTAATTGAAACATACAGGATTGTTAAGGGGCTTGCCAGGGAAAATGTTGAAAGGGTATTTCCCCTCATGGGCGAGTCAAGGAGCAAAGGGCATCATCTCAGAATAAAGGGATGCCAAGTGAAGACTTAGATAAGGAGGAACTTCTTCTCTCAGAGGGTCGAGTGTCTTTGGGTGTTATAGAGTCATAGAGATGTACAGCACAGAAACAGGCCCTTTGGTCCAACTCATCAATGCCGAGATGATAGGCGAACCCAACCAAGGCCCATTTGCCAGCACTTGGCCCATATCCCTCTAAACTCATCCTATTCATATACCCATCCAGATGCCTCTTAAATGCTGCAATTGTACCAGCCTCCATCATTTCCTCTGGCAGCTCATTGTAATCACACACCAACCTCTGCATGAAAAAAGTTGCCCCTTAGGATATTTAATATTTGTCCCCTCTCACTCTGATCCTATGCCCTCTAGTTCTGGACTCACCCACCCCAGGAAAAAGACCTTGTTCGTTTATCCTATCCATGTCCCTCACAATTTTATAAACATTTATAAGGACACCCCTCAGCCTCTGACTCTCCAGGGGAAACAGCCCCAGCCTGTTCAACCTCTTCCGATAGCTCAAATCCTTCAAACCTGGCAACATGCTTGTGAATCTTTTCTGAACCCATTCAAATTTCATAGCATCCTTCCGATAGGAAAGAGACCAGAATTGCACGCAATATTCCAAAAATAGCCAAACCAATGTCCTGTACAGCTGCAAAATAACCTCCCAGCTACTATACTCAAAGCTCTGACCAATGAAGGAAAGAATACTAAATGCCTTCTTCACTATCCTCTCTACTTGTGACTCTACTTTCAAGGAGCTATGAACCTACACTCCAATGTCTCTTTATTCAGCAACACTCCCTCGGATCTCACCATTAAGTGCTCTGATTAGTCTTTCCAAAATGTAGCATCTCACATTTATCTAAATTAAACTCCATCTGCCACTTCTCAGCCCTTAGGCCCATCTGATCAAGATCCTGTTGTAATCTAAGGTAAACTTCTTCACCCTCCAATACTTGTCCAATTTTGGTGCAATCTGCCAACTTACTTACCATTTCCCTATGTTCACATCCAAATAATTCATGTAAATGACAACAAGCAGTGGACCCAGCATCGATCCTTTTGGTAAACCACTGGTCACAGACCTCCAGTCTGAGAAGCAGCCCTCCACACCATTCTCTGCCTTCTATTTTCGAGCCAGTTCTGTATCCACATTGCCAGTTCCCTCTGTATTCCATTATGCTCCTCGGATGCTTCCTGAACTGCTGTGCTTTAACAGCACCACTAATCCAGAATCTGGTTTCCAGCATCTGCAGTCCTTGTTTTTACCTAATTGATCTTAACCCTACTGCGAATCCTCTTGCAAGGATGCCTACCTTGAATAAGTTTTCCTCCTCTCTCTACAAGAATTTCAGGGAATCCCTCTCCCACTGTAACTCCCAGGTCATTTCCTCTGCCCTGAAGCTCTTCAACTATGTCCTGAAACAGACTCGCTACCACAGCCACATATGCTTCCTCAGTGCCTGCCTCCGTAACTAACTCATCCCACACGGACTTCGGACCACCTTTAAACCAGCAGAGTTCGGATCTGAACAGGACAAACAGTATAGACTACAGATTCAAAAACACCAGCAACGGTTCTCCTTCAGAATCCTCCGCTCCACATTCGCAGCAATGCAACGGCACCTAACCTCTCTACAGTCAGCCCTGCCTCAGCTGAGGGCCACAGCTCCTCGGATGCTGCCTGAAGTGCTGTGCTTTTCCAGCACCACTAATCCAGAATCTGGGTTCCAGCATCTGCAGTCCTTGTTTTTACCTTCCATGAGATCTAACCTTGCTAACCAATCTCCCATGAGTAACCTTGTTGAAAGCCTTACTGAAGTCCATTTGGTTATGTCTACTGTCTGTCCTCATCAATCCTCTTTGTTATTTCTTCAAAAAACTCAATCAAGTTCATGAGACATGACCTCCCACGCACAAAGCCGTGTTGACGATCCCTAATCAGTCCTTGCCTTTCCAAATACATGTAAATCCTGTCCCTCAGGATTCCATCCAACAACCTGCCCACCACCGATGTCAGACTCACCAGTCTATAGTTCCCTCCCTTTTCCTTACCACCTTTCTTAAATAGTGGCACCATGTTAGCCAACCTCAAGTCTTCCGGTACCTCACCTGTGATTATCGATGATACAAATATCTCAGCAAGGGGCTCAGCAATCACTTCTCTAGCTTCCCACAGAGTTCTTGGGTTCACCTGTTCAAGTTTGGGGGACTTAGCTACTATTATATGTTTCAAGACAGCTAGCACCTCCTCTTCTGTGATATGAGCATGTTTCAAGATGCCACCATCTATTTCCTTACATTCTATATCTTCCATATCCTCTTCCACATCAAACACTGATGCAAAATAATGATTTCATATCTCCGCCACCTCCTGTGGCTCCACACTGAAGCATACCACTCTCCTGCATACACACATCCTGGGACTGCTACAGTTAAGTTATAACTGGACAAAACCTGAACTGAGAGAACTGGCTGCTCCCCTTTTATTGTTAAACTAAATCACTTCAGAACGTCTGCCTTTATGACCTCTCTCTTCAAAAAACTAAACAGGGCCAGAATTAACTTTTTGAACTGCCACCATCATAACAGTAACTGAGTTGGGACTCCTCAAAACCTTAAAGAAGCACTTGGATGAGCACTGAAATCTCATAAAAATTCAAGAAGAGGCTCTAAATGTTGGGAAGTGAGACTTGTTGTAGTGTTTTGTGTAATTTTACAAACTCAGTGGATCTATGGGCCACCTCTGTCCTCTATGATGCAAACATTCTATGATTCTGAAATTAAGGTTCTGAATTCTTTTTTGTCTTTGTTTTGAGAAATATGACCCAGTGTTCATTGCAGTCATTGGTGTGGTCAGTATCAAATTCAGGCTCTGCACCAGAGTGCTCATTCACATATAGGATTTCTCAAATGAGTTGTAAAACTGAATTAACGAGGAAAGCAACAGTATAACAGTGCACCAATTACACGGAGCTCTACAACATGACGTATTGAATGACTAAATAGCCTCAGCAAAATGAAATTAAAAAGAATGTCAAATACATTATATATAGATTGAGCTGATAGCACATGAAACAATGCAAGTATTGTTGTTTGAAGACAAATTACAGTTCACATTTTAGACCTCATTGGATCAGATTTATCTAGTCTTTGGAGTACTCAACCACAGACATAAATCTCAATGATATCATATCATTAAAATAAAACTATTGTTGTAATCAGGTGTATTCAAAGTTTCCCCTTTGGAGATACCACAAAATATAAAGTCGAATTCCTAGGTAATTCTCTGATTCCAACGGTTAGCCAGCAGCAGGAAGGGCTTTGAAAGGCTGCTTAACTAAGAACAAAATGTATCTTGCAAGACAAGTAATTGCAAAAATATACCACACCATCCTTGCCATTGTTGGCATTCCTGGTAAGTCCTGTAACAACTTCAATTCTATGAATCCCTGGACTAAACCATGCTGATTTCCACTGTACAATTGCTAATTATTTTATTTCCATTTAGCAAGGCAAATCTCAATAACAGACAATATTGCCCTCGATCTCTGAGTTTAAAGTGAATAGTTTGCTGATTATGAGGCTCCTCAGTAAAATGCAGCATTGTTTGTTTCTCTGTACTATGCAGAATAGGTTTGTGTTGAGGCCACATTGATGGAGTTTGTCTGAGCCTCAGCCCTGACTGCTCAAGAAAGTGTTTAGCGAGACCACGCTCTCTCTGTGGTAGCTCACAGCCTGCTATCGGTCAGGTGAGTTTTGTAACAGTCCACCTCTCAGTGACATCTGGTGTTTCCCATTCCTTGATGGAAAGGGATTGTGTTGGTGGATCTTGCTCAGGCAGCTCGCTCCAAATGGGAGCCAGATACAACAGGGTAATGGGTGGGTTCAGCAGCTTATGATGTGATAGGTGAGGATCAGCACAGCTGGCTTCAATGATCTTGCAGGTTTTCAGCAGTGAGTAGATGTGTGGAGGCATGATATTTGTGAGAAGGTTCATTCTAAATTGTTGAAATTATTTGATTGTGAAAAAATCATGTAAGTTGTGCTATTTGTTAGAAGTGGACAGTACTGTGGTGCAGACTTCAAACGCCAAACACTGAGATCTAGAGTGCTGTGTCAGTATCTATCCCATAGAGAATCAAACAACTTTGTCAAACAGGATGTTTCACACTTTGCCCTTTGATGCTGTTATCTTTTTATGCTGTCCAACTAGTAATTCTGTTCTGTCCACTGATGGAGCTGACAATTGTGATGATATCTACCTTTAAGAGGAATTTGTTCTGTCTGGTTTCTTTTGAAGACGCGTTTGGAAATTCGGTGCCAAGGCTCCATGGAAAACAGAGCAGATAGTTGCAGGTTTTTTTAAGTAGACAAAATAAAAATGAGTGGGTAGAGTCAGTCTCACACAGACCCAGGGCTGGCAGTTATTGAAGTTTGAGCTTTGGATTGAAACTACTGGATACAGCTCTCTCTCCGCTGCTGAAAACAGCTTGAGGTCTCTCCCTCTGCTGCTAGATTCATTCTGTCAGCATTCCTTCTGAGATTGGAAGAGATAACAAATGAGGGAAATCTATTTTGATGGATTTACCTTCACCAAATATGCTTATGGGAATGCTGCTCTATTGGTGCAGTTGATGAGTCATAATTAAATCATATAATAGTTTATTATGAATTTTGACAGAGTTAAAGTTATGTCAATTCTTCATTATTGATTTGTACTTTAACTATGGTGGAAGAATAAATTGTGTTTTGCTTAAAGCTGAGTGTTTGACTAATCAAATCACATCTGGAATACAGTGCCTTACGCTTGCCTTTAAATAAGATAAAAATTAGAGTCCAGGCTATTTCCTGATATGTTTTTGAGGAATGTTTGTCTCGTCCAGAACACAGAAACATCGTGGAGTACAAATGGGAAATTCTTCACCTATGTTTGGTATAAGTTTCCAAAATGGAGATAAACTGATGTGATGATTTTCAGAAAGGGAACATGGCAGAGCAGCAATGTTAATTCAGTCAAATGCCCCATAGACATTTTATGTTTGTCCAAAATTCAGACTGATTAATCATCCAGAAAGGTTAGGACAAGCTGTGGGACATGGTTACTCTAATTTATTGTCTTGACATTAATAAGGATGGATTTGAGCTGGACATGGTCACACTCTCTCAAGTCTGTACCTGATTAGGTTTTGATAAACAGTTGGTCAATTGATAATTTATGATCTTTCCACAACTAATGTTTCAGTGAGTTCTGCTGTTTGTTTTGTGATATATATTCTTCATGGGAGGAAGACGTTTCAATGAGAAATGTGTGCCAACCAGTTTAAAGGCAATCTATAAAAATAAAAATACTAATGGTAATACAAATAAAAATGTTTCATCAACTAACTAACATCAGTACCTATAATGTTATGACTATGATTAATAATTGAGTTGGAGAGCATTACATAGCATTAACAGTCCAGAATACCAAAATTTTATATATTAATATATTACTCAAGCCTCTTCTATTGCCACGTTTTTGAACCCTGAATGAGCATTCCATATTAATGGCGCCAGTATGGTCTCTCTCATTCATGGAAGTACCATTTCCATGTTTTGCATCCAAAAATCCTTTGACATTTCATACCCAACTTTAGCACACTATTCAAATTTCTCTCAGCAAAATTCGAGATGTATGTATGTGTGTGTGCGTGTGTATGTGTTTTACATATATATATATTGTATACTCACACACGCACCTTTTGGATGTGGCAATTTAAATACAGAAAATTGTGAATGGGTTATTTTATCTTCATCATAAGTATTCGATTCAGCCTGCAATCTGTATTCTCCAACTCAGCTCATAATTCTCATTTCCAGAATTGTGAGCAGTTTTCTTATTTTAGTGTGAGAATGACAAACATTCTCTTCCCTACCCAGAGGTCCATACTCTGTCACGCATTACTGTTTCTATTGTACTAGAGCCTCTGAATTTCCAACATTCGGACATGTTAACTCTGTTGTGCCCCAATCTCAGGATTGTTTGATTGATTCACAGAAACATTGATGATCTGTTCCTCAACCAGTTGCACCTACTTTTACAGTTACATTTTAATGACTGAAAAGAAATATTCAACTTTTACAGATATATTATATCCACATATTCACAATAAGGAGCCCTCAGAAAAGAGTCAATGAGATTACAACTCTCTTTGGTTTCATACTGACTCCAAATGAAGATGGTTCTGTCTGTTGGAGGGCCATCATCTCAGCCATTGTACATCTCCATCGGAATTCTTCAGGGTCATGTCCTAGGCCCCAAATTCTGCAGTGCCCCTCCCCCATTGTTGTTTCCAAAGTGGAGATGTTTGATCATAATTGCACAATGTTCAGCACTATTTACTTCATTGGATAATGAAGAGGTCCGTGTCCATATACAGTGATGTGAAGGTGCCGGTGGTGGGCTAGGGTGGACAAACAAAAGTCCCACGATATCAGGTTCAACACGTTTATTTGAAATCACAACAATTTGGAGAGTTCTTCTTTTCAAGTGAAGTGGAGGAAAGCTCCTCCCCTTTACCTGATGAAGGAGTAGTGCTCTGAAAACTTGTGATTTCAAATAAGGTTGTTGTACTGTAACCCGGTGTTGTTTGACTTTTGAATTTGTTCATGCACAGTGAGATAACATCTGATAATTGACAAGTAACATTCGCATCCCACAAGTGGTAGGCAATGATTGTCTCCAAACAGTGAGGATCTACCAATCTCCCATTGGCTAACCATCTCTGAATGCATGTTAACCAACTTCCTGGGTCAACCATTGATAAGAAGATGGCCTGGTCCAGCCATACAAGATTTATGGTAACAGGAGTATGTTAGACACTCTAATTACCATGGCAATAAGCTTCCTACCTGTCTCGCCAATCCATGTCCACCACCCAGAAAGTTTTGGGTAAAAATTCTGCAACGCTGTCCAAGAACACTGTGGGGTCTCCTGCACCCCAGGATAATGCAGACGTTCAAAGAGGCAGATCTCCAGCACACACCGAAAGGCGAATAAAGCTGGGCAATGAATATTTAGCCAGACAATAAACCATGATGCGATCACATTTTAAAAATAATCACTATTTCCACACCTGCACAAGGATATCTCTGAACCAGTTTAATGGGTGTCATTAGACTCTCAGGTCCATATTTTTATCAATTCAATTTCTGCCATTTGTCATTGGGACATTATCCAAGTCTGTGAATTTGTCGTCTCTTGATAAGCCCATTCGATCAATGTTTCCCCTAATCTTCAGCATTGGCCTGAATCCAAGAAAGGAGATCCTGATGCCAAGCAATGATACAATGGGGTTTCCTGGAACAAGCTGTGGTCCAATTCATGTGATTTCCATGGATAATGCTGGTTGAAATATGGTGGTTCCTAGCCCCGTTATGGGCTCCAAATCTGGGAGAGGGATCGCTATTCATAAGGCGGGGCCTAACAGAAGAGCTTCGGTGCGTGAGCCTGGACATCAGTCAGAAAGCTTTGCTTAATCTCTGATATAGAATGTGATTTCTCAACTGGGAAGTTTCAATAACCAATGCTGCACGGATTCAGATTTTATTTGAATTGGGTCTATTGTGTACAGTCTTGGACATGTGCGGGGAGGGGTGGTTGTGGGGCAGAGAAGGCCATATCAAATATTGAAGTTCTTCTGATTGTGATGGGTATCCAATCTGGGTATGGTGGATGGATTCACTGCTGAATACTTGTAGTTCAGATTGTCAGGATATTCTGAAGGAAGACCTCAATGTCTCGTCATTTGTTTCTTCATATTGTGGAGGCCATCCATTTCTGGGCACTGTGGAGTGTTTCAATGCCCCATACGTTTAGTTCCTACAGTGCAGATGTACAATTCTGGAGACATTTTGAGCTGTGGAGACGCCAAAACTGAATGCAGAAATTTTGCAGTCAATATCTGCATGAGGAGTCCCCCTTCTTTATTTTACAGATCCAAGTGTTTTTGTGTGGATGGTGGTGTAAAGGGAATCTCCTGCCATTCTGAGTCACCTCATAGTGGATGAAATCAGCCACTGCTGATTCCAATAAAACCTCCAGTACATGACCGTGTTTCTGGGATTGATCCGCTGCTCATGGTAAAGAATCATAGAATTGTAGGAGGCCACTTTACCCACCTTGTCTGTACTGGCTACCTAATGAGCTCCCTGCACGTCCCAGTATCCATCTGTATCTCTGTAGCAATCCAATTTCATCACTTTCACAAATATATTCTGCACCTTTTTAGGAGCTCCAATGGAATCCACTTCTGTCACTCTCCCAGGCAGGATATTCCAATTCCTATCGACTCTTTGGGTAAAGAACTTTCTCCTAATCTTACTACCATCTCTCTTGCTGATAATCCTGAAGATGTAATCCCTAGTTATTTACACACCAATGATTGAAATATCATTGCTTATCCTGTCAAAATTGTTCAGAATTATGTACTCCTCTGTAAGGTCATCTCTTAATCTTTTCTAACTCAAAGAATAAACCTAATCTCTCTCAATTTTCCTTTTATCTGAAATCCATCATTCAGAGGTTTATTGTTGTAAATGTTCTTCCCTATCTATTTTGTAAGTGCATTTGATTCATTTTCAGAAGCTTTGATGTTGTGGTTATAATTCTTTATCTTGATGTGGGATGGAACAACAATTATCATTGTTTGAAAACCATTCCTTACAGTCTGTACTCAACCAAAGAATATTTGATCAGTAACTTCAAGTCTCTATTGTTTCCTTTATCTCCCTAACAGTTAGTCTAGTGGTGATTATATTCCTGTGTCGGGACAAATGTGGTCTTTCTAAATGCAGCACTTGCTATCTGGTAGCCATGGCAGCATCTGACCTACTGTTCATTTCTTTGAAATCATAATTAGTTGGTTTTGCTACTATTATTATCCACAATGTTTCCTGGACATCGTTCCTGTTTGCCGTGTTACTTATGTCCTGAACATCATAGCAACTGATTGTTCTGTCTGGTTCACTGTCGCTTTTTCTTTTGATCGATTTGTCGCCATTTGTTTTCATCAGATGAAAGCTATGCATTGCACAGAGAAAACTGCAACGAGAGTTCTAGCAACAATGTGCATTTTCTTTTCTTTGAAGAACATTCCCAACCACTTTCGATATGAATCTCTAATATTCATCAACAATGTTCCATGGTATTGTTATTCCAGCTACAGTTATTATAATAACCCTCGGTGGACAAGTTTTAAATACTTTAACTGTTTTTTTAACTCCATTGTTCCCATTCACTTTTATTCTTTTTATTATCATTCTGACTGTCAGACATATCCTTGAGGCCATTAAGATGCGTAAGGAACTGAGGGGTCAAAGGAAAACAGAGAATGAACCAGAGGTAGACAACAGACGCAATTCTGTGTTTTTACTCTTTGCTATATCCACCAGTTTTATCCTTCTCTGGTCGGTGTATGTTACATATGCATTTAATGCTGGCTTTTCCTTGAATTGGGATGATTTTTATCTCTGAACAATTTGCATATATGCTGCGGGGCTTCAGTTGCTGCACAAATGCATATATTTATGTGATGACGCAGAAAGCATTCAGAGTCTAGTTAAAGTATGTCATGAATTATCCAGTGATAAAAACAATTCAATTGCTGAATGAATCCAAGTAAATGAGAGCCAACATTAGACGCAGCAGATAATGGAACAAGGAGTCCATGTGAGGAAGGGACCGAAAAGAGGAGGAGGATTGGCAACATGATAACACTCCTTTTCAAATGGGCAAGGAATGACAATAAGGAGCAATAAGAAAATGACTGCAGTTGCAAAGCAAAGTGCTGTTAGCAATGAGCAACAGTTCATCGAAAGTTGAACAAAAAAAGCATAACCGAAAGAGAAATTAGATAGGCCTGAAAAAAGAAATTCATTCCAAATAATCACTTCTCAAACAGTGAACCAATACTAAAACAAAAAGATCTGAAGGAAAGTAGCATCATTCACTGCATGTCAATGTGGGAACAGCAATGATAGGCTCTTGGACACTCCTGCTCACGGAATTCTCTGATGCACACTTGTGGACGGAATTTACGAATGCAAGAAGTTTCCTGTTATAAAGATTAAATAATATACTGTGAAAAAAATCTGTGTTTTTTTAGTATAAGCGTATTTTCAGCAATACTTGTGTTTCCATTCAGTTCCCCCCCGGCCTGATGCTGATATCACTTCCTTTTGTCATTCATTTCTTTCCACGAATCAGCTGCTGTGTTGATCAGGAGAATACAAGCTCCAATCAAAGAGCTCAGTTACAGATTAGACCTCATGCTCGGGAATGGCATGAGGTTATCGTGGATGAGCCAACATCCTCAGTGCTTCCATGGAAATGTTTTGTGGCTCTCAGTGACTCCATCGGGCTCAATGAGAACTGCCTCTGGATGAACAATGTTTGCTTACGCCTTCATAATGGAGCCCGAGATCAATTCGTCACCAATAGTCATTGCTTCCATCTGTGAAATGGTTCCTACATCCATCCTTACCTCAGCTCATAATTGGCAAATCAGTCATTCATTCCATTGTGACCTCGGGACCTTCATATCCAGTGCCATATCAGTCTAAGAGCAGATTATAAACTCCAAACATTTGCTCGATCCAGATTTCTTTCTTTATCCTGGTTTGCTTACCCAGAAAATCCTAATTCCTCATCAATGCAGTTAACGTAATAACCATCCTCCTCCTCGAACCAAAAAAACATTACGTGCACTAATTTGGTAAGGTTACTACTTTTATTTTTTAATTGTCCCTTTGTGTGAGAAACAAAACTCACATATTAATAAATTTAAGTCCGAGTCAAATTCTGAAGCAGCGAATTTTATTGATACGTACTTGCAAGAACGGGTGCCTTACGAGTAAGCGCCACGATCTGAGGGTTACATTCTGATTTATGCTGTTCAGCTGCGTCTCTCGGTCCTCCCCTTTCACCCCATTGGTTACTTTTGCTGTAGCGCGTAGCCTATCACAAGCTCCAGCTTCACTCCACCATTGTCTAGCTTCTCTGCGCCTCTGTTTACTTCTCCCATTACTCTAAGCCTGTCGCCCCTTACTCTTATTTATCTCATTTACTCTTATTTATCTCATTCCTTATATGTGACTATCCTGGCATTGTTTGCTGTCTTTGTGCGATCGTCCTGCCAAACTAAATTCCATCTGTTGGCCACATCCCTTCTGAGACTGGCACACTATTCTCCTGTTACTTGTACATCCTGCTACACGGTCACTCTGCCCTATTATCCATAGATAATTCTACCTGTTTTCGCTTCTTCTGTTTTCCTATGCCTGGTGCATCCTGCTACACAGTTGCTCTGCCCTATTAGTCATAGATAATTCTACCTGTTTTCGCTTCTCACTGTTTAGTATTTGCATGCGCAGCCTAATTGTATAATGTAAGCTTTTGCAGAAGCAACACTTGTTCCCTTATTCTGCACAGTTTTAACCCAATACTTTACAATCCCACCCTTTTCTTCTTCGCTACTAAATGTTGTCTTCTGCATTTGTCTCATATGTTGCCTTCCAGTTCGCTAGCACCATCCCTGAGAATTCATTTATAGTCCTTAAGGTCCCCTCATTGTTCAAAAGGTTAAGGCCGTCTCAAATAGCCACTTGGTTCACCCCCGTACACAAGGTATGATACAACAGCCAATTGCTGCCAGTACCCCTGCTACCACTATCAGGGAGGTGAGGATGGAGACGACCACGCCTTTCCACTTCCCAAACCATGATTCCAGCCATCCCGTGAGTGATGTGTCCACTCCTGAATTCTCAGCCAATTCTTCCGCCAAAGTGGTTAATCCTCGCAAGGCACGAAAGATTGACCCATCAGTTGCTGTATTATTTGGAATAAATGTACAACAGCTCCCTCCTGATATCACACATACACTCCCTTTTATCGGCTAGGATCATATCTAAGGCCAGTCTGTTTTCCCAGGCCATTCTGCTGGTTGCATCAAGTTGCCTGGAACTACCCTTGACCGCATTGCTAGTATAATTGATGAATCTTTGCTGGTTGTAAAAAAAAAATATAGTTTATCCAATCCACATTCCTGTTCACTGTTACCCACCAAAATAGGGCCGATTGAAAACCTGCTGCAATCTGGTTGCGGGGAGCCCTTTAGCAACTCCTATAGAGTCAAGATAAATCCTATCATCAAAGGAAGGATCTAATAACGACCTTTTACTCCTCTCATTCTTTGTTACTACCACCTTCTCCTTCTCAAATGCCAAGGTGAATGGGATTGCCAATTGTACAATTGCACATATCCCTCTCCAGTCAGGAGGTAGGGTAGGTCGCAATATTCTGCCTCCACAGTACCACCAGAGATCCACTCGGGGAACCCGGAATGCTGAGTAGTTCCCTCCTTTGTCTGTTTCGGTGTCATTCTGAGTTTTTATACATAACCTCAGCTCTCTCAAGTTTCTAGACTGATTTGTACCCTGTCGGCTTATACACAATGTGTGATTCCCGACCATGGTCAAAAACGGGTGCAGGGGGGAGCTTTCAAATCTGTCTTCTCCAAGGGAGGGAACATTAGAGATAGGGATATACAATTCCTATCATTCCATGCAGTCTTATCCTGATACAGGGCTATCATACATTCCATGCCCTTCCTCTTTCGGTTCCACCCGAGTGGAAAGGGGACTATGTAGGTAACTGGCCCTACCGAAGGCACATGCATAGCAATTGCTTTCATTCAGAGTTTTAACAGTGTACTTTACCCATTCAACCCAGGCATTTGCATCCCTGTATCCAGTTTCTATTTCAGTGGTCTGCTTCAAGTCCTTGACCTCTATAATTTTTACCACCTTTGGGTTGTTGGGAGGGGCAGAAGGATGTATCTTACTATCAAGTTGCTTGGCTCGTTTTCCATTTCCTACAACTATTCAGAAACAGCAACCCGAAAAACACTTCCCAGTGGCAGCCATTACTATCTTTAAATTGTTACTAAGGAGTCGAGACCCGTTTTTACGGGGAAAGGAGTCTTCAGAGGAGGTATTTTTAATGGTGAGATATATTGGATGGTACTTTCTGTCAGGACAGTCTAGGGCTGGGTGAAAGGGGGCTCTATGGATAGTGATGCCAGGTGGCGGTTTTTGCGAACCATACCCTGTGTCCGGTTGGGTCTTAAGAAGGATTTCAGAGGAAATATCCTCCCTCTGATACTTTACATCTGCCCATTTTATTCGGCTGCAAGCATCGACCTCTATTACTTGCGGATATTCAGACTCAGGGACCGTTAATAACAAATATGGAGATGACAGCATCGTTTGACAAAATCCCAATACTAAGAAAGCTAGTATGGTAACCCTTCGCGTCCCCAGCATCCTACAATAGTTTGAAGAACCGAGAGATTTAACATGCAATACAATATATAGATATCAAAAAGAAACTATCCCGCGTCCGCATAAAAATCAGTTACTTAAAGTCTTTTGAGTCTGAGTTTCAGTGGTTCTCCCGTCGATCCGGCCGTCCAGACTTCTTTCTTAACCAGGAATTCCACCGGTCCTTTAATCCTGGTGCAGTGAGTCCAGCCTTTCCCCGTCGTGTGTATCGCTGTTTCAGGAGTGAAAAGAGCCTGGTACGGTCCCTCCCAATCCGGTTGCAATTCAATTTAGTTTCTGTCCATGACTTAATTAGGACCCAATCTCCCGGTCGGACGGGATGAATGGCGAATTCAGGGGGCGGAGTCTGTGCCAGTAATCCATGTCTGCTCAGAAAGGACAAAGAGGAGGACAAGCCCAGTATATACTTCTTTAAGAACAGATCGCTAGTCTCCAGGGCTGGCAGTTCCACTTTCGTTCCCAGATAGAGCAGGCCAAAAAATATCTCATAATGGGACAGCCCCAAATCTTTCTCTGGGGCCGTTCACATCTGGAAATGGGCTATAGGTAAACACTTAGTCCAAGGGAGTCTGGTTTCTACTATTAATTTAGATAACTGCTTCTTGAGTGTCTGGTTCATTCTCTCAACCTTTCCTGATGAAGGTGGGTGCCAAGGGGTGTGGAACTCCCAGGAGACTCCTCACCCTTTCATCACTCCCTGAAGTACACTGGAAGTAAAATGAGTGCCCTGATCCGAATCTATACATTCCACTATCCAGTATCTAGGAATTATGTGTTCAAGTATTATCTTGGACATCCCACTTGCAGTGGCAGTGGCTAAAGGATACGCCTCCACCCATCCAGATCGGTGATCAACCATTACGAGCATATACCTCAGTCTTCCCACTCGGGGTAATTTGGTATAATCTATCTGAAATGGTCTTAGCCCAGGTTCTCTCCCTCTTGGGATTTCTTTCCCCAATACCTTCTTGTTGACCTTCTTGCATGTTATACATCCCTCCCATATCTGTTTGGCTATTGTATAGATCCCTGTGCATCCATATTTCCTTAAGACCAAATCACACATTGCTTGCACTCCCCAGTGATTCCCCTGGTGTAAGACAGCCATAATTTCTCGCATCATCATCTTATTTAGCATCTCCTGGCCATCAGGTAACATCCAGCGCCTCTCTACTGTCTGCGTAGTTCCCAGTTCTTCTAACTCTCTCTCTTCCTTAGCGCTAAATATCGGTCTCCCCCCAGGTTCCTGCACCATAGGGACCCAAAATATATATATTGTAGCGGGCTGAGGGTTCAGAGCTGCCTCCTTAGCGACTTCATTCGCCAATCTATTTCCCTATGCCTTCTGCTGATGTCCATTGATGTGGACTATTGCTATTTCCTTTGGCAACAAAAGGGATTCCAACACTTGCTTTACCAATTCCTCATGAGCTAGTTCTTTACCCCTGTTGTTTATCAGTCCCTTCTCCTGCCATATCTTCCCAAATGTGTGTGCTACCCCGAAGGCAGACTTAGAATCTGGGGATACCGTTCCTTCTTTGCCTTACAAGGTCTTAAGGGCCCTTCTTAGTGAATGAAGTTCGCAAGTCTGAGCCGACCAATCATTGGGTAGCCTACTAGCCTCAATAACACTCCCTTCTATTCCATCCACTACTGCATATCCATTGTGTCTTCTACCTTCAATCAGTCTGGAGGACCCGTCAATGAACAGCCTGGCCCCTGCATGTAGAGGGATATCGCTAAGGTCCATTCTTACTTTAGTCTGATATTCTATAATGTCAAGGCAGTCATGTTCTGGGTCTGAGGGAGCTTCATCCTCCCCTTTCCAGAGAAAGGTAGCTGGATTCAGACAAATGTCTGTGATCAATGTAAGGTCATCCCTCTCTATTAGAATTGCTTCATATTTTAGAATTCTAGAGTCCGTAAGCCACCGCCCTGCTTTCTGATTTAATATGGTCCGTACCTGATGTGGGGTGCTGACTATTAAGGCTTCCCCTAAAAGTAAGTTTCCGACTCTCCTCTACCAATAAGGCTGTTGCTGCCACTGCCTGTACACACTCTGGCCAGGAATGTAGCTTTCTATACTTTAATTAACATTGAATTAATGCTGTCATGTTTTAAATCAATATGACAGGTCACTGAGAATGTGTGAAGGAATCCTGCCAATTAATATTGAGTCAGGCTCATACAATTGATTTATTATAAATATTATTTATTAATTATATATATTATATAAATAAAATAATAATTATCTGTAATTCAGGATGGAAACGCTACAAGTGACTAAAACATTTTAAAAACTGTGATTGCGCAGTTCTGTCACTCGTTCTGGCATTCGTTTTTAAAAACCTCAACAGATTCCATAGCACCATTTGCAGTTCATTCAATCCCCAGTTTGGTGGCAGTATCTTGTCATGAGCGCAAAACTGATTCTTCGTGCTTCTCATCACAAAACTGTCGCTATAGTCCAATTAACTCTTTCGTTCCCGCTCCCAGGTTACATTGCTAGATTAATTGCTGAGCCGATTTAACCATTGAACAGCTTCAGGGCCACGTGATGACCATTCTTCATCACCCAATGTATTGTTTAGACCTTGTTTTTTTTTTAAAGAAATATTGCAATATTTCTTGCTCCCTATAGCTTCAAATACCAATTTATCAATTTATGCTTGTCTAACTTTAAAGCCTGTTTCTAACTATACATTTTGGAATCTTATTTTTAAATATGTATTTATTATATTATAAATTAATTTATTCAGTATTTAATATTTAAAATGTAAAATGCATACAGTTCCTAACTTTGAAACCACTATTATTACCCGGTTTTAGTCCCTTAATTTAAATCCAAAATTAGTTTTCTTAAGTAGTTCTGACCAGTCGTTGCTCAATTACAATGCTATAGGTCGTGAAAAAACTAGAGCTGTCTTAAAAGGATTTGTCTATTCAAGTTTAAAATAAACTTCTAAAGCATGAATAAAGACCGAATCCAAGGTCATAGATATTAACCATAGGATTGATTTATTACAATCTAATGTTGAACTGAAACTTCAACTGTCAATGAGGGAGGGAACTTTCTGAATAAAGCTACGGCTTAAAATTAAATGAAAACAAATGAGTCTGAAACACAAAAAAAGGTGATCATGTTGTTTTTCTCCGTATTAAGCTGATTTGAATTCACTTTTATGTAAGGATAAAAGAGATTAGTTAGAAACTGATAGTAAGGCAGTCATGACCTGTAAAAAAGAAAAGGAGTTAACATTTTATTTCATAATCACTGTAAAATCCTTAACCGTAAAATAAATCATGTTAAATTTCCATAATAGAAATCAGATAAAAAACAGTCCCGGATCTCAAGCTCCAGGGAACAAAGTACAAACATTCAATCACCAACAAACAAATGTGCATTAAAAACGAATCACAAAGGGTTAAACTTTCTATTAGCTGTGCAGCTCTTTCCCCTCTCGCGCTCTCTCTCTCTCTCTCACACACACACACATTGTATCTCACAGACACTTTCTGAGCTTCCCGCAACAACAGCGCTAGAGGCTTCTCATCCTCTCTCTTTACAAACACTTTCTGTGCCTCTCTTAATAATTCATCAAGTGATTTCTCACTCCACCCATCTATTTTCTGAATTTTCTTTTCTGAATGTCTGGCCATGATTTAGTTACGAAGTGTATCCTCAGTAGCCCTTCAGCAACTAGCCCTTCCAACATGAAGCATAATCTGATCCCCCCTGATGGAGAGGCTGTTTTCTGTTGACATATAAATTCAAATATTTACAAACACAGTCTTGATCCGACCATACTTTGGCCAGAAGACAGCGGAATGAATAATGGATTCCTTAGTCCATACAAAGCAACAATATTTAATCATCTTTTTCCCTTGTACAAGTATTATTTTTCCAATTTCGCAACATCCTCCCCAACGGACTTTCTGGAGGTATGTTGTCAGGGACCTCACCTCCATTTCCATTTTTCCGGAGACTTTTTCCCTTTCCCTCGGCACAGCCCATATTGAATTCCTTCATTAAACACTTATTAACTACTAGAACTCAATTCCAGCCACTAAGGCAGTACTTAAAAATCTCTTTTCCTATCTTGGTCCATGCTTGGAGTTGCCTGGCTCCCTGTGCCTACTTACAACCTTTCACCTGGTTCAGATAGACTCTCATCGGATCTCAATCAGTCAACCAGAAGGGGAAACCCACTGCCGAGAAACACAGGACCGTTCCAGAAAGAACGGGATGCGTCTTCCCAACCATCGACGGTGCCTACCCCACTGGTGATGATGGACATCCCGGACGAGCCCCCAAATTGTGAGAAACAAAATTCATATTAATAAATTTCAATCCGAGTCAAATTCTGAAGCAGTAAATTTTATTGATACGTACTTGCAAGAATGGGTGCCTAACGAGTATGCGCCCCGATCTGAGGGTAACATTCTGATTTATGCTGTTCAGCTACATCTCGCGGTCTCCCCTTTCACCCCATTGGTTAGTTTTGCTGTAGCGCGTAGCATATCACAAGCTCCAGCTTCACTCTGCCTTTGTCTAGCTTCTCTCCGCCTCTGTTTACTTCTCCCATTACTCTAAGCCTGTAGTCTCTTACTCTTATTTATCTCATTCCTTATATGTGACTATCCTGGCATAGTTTGCTGTCTTCGTGCAATCATCCTGCCAAACTAAATTCCATCCGTTGGCCACTCCCCTCCTGAGACTGGCACACTATTCTCCTGTTACTGGTACATCCCGTTACACGGTCGCTCTGCCCTATTAGTCATCGATAATTCTACCTTTTTTCGTTTCTTCTGTTTTCCTATGCCTGGTACATCCTGCTGCACGGTCACTCTGCCCTATTAAGCATCGATAATTCTACCTGTTTTCACTTCTCACTGTTTACATGCGCAGCCTAATTGTATAATGTAAACTTTTGCTGAAGCAACACCTGTTCCCTTATTCTGCACAATTTTAACCCTATACCTTACACTTCCCATTGAATTTGTTTTTTTTTAACAAAGTACTTGCAACTATCACCTGAAAAAGACTTGCAGCTACTCAATTTTACTTCCACCATTCAAAAAAACTTCCAAAGTAGCAATTCAGCAAAACAAATATCCCAAGATGTGCATATGCCTGTGTTTAAGCATAACCTCATGAGCCCATGTGTTCGTGCTGTGCAAGCTGATACCAGGATCCGGTCTCAGCCTCCAGCAGGACACCAACAGGCGGAAGGTGTGAACCTGCTCCTTCCGATGGTCATATAAATCCTGGGCACTGGACCGTAATTCAACACTCCTGGATCGGCTTTGTTTAGAAAGATCTTGACAGAACCGTTTCCCTCAAGTTATCAGAATGATTGTCGACAATCTTTCTCAGGTTGTTACTGACTTTTTTATCATGTGAGTGTTTTTTTGTTCCAGTCTCCCTTTGTTACTGTCTCAATGTTAGTCCACCCCAGGAATCTAAAATACACAGGCATCATTTCATCAGAGTTAATGCTCAAGGTTTATTTGTTTTCTTTTTAAAGGTGTCCAGTCGGAGGTTGTTTTGAATCAGCCAGAGGCAGAGACTGGCCGTCCCGGAGGCAGCCTGAGACTGACCTGTAAAGGTAAAAACAATGACTGCAGATGCTGGAAACCAGATTCTGGATCAGTGGTGCTGGAAGAGCACAGCAATTCAGGCAGCATCCGAAGACAGGCAAAATCGACGTTTCGGGCAAAAGCCCTTCATCAGGAATAAAGGCAGAGAGCCTGAAGCGTGGAGAGATAAGCTAGAGGA
>NC_057717.1:86911386-86914459 GCF_004010195.1 Chiloscyllium plagiosum | reverse complement strand
TTCTGGATCAGTGGTGCTGGAAGAGCACAGCAATTCAGGTAGCATCCGAAGACAGGCAAAATCGACGTTTCGGGCAAAAGCCCTTCATCGGGAATAAAGGCAGAGAGCCTGAAGCGTGGAGAGATAAGCTAGAGGAGGGTGGGGGTGGGGATAGAGTAGCATAGCGGGTACTCTATCCCCATCCTCCTCTAGCTTATCTCTCCACGCTTCAGGCTCTCTGCCTTTATTCCCGATGAAGGGCTTTTGCCCGAAACGTCGATTTTGCCTGTCTTCGGATGCTACCTGAATTGCTGTGCTCTTCCAGCACCACTGATCCAGAAACTGACCTGTAAAACCAGCAGCTTCAATCTTGGCAGCAGCTACATGCACTGGGTGTGACAGGTTCCCGGACAAGGTCTGGAGGGGCTGCTGTACTACTATAGTTCATCCAGCAATAATTATGCACCAGCGATTTAGGGTCGATTTACTTACTGCGTCCAAAGACACTTCAAACAACATTTTTGCGTTGGACATGAGTAACCTGAAGATCGAAGACACCGCCATCTATTACTGTGCAAGAGAAGTGGGTATTGGGGTGGCTATCCTGCTGACTGGGGCCAAGGGACCGTGGCGACGGTGACTTCAGGTAAGGACCTTGAACTTTCTTAATGACTTTTTCTCGTAATGTTCTATTCATGTGAATAATTCCTGAATTAAATAAAACTCAGATTCCGTGCTGAGTTTGATTTGGTTCGGATTGATTTTTGTTAAAGCTGATTATAGGCTTCAATTAAGACTCAGCAAATAGCTAAAATGGTGATGATGGAGTCAGTTGCTCGTTTATCTCGTTTTTTGATCAGATGAACATTCTGTGTGGCTGCATTACCTGAAACACCTAAAGTCTCTTAATCAGGAAGGTATAGATAATGTTTCATGTCAGTGACACCCTGACTGTGAGTTTTATTATCGACAACAAATGATTATAATTTAAAGATGTTTGAAATATTAGCAAACATGATTAAAATATGCTAAAATATCATTATTAATTTCTTGAATATATTCCCCGTTTACATAATGTTCTTACCATGATTGTATTTTGTTGTTTATTTTGTTAATTTTTTTGATGACAAGCAGGTTCGAAACTGTCATAAAATTTCCTTGCGGTGCTATATTTCATTCTGCTGATTAAATTCTGAGTGTGTTTTATTTGATTCGGTTGACCTGAGTTGATTGGATTCTGACTTTGTTTTTACTTGATTGTGTTGAATTGCACTGATTGGCTTTTGAATTTGTTTTATTTGATTCTGTTGAATCGAATTGGTTGGATTCTGATTATCATTCATTTAAATCTGTTGTTCTGAGTTGATTCCATTCTGATTTTATTTTCCTTGATTCTGTTGCATTGAGTTGATTGGATTGTTATTCAGTTTGTGGAATTGATCTGCGTTTTCATGCTTTCAGAAACTGGTGTTTACTGTCTGGTGAGAAGGTGGTCTTTCTGGATTACTTTTAAATACCAATATTTGTGAAGTTATTTGTTTTTCCTGAATCGTTTCTGCATATGTTAAACTTGTATGGCAATTTTTTTTCTCTACTTGATTGAAAACATTTCATCCGTTTGTAATTGTCTGAAAACCAACTTAAGGCAGAAACACAAGTGTGAGAAACGAAACAAACATTTTAGTGCATTGATGGGTTTTTTAAAATCTCAGTTCTGATTGTAAACTAAGTAAAAGTTTGTTTTGAGTAGCCTCATTCAAAATAAAATTTGTGACTCAGATCTCAAATTGCAGAATTGATCAGATTACGTAATTGAAACTAAACTTACTATAACACACAATTATAATGTGGTAATGTTTGTCCATTAAACTAATTTTGTTTTGACCTTAAAGTGATTAATAAATATATGCCTTCAACTGCTCTACTGTGCACTGCACAAGATTGTCATGCTCAGAAAAGGTGTACAGGTTGGAACTAAATTGAGCTGTTGCTGGAAACATTAAAGTTTTACATGTTGTTAAGTAAGTTCCCTCACAAGCAAGACTGCTGTTATGACTTCTTATTTCTATTCAATTTAATCATTAGTTTGCGTGATACTGAGCGGTTTTGTTAGAGTCCAATGTGGGATTTTTTTGTGGGGTTACATCATGTTCTTGGTTCTGTTGAAAATGTTTGCAGAGCCAGTTCTGCTGCAAACACATCGGTGTTCCTCAGTGTTGTGGTTTGGTGATCTTTGTTCTGTTGAGGAGGAAATGTGCTTGGGTAACATTAAATTTGTTATATTTGGGAAACTGTTTCTGGCTTCTACATTGTTATCACACTGTTTATATGGTTGGTAACAAGTCAACCCCTCCAGTTTCCTTATTCAATGCAATCAGCATGTGAGTTGAAATTTCATAAAACTTAATGTTAAGTTAAAAGCAGATCGCAAAGGGTTTGGAAATGGAGGGAAAACAGATACCTTAGGGTGTGATTTTCACTTAGAATCAATAATTAAGGATTAATCTAATCCACTCTTTCCATTCCAAATTCAGAGCTCAAGTCAGGGCGGCACAGTGGCCCAGTGGTTAGCATTGCTGCCTCACAGCACCAGGGTTCTGGTTTCTAATTTGTTATCACACTGTTTATATGGTTGGTAACAAGTCAACCCCTCCAGTTTCCTTATTCAATGCAATCAGCATGTGAGTTGAAATTTCATAAAACTTAATGTTAAGTTAAAAGCAGATCGCAAAGGTTTTGGAAATGGAGGGAAAACAGATACCTTAGGGTGTGATTTTTACTTAGAATCAATAATTAAGGATTAATCGAATCCACTCTTTCCATTCCAAATTCAGAGTTAAAGTCGGGGCGGCATAGTGGCCCAGTGGTTAGCATTGCTGCCTCACAGCACCAGGGGCCTCTGTTTGATTTCACCCTCGGGTGACTGTCTGTGTGGAGTTTGCACATTCTCCCTGTGTCTGTGTGGGTTTCCTCTGGGTGCTCCAGTTTCCTCCCACTGTGCGGGTTAGGTGAATTGGATGTGCTAAAGTGAACACTGTTCAGGGATGGGTAGGTTAGGGTGCATTCGTCAGGGGTAAGTATAGGGTAGGGGGAA
>NC_057717.1:86894050-86910886 GCF_004010195.1 Chiloscyllium plagiosum | reverse complement strand
CATCTATATCGCCTATTCAATATACATTGGCCTTTCTGGCTTCCTGTAAAACCAACTGATCATTCGCTCTATCTGTACTAAATCACTTCTCTATACATAGAACATAGAACTGTACAGCACAGAACAGACCATTCAGCCCAAGATGTTGTGCCGACCATTGATCCTCATGTAAGATAAACCTAATGTATGAACCCTCAAACTTCTGTGACCATATGCATGTTTAGCAATCTCTTTAATATCCCAAATGACCTCGCTTCCACAACTGCTCCTGGCAACGCATTCCATGCTCTCACAACTCTCTGCGTAAAGGACCCTCCTCTGACATCCCCTCTATATTCCGCCAAACAGCTTAAAACTATGACCCCTCGTGTTAACAATTTCTGCCCTAGGAAAAAGTCTCTGGCTATCAACTCTATCTATGCCGCTCATTATCTTGTACACCTCAATTAGGTACCCTCGCTTCCTTCCTTTTCCAATGAAAAAAGTCCGAACTCAGTCAACCTCCCTCGATTCCAGACAGCATCCTGGTAAACCTCTTCTGAACCCTCTCCAAGGCATCCACATCTTTCCTATAATAGGGTGACCAGAACTGGACACAGTATTCCAAGTGCGGTCTAACCAAAGTTAGATAGAGCTGCAACAAGATCTCATGGCACTTAAACTCAATCCCCCTGTTAATGAATGCCAAAACACCATATGCTTTCATAACAACCCTGTCCACTTGGGTGGCAATTTTAAGGGATCGGTGTACCTGCACGCCAAGATCCCGCTGTTCCTCCACACTGCCAAGAATTCTGTCTTTAATCCCGTACTCAACTTTCAAGTCCGACCTTACAAAATGCATCACTTTGCATTTATCCAGGTTGAACTCCATCTGCCACCTCTCAGCCCATCTCTGCATCCTGTCAATGTCACGCTGCAGCCTACAACAGTCCTCTATACTATCAACGACACCTCCAACCTTTGTGTCGTCTGCAAACTTGCTAACCCATCCTTCAATCTCCTCATCCAAGTCATTAATAAAAATTACAAATAGTAGAGGCCCAAGAACAGAGCTCTGTGGAACACCACTCACCACTGACTTCAAGGCAGAATATTTTCTTTCCACGACCACTTGCTGTCTTCTGTTGACCAGCCAATTCTGTATCCAGATAGCTAGGTTTCCCTGTATCCCATTCCTCCTGACCTTCTGAACGAGCTTACCATGGCGAACCTTATCAAATGCCTTGCTGAAGTCCATATAACCCACATCCACGCTCGTCCCTCATCAACTTGTCTAGTAACACCCTCAAAGAACTCAATAAGATTTGTGAGACATGACCTGCCCCTCACAAAACCGTGCTGACTACTTTTAATTAAGCCATGTCTTCCAGTTGGTCATAAATCCTATCCCTCAGAATTATTTCTAAAACCTTGCAGACGACAGACGCGAGACTGACTGATCTGTAACTGCCGGGGATTTCCCGATTTCCTTTCTTGAAGAGAGGAATTACATTTGCCTCCCTCCAGTCCTCAGGTACGACTCCGGTGGAGAGCGAGGATCTTGGCAAGTGGCGAAGCAATCACATTTCTCGCTTCGCAAAGCAGTCGAGGACAAATCTGGTCTGGCCCTGGCGACTTGTCAATCTTAATGTTTGTCAAAATTTTCAACACATTACCTTCCTCAATCTCTATCTGTTCCAGCATGCTTACCTGCTCCTCAATGATTTCATTCACTACGTCCTTTTCTTTTGTACAGAAACAAAAAACTCATTTAGGGCTTCCCCTACCTCCTCAGACTCTATATATAAATTCCCTATGCTATCCCTATTCGGCCGTACTCTTTCTTTGATCATTCTCTTATTCCTCACATACGTGTAAAATGCCTTTGGATTTTCCTTAATCATTCCTGCCAAGCCTTTCTCGTGCCCCCTCCTGGCTCTCCTCAGACCATTTTTGAGCTCCTTCCTCGCCTGCCTGTAATCCTCTCGACCTGAGCAAGACCCTTGTTTCTTCCACCTTACATAAGCTGCCTTCATTCTTTTGATGAGAAGCTCCTCCGCTCTCGTCATCTAAGGTTCCCTTATCTTACCCCTTCTTGCCGGTTTCAGAGGAACACATTTGTGCATCACTCGCAACAACTGTTCCTTAAACAGTCTCCACATGCTTATAGTGTCCTTTCCATGGAACAATTGCTCCCAGTCCATGCTTCCCAACGCAATAGTATCATAGTTTCCTTTTCCCCAATTAAATATCCTCTCATTGTGCCTGCTTCTCTCCTTCCCCATAGCTATGTAGAATGTGAGGCAGTTGTGGTCACTATCACCAAAATGCTCTCCCACCGCAAGATCTGACACCTGCCCAGGCTCATTGCCGAGCACCAAGTCCAAAATGGCGTCTCCCCTCGTCGGCCTGTCAACGTACTGAGTTAGGAAACTCTCTTGAACACACCTTACAAAAACAGCTCCTTCCAAACCATCTGCTCGAAGGAGGCTCCAATCAATATTGGGAAAGTTAAAGTCACCCATTACAACAACTCTACTACATTCACACTTTTCCAAAATCCGCCGACCTATGCTTTGTTTAATCTCCCTGCTGCTATTGGGGCCCCCGTAGTAAACCGCTAATGAGGTGACTGCTCCCTTACTGTTCCTAATTTTCTCCCATACTGACTCAGTAGGCAGACCCTCCTCGACAATGGTAACTTCTGTAGCTGTGATACCCTCTCTGATTAGTAGTGCTACACCCCCTCCTTTTCCTCCCCCCTCCCTATTCTTTTTAAATGTTCTAAACGCTGGAACATTCCTGCCCCTGAGAGACCCACGTCTCTGTTATGGCCACAACATCATAGCACCAGGTACTGATCCATGCTCTGAGCTCTTTTATTCCTGATACTCCTTGCATTAAAGCAAACACACTTTAACCGATCCCCTGGTTCTTCCCAGGAAATTCCTTCCCACTGGCTGCGCTACCTCTTGCTATTGCCTAATCTCTATCAACTCTCACCACCGGTATATAGCTAGGTTCCCACCCTCCTGCCATA
Organism: Chiloscyllium plagiosum; assembly: GCF_004010195.1. NCBI lineage: Eukaryota > Metazoa > Chordata > Chondrichthyes > Orectolobiformes > Hemiscylliidae > Chiloscyllium > Chiloscyllium plagiosum. Next base: position 86,907,864 of record NC_057717.1, on the reverse strand, counting down.
CTAGTTTAAACCTTCCTGAACAACTCGAGCAAACCTTTCACCCAGACATGGTCCCTTTCCAGTTCAGGTGCAACCCGTCCTTCATGCACAGGTCCCAACTTCCCCAGAAGGTATCACAAGTACCTACATATCGGAAGCCCTCCTTCATACACCAGCTGTGCAGCCACGTGTTAAGCTGCGCCCGCTCCCTGTTCCTCACCTCGCAATCTCGTGGAACCGGTAGTAAACACAAGAACACTACTCTGTTCGTCCTGCTCTGCAGCTTCCACCCTAACTCTCTGATCCTTTTCCTGGCTATAGCATTGGTGCCAATATGTAACACGATTTCTGGCTCTTCGCCCTCCCCTTTCAGAATCTTATACACCCGATTGGAGGCGTCCCGGACTCTGGCACCAGGGAGGCAACAAACCTTCTGGGAATCCCCATCCTGACCACAAAAATCTCCTGTCAATTATCCTAACAATCGAATCTCCTACCGCTAGCGCTTTTCTATTCTGCCCCCTTCCCTTCTGGGCCACAGTGTCAGGCCCAGTGCCAGAGAACTGACCACTATGGTTTTCCTCTGGCAGGTCATTCCCCCCCAGCAGTATCCAAAACTATTTACTTATTGCTGAGGGGAATGTCCACAGGAGATCTCTGCACTGTCTGTGTGTCCTCTTTCCCCCCCCGACTGTAACCCATCTATCCTTATCCTGAGCCTTAGGAGTAACCAACTGCCAGTAACTCCTCTCAATCACCCCCTTAGCCTCCTGAATGATCCGCAGTTCATCCAGCTCCAGCTCCAATTGCCTAACACGGCTTTCAAGGATCTGGAGTTGGGTGGACTTCCCGCAGATGTAGCCAGCAGAGACATTTTAGCACTGCTACCTCACAGCGCCAGAGACCCGGGTTTAATTCCCGCCTCAGGCGACTCTCTGTTTGCACATTCTCCCCGTGTCTGCATGGGCTTCCTCCGGGTGCTCCGATTTCCTCCCACAATCCAAAAATGTGCAGGTTAGGTGAATTAGCCATGCTAAATTGCCCGTAGTGTTAGGTGAAGGGGTAAATGTAGGGGAATTGGTCTGGATGGATTGCGCTTCGGCGGGTCAGTGTGGACTTGTTGGGCTGAAGGGCCTATTTCCACAGGAGGAGGGCGGGTGGGAGACACGACACTTGTAGTGCCTCGGGTTTAGCCGCCATGCTAATATATATGGTCACTTTCTTTCCTTCCCGGCAACGCCTCTTGTCTGTGTCACTTCTGCAGGTGCTCCCACTCCTTCTGTGGAGGCAAAACACTACTGGCCACTATCGGTAAGTAATTTTTAAAAATCTCCCTTACCTTAAGTGTAGCCTTCCTGGCTCGCCTTACCTCTGCTGCTGCTCTCACGCAATGTTAATTCTAACTCCAATGTTAATTCTAACTTCAATACTGTGTGCCTACCCAGAAAATTAATCGGTGCCCCCTTAGAGACTAATAAAGGCAAGAAAACCATTTTCCTGTCCATTTGTAAACTTACTAGAGCACCTTCCCCAGAAGGCATCCCAATTATCTACGTATCTGAAGCCCTCCCTCCTATACTAGCTGCGCAGCCACGTGTTAAGCTGCACCCGCTCCCTGTTCCTCATCTCGTTATCTCATGGCACCAGTAGTAAACCCGAGATCACTACTCTGTTCGTCCTGCTCTGCAGCTTCCACCCTAACTCTCTGATCCTTTTCCTGGCTATAGCATTGGTGCCAATATGTAACACGATTTCTGGCTCTTCGCCCTCCCCTTTCAGAATCTTATACACCCGATTGGAGGCGTCCCGGACTCTGGCACCAGGGAGGCAACAAACCTTCTGGGAATCCCCATCCTGACCACAAAAATCTCCTGTCAATTATCCTAACAATCGAATCTCCTACCGCTAGCGCTTTTCTATTCTGCCCCCTTCCCTTCTGGGCCACAGTGTCAGGCTCAGTGCCAGAGAACTGACCACTATGGTTTTCCTCTGGCAGGTCATCCCCCCCAGCAGTATCCAAAACGATATACTTATTGCTGAGGGGAATGTCCACAGAGGATGTCTGCACTGTCTGTCCGTCCCCTTTCCTCCCCCTGACTGAAACCCATCTATCCTTATCCTGAGCCTCAGGAGTGACCAACTGCCGGTAACTCCTCTCAATCACCCCCTTAGCCTCCTGAATGTTCTGCAGTTCATCCAGCTCCAGCTCCAATTCCCTAACACGGTTTTCAAGGTGCTGGAGTTGGGTAGACTTCCCGCAGATGTAGTCAGCGGAGACATGTTAGCACTGCCACCTCACAGCGCCAGAGACCTGGGTTTAATTCCCGCCTCAGGCGACTCTCTGTGTGCAGTTTGCACATTCTCCCCGTGTCTGCGTGGGTTTCCTCCGGGTGCTCCGGTTTCCTCCCACAATCCAAAAATGTGCAGGTTAGGTGAATTGGCCATGCTGAATTGCCCGTAGTGTTAGGTGAAGGGGTAAATGTAGGGGAATTGGTCTGGATGGGTTGCGCTTCGGCGGGTCAGTGTGGACTTGTTGGGTTGAAGGGTCTATTTCCCCAGGAGGAGGGCGGGTGGGAGACACGACACTTGTAGTGCCTCGGGTTTAGCCACCATTCTAATATATATGGTCACTTTCTTTCCTTCCCGGCAACTGCTCTTGTCTGTGTCACTTCCGTAGGTGCTCCCACTCCTTCTGTGGAGGCAAAACACTACTGGCCACTACCGGTAAGTAATTTAAAAAAATCTCCCTTACCTTAAGTGTAGCCTTCCTGGCTCGCCTTACCTCTGCTGCTGCTCCCACGCAATGTTAATTCTAACTCCAATGTTAATTCTAACTTCAATACTGTGTACCTACCCAGAAAATTAATCGGTGCCCCCCTTAGAGACTAATAAAGGCAAGAAAACCATTTTCCTGTCCATTTGTAAACGTACTAGAGCTATAGAGCTTGTTATCTGCGGTTTATCCGAGAACCCTAGAGTCTAAATAAATTTTCCTGACAGGGGAAGGTGGGAGGCATATGGAGGCTGAACACATATGTAAGTAGCTCCGGTATCTATCGTCATAGGCATCAATTGTCCTTCTAAGGCAACTTACACAATAGGATCCTGTTCAGTTTTCGCGTTATCGTAGGATATTATCTACTCACACTCCTAACACATCCTATATGGATTTACAGGCCCCGTCGAACCTATAGGGATTTGTGGCGGGACAGCCAGACGTTCCTGACTCATAGGTTTAACTGTGGTCGGGAGGGCCAAGTCCAGTACAGGCAATTTCTTCAAAAATAGCATGGTTGATGACATCCAATCACATTATTTACGATCCTCTCTGAGTCCGACTTCCCTCCATATCCTTTGCACCCGCCCCGCCAACTCTTTGTTGCTGTACTTGCAGACTACAGTTCTGTCTCGGCTGTTGGTTAATTTTATTGTGTCCTTGGTATGGTACTCATGAGAAAGTCCTTCCAAAAACGTTTATGATCGGCATGGGGTTTTCTGGTCCTTGCCAGGTGGTGTTAGAGGGTTCTTCCTGAACCGGCATGTTACTCATCACATTAACACTGATCAACCCGGTCTTGCTTTTCTCTCTTTCTTTCTTTTTATGTCCCTCGACCCGCAGTAGTGTCAACTTTCTTTGCACGTCCTCCTGCTGTTCAGCCAGCTTCTTTTCTTCTTTCGAACGCATGGAGTACTTGATCTCTGAATCCCTGGTGGGCCATGGACATCAGACTCACTACCTCTTCTAGGTTAGATTTGACTTCATGGGCATTGCCTCGACAGTAGCACTCCAGAACATTGTGGTTAACAGTTGGCTACCTCCCATATGTCGTTCTATACCAAGCCTCGGGCTTTTTAGCTTGTTTTCTAAATAGTCCGCTGGGTTTTCACTATCGCTGAGTGGATCCCTTCTCAAAGCTTCGGGATCGATCTTGGATGCGTAAAAGTCTAAGGGCCTGCCATACCCTTTGTCGTACTCAATCAAACCCAGCACCATCAATCATCGGATTGTCCATAACATTCTTCAGGCGAACTCAGTTCATTATCTCTCTTAATTTCGGGTGTTAGCAGTGCATTGAAATCCCCCATAGCCAATAACTGTCCGGTAGTTTCATCTTCAAAGGGTCTGATCCACTTTATCGCTCTATCATGTTAAACTGGGTAACATATTCCTCAGCCCTCCCAGATCATGGGTTTCCCAAGGACTGTATTGTGGCTGTCTTCCCGCTTTTATAAGCAATGGCAGTATCTCCCCCCATCTGGGGTCCGTTCCCTTGTTAAAACTGTTACATTGTTTCCTCATCAGTTTTCACTGCTTCTATCTCTTGCCATTCTTTTTCTGCTTGTTCTGCTCGAGGCCATTTTCCTGACCACATTGCTGCTTCCTCTGCTTTCCTTCCCCTGTCACTTTACCTATCAATTTCCCTATTACGCTCGAGCTCTTTCTACCTAACATTCCTGCAATGATTTAAATATGCTTCATCACCCCTCCGTTCGCTTAACCTGTATAGTTCCCGAATTTCACCTCGCAATCTCTTTTTTTCCAGGCCAAGAATTTCTAATTCTGCTTGCCTCCTCGCCTCTTCTGCCTCTCATTTTATTCTTAACACATTATGCTCTGGGTCAGCTTCCTCCCAATTCAATTTCCTTCTACTTCGACTGGCCCCCTTTTTACAGGACAAAGTGTGACATTATCTCCACCTAAATAGGCGGGGTGGGGTGGGGTTGCAAGTCTTCCAAACTGGGATATATAAATATTGTCCCCTGCTCGGCATGTGGAGATGCTCTCATCTCCTGCCTTTGTGTAGAGAAAACACTTATTCTGCTCTCTGGCATCTCCGTCAGTTGTGGTGCCTGGTGCCTGAAACACTTCCCACAACTCCTCTCCTTCAACTGGAAAGAGCTTTGAAATTTCCACCACCCTCTTCAATATTCTCTTCTTTGATTTATCCTCAGGTCTGTAATTCTTAATTAACATATCCATTTCATTGCATCTATTTATATCAAAGGTATCCTCTTTTGGACATTTAGTTAATATGACCTTAGTTCTTCTTTCCCATTTTTCAGAAATTTTAACGATATTCTTTCTTGCTACTGGATATTTTTTACTCAGTATTTCAACTGCAGACCCATAAATCATTCTGACAGATATTTCAATCCTGCTAATCTATTACCTCTGTTCTCACAGTTCACTCCCTTATACCTTATAAGTCCAGTAGTGCCTCGTCAATTATTATAAGTATTCCCTAACTCTAAAACTTGCAATCGTCACTTGCCAGTCTATCAGTCCCTGAACTTCCTTAATTTCAACTAATTAATAAAAACCATCTGTTCTCGTTCTTTCTGCTTAAACTATTCTCAGATTACATCTGCAGACTGCACTAATCACTGATGGTTCTTTGAAATATCTGTTATAAAAAACGATGTCAAAATCTTACAATGCAAAATAAAATCAAAACACTTCTGGAACTCGAGCTCCGGGAACAGAAACACCAACATTTAACTACCAAATGTGATTGTGTATATGATCCTGATCAGAATGTTGAAACTCTAGTGTCTCTCTCTCTCTCTCTCTCTCTCTCACACACACACACACACACACACACACACACACACACACACACACCCTTTCTGCAAGCCAGAGCTACTCTCTCTCTCTCACAGACACACATAAAGTCTTTCTGCAAGCCAGAGCTTTTTTTCTCACAGGCACACACACACAGGCACGCACAGCCTTTCTGCATCCAGAGCTTCTGTCCCTCTCTGTCTGTTTTTCTCTGACACAGACGCAGAACATCTCTGCCAGAAGCTCAACACTGTGCTAGTTTCTCTCTTTCTCTTTCTCTCTCTCTCTGTCTGCCGTACATACAGAGCCTTGCCTAAACAGACACTTTGTTCATTTCGAAAAATACAGTCTAATTCTCACGCAGGCCTTAGGTTAAATATTCAACAGTCTAGTAGCAATTTAACTCTACTATTTATTTTTAATCATCAACTACCAATCTGCCGGTTTTCCAATTCATCCAAAATCACTAATACAAACAATAAAGCAATCCTCACCTGTTTCTGCCCATTCCGTTCCATTTACTTCTTAAAGATAGAGCGATAACCACAGAAACTTAAACACAACACGTGGAATTTTGTCTCAATTTCTTTACTCTGTACCAACTCATCCCCTGCACAGTTTTCCTGAACAATTCTTTGCGTTTCCTCATACTTTAATTTATCAAAAATCTTTTGGTTCTTCGGATCAGAGAGATCCACCAGCAGCTTTCTTTGAACTTCTGCATTACAGAGAACCTCCCTTATTTCAGATAATATAGCCCAAAGAAGCAGCCAATTGTTAACCCTATCTTTTGTGGGTGGGCAACTCTTTTATTCTGTCTGTCTCAGGAGAGCTTCCAGTTCAACAGGGAAATGCCCTGCAGCTGCACCCTCTTTTCAGAGGAAAAGGTCTCTTCCAGGTCCAGTCTGCGGTGCAAACTTTGTTGTGAAAGAATCACTCAATGTTCTATAAAATAGGACGAGGACACAGTAGATTCTTCATGAAATTATACTTTAATCTTGGAAAATCAAAGCTGTGGCAGCCAGAGAAAAATATCGTCCTTGACTGCCCACACGCTCTTTGTTCCTCTGCAGTTTATCCAGTTGTTGTTCCCACGTTTAACATTAACCAATCATGCTGGTTTGCTTTCTCTTTCTAAACTAACCATCGTCTGGCACACTGGTTCCCTACATTACACTTATTCTATTGCATTACATCAGCATTTTCTTCAGCATTAGCTCATCTATGAATGATTTAACTAGCCTATCACAGTGCACTACCATTATCTGTGACTGGAGCTAAGTGATATGATCCTGGGCATGCATCAAAATGCTAAGTTAACTAAATGACTGCCAGAATAACTATCATACTATCTGTCAACCTTTATGTCTCCCTGTGTGCGTTTGTCTCTGTCTCTGTCTGTCTGTCTGTCTGTCTCTCTCCGTGCCTGTCTCTCTGCATATTGAAGCATATCACTGACATTCACTGTCTCTCTCTGTTTATCTCTAATTGTGTTTTCACTTTGCTGTTTTCACTAGAGAAAAGAAGGTTTAGGGGTGACTTGATTGAGGTGTACAAGATGATTAGGGGGTTAGATAGGGTCGACAGTATGAACCTTTTCCCGCGTATTGAGTCGGGTATTACAAGGGGGCATAGCTTTAAATTAAGGGGGGGTAGATATAGGACAGATGTTAGGGGTAGGTTCTTCACTCAGCGAGTCGTTAGTTCATGGAATGCCCTGCCAGTAACAGTGGTGGACTCTCCCTCTTTATGGGCATTTAAGAGGGCATTGGATAGGTATATGGAGGATAGTGGGTTAGTGTAGTTTAGGTGGGCTTGGATCGGCGCAACATCGAGGGCCCAAGGGCCTGTACTGCGCTGTATTCTTCTATGTTCTATGTTCTATGTATCCCACTCTGCCTAATCTGAATTCGTGATTCTCGCTTTCCTTCTCCCGATTTCACTGGCTGTGAGTGTCCATGCAGTGAATTTGTAAAGAACAAAACTGGTTTCAGGATTACACCATGGGATTAAGATGGATTTCGCCTTTCATCCGAATCAGTGTAACACAACATCATCATCAATGTAACCAGGACCTGGTTTATATTTACATTGTTTACGATCTAATTTCTATTGTTTATGTTCCCTGCGTGCATGTGAGTATTCCAGTCTAGATTGTGGTGCAATGTTCGTGTGATCTGTTCTATTCTTCCAGTCTAGATCAGCCCAGACTGCACAGTTCATGATTGTGCATGTTAAAGTCCCTCAGAATATTGCAACATTTTCCCAGAGTCAATAACATCACATGCAACACTTTATCCGGTGTGTATGGGAACCTCTGATTCACTCCCAGTACCTTTCGTATTTATGACAATGGATATTTCTCAAAAGAGATTGAAGAAGTTCCTTGGAGGGATTGTCCCAGTCTCAGCGACCGACGAGCGGTGCAGAAGAAAAGCTGATGTTAGCGAGTAAAGCAGGAGCACCAAACAGAGGGACATTTTGCGGATTGAATGAGGTGGGTTCGTGGACAGGTCGGTTCAAGTCACCGGCGACACCAAGGATAGAATAAACGAAGCCAAACTCGAGGAGAGCAGCCAGGTTGCTGGAAGTTGAAGCCAAGATGGAAGTACAAACTGGGCGTCAGTGAGCCGGGCGATCAGCAGCATGGTAAGGCAGTCGGAGGAGGAATGAACGATTTGAGTTGCTGAAGGCTCCAGAGCAAAGTCGAAGAAGGATGACATTTACTCGTGAAGTCACAGGCATCAGGTAAGTGAGTGGCTGGAAAATGGTAAGATGTCCTCCACTCCTCTCTTTCCATTGCTGCTATTGTTGCTAACTTAAGGGTTAAAGCACGGCAGGATTTGCGAAATCTGTGCCATGCTCCTCCTATGGAAATTCTGAGACAAATCCGATTTCCCTGACTCCTTCACGTGCAGGAACGTATGTCTCAGCTGCAGTTCCTGTCTAACCGCTTGACAGCTCTGGAGCTGCTGCTGGATTCATTTTGGTGCGGTCCAAGCTCAAAGAAATTTGCACCTCACGTTCAGTCATTCGGTCACATCACAAATAAAAAAAAATGAAGAAGGGAGAGGATGGGTAACACAGATAGTGAAAACGGAGGAAGAAAGTGCAGTGGTCCTCCAGGACTACTTCCCTCCGTCACAGGTATAACCATTTTCGATACTGTTGGAGGAGATGGCTCATCAGGGGAAGGTGACCAGGTTCTTGGCACCGTGGCTGGCTCTGCTGTCAAGAATGGCGGGAAAAGCGTGGCAGAGCTATCATCATGAGGTATTCAATTGTAAAATAGATTGGTGTTTCTGCAGCTGTTCGAGAGAGTCCAAGATGGTATGCTGCCTTCCTGGTGTCAGGGGCACGAGCGTCTCAGAGAGTTTGCAGGATATTATGGAGGGGGAAGGGGTGAAGAGCCAACTGTCGTGATGCATAAAGGTGCAACCATGTCGGTTATTGAAAGACAAGATGATGTCTGACAAGTTGAATTTAGGGAGCTAGGCTTAAACTAAACAGGATGTAGTAATCTTAATATCAGGACCAGTGCCCCGTGCTAGCCACAGTGGGAATGGCAGGACAGTTAAGATGAACAGATGGCTTCAAGGATGGTGCAAGAGGGAAGGATTCAAATTCTGGGGTCATTGGAAGCGATGATGGGAGAGGTGAGTTCAGTACAAAATAGGCAGCTTGCACATGGGCAGGACTAGAAGCAATGTTCGAGGAGAGGTATTTGTCAGTGGTGCTGGAGATGGTTTAAACAAACATGGCAGTGGGATAGGAAAAAAGGCAGGAAGTCAGAGGGAAGTTGCAAGAACAAAGAACAAAGGAAATTACAGCACCAAGAACAGTCCCTTGGCACTCCAAGCCTGCGCCGGTCTAGATCCTCGATCTAAACCTGTGGCCTATTTTCTCAGGCTCTGTATCCCTCATCTCCCTGCCCATTCAATTATCTGACTAGATACATCTTAAATTATGCTGTCATGCCCGCCTCAACTGGTAATGCGTTCCAGGCACGCACTATCTTCTGCGTAAATAATTTTGCCCGCACATCTTCCCTCAGCCTCTCCCCTCACACTTTCAACTCGTGACCTCGAGTAATTGAGTTCCGCCCGCTGGGACAAACCACCTTGCTTTCCACCCTGTCTGTACCTCTCATGGTTTTGTCGACCTCAGTCAGATCCCCCTCAACCTCCGACTTTCTAATGAAAATAATTCGAATCTATTCAAACTCTCTTCATAGCTCGTGCCTTCTAAATCATGCAACATCCTTGCGAACCTCCTCTGCACCCTCTCCAAAGCACCCACATCCCTTTGGTAATGCAGCGACCAGGACTGTATTAAAAATGTGGTCGAACCAAAGTACTATACAACTGTCACATGACCTGCCATCACTTATGCTTCGTACCACGTCTGATGAAGGAAAGCATGCCATCTGCGTTTTGCTCAGTCTATTGACCTGCGTTGCCACCGTCATGGAACAATGGATCTGAATACACAGATGTGTCTGTACCTCAATTTTCGCCAGGACTCTTCCATTTACTGTATAGTTCACTCTTGAATAGGATCCCGTCCGGGTTGCACTCCATCTGCCGTCTCTCCTACCAATTCTCCAATCTATCTCTATTTTGCTGTATTCTCTGACGTCCTCCTCACTATCTGCTACTCTACTAACGTTAGTGACAAATGTGAACGAGCTAATCCTTCCTCCAGATCCTTTATTTATATTACAAACAACCGTGGTCCCAGCACAGATCACTGTGGAACACCACTTGTCACAATTCTCTATTTTGAGCAACTCCCCTCTTCTATTACTCTCTGTCATCTGTTGCCTAGCCAGTCTTTTATCCATCTAGCTGGTACATCCTAGACACCATGTGACTTACTTTTTCCATCAGCGTACCATGAGGAAACTTATCAAACGCCTTCCAGAAGTCCATGATATCTACAGCCCTTCCCTCATGTATCAACTTTGCAGCTTCCTCAAAGTATTCTATTAAGTTGTTCAGACATGTCCTTCCATGCCCAAAACCTTGTTGCCTACCATAGATAGATCTATTATCTTCCAAATGTGAATAGATCCTAATCATCAGTCTATTCTTTAGCAACTTCCCTGCCACTGACATCGGGCTCACCAGTCTATAATTACCTGGATTATCCCTGCTACCTTTCTCGAACAAGTGAACAACATTAGCAATTCTCCAGTCTTCCGGGACCTCACCCGTGTTCAAGAATGCCTCAAAGATATCTGTTAATGCCCCGGATATTTCCTTTCTCGCTTCCCTTATTAACTGGGATAGGTTGCATCCGGACCTGGGGACTTGTCCACCTTAATGCCTTTGAGAATACCCAACACTTCTTCCCGACGGATGCTGACTTGACCTGAAGTAATCAAATATCTATCCCTAACGCCAACATCCGTCATGTCCCTCTCCTCGCTGAAGACCGATGAAAAGTACTCGTTAAGTAGCTCACCCATTTTCTCTGCCTCATGCATAACTTTCCTTCCTTGTCTTTGAGTGGGCCAATACTTTTTCTACTTACCATCATGCTCCTCACATATGTATCACAATCTTTGGGATTTCCCTTCAACCTGCTTGCTAAAGATATCGCATGACCCTTTTTAGCCCTCTTAATTCCACATTTCAGGTTTGTCCAACATTACCAATAATCATCCAATGTTCTGCCCATCATCAGTCACTGAGACTTTATGTATGCTAAACGTTTCTTCTTAACTGTTCCTACAATTTTAACTGTCACTCATGATTCTCTAATCTTGACATTTCCATCCCTCATTTTCATAGCGACATATTTGTTCTGCACTCTAATCAAAAGCCGCCCACATATCGTATGTGGAAATACCTTCAAACAGCTGCTTACAATTTACATTCCCCAGCTCCTGCCGAATTTGGTGTATTTGGCCTTCCCCCAGTTTAGCACTCTTCTTTTAGGGTCACTCCCGTCTTTGTCCAGGAGTATGCTAAAACTGACGGTGTTGTGATCATTATTCCCAAAGTAATGCCCTACTGAAACTTTAATCACCTCTCTGGGCTCATTCCCCAACACCAGGTCCAGAATCGCCCCGTCCTGATTTGGACTATTTACGCACTTCTCTGTAAAACCCCTCTGGATACCCCTTACAAATCCTACTTTATCTAGACGCCTAACATAAAGTGAATTATAAGTCAATGTTGGGAAAATTAAAATCTCCTTTCATCACCAATCTGTTGCTCCGACATCTTTCCATAACGTGTTTGCATATTTGTATCTCTACCTCACGCTCGCTGTTGGGAGGCCCGATTACGTCCCCAACGTTGTTACTGCACCTTTCCTTTTTCGAGCTCTGCGCATGTTGCCTCATTGCTCGAGTTTTCCATAGCGCTTTCCTTCAGCACAGCTGTGATATCCTCTCTGATCAGTAATGCAAATCTCCCAATCATTTTACCTCCCCCTCTAGCCCGCCTGTAGGATCGATACCGTGGGATATTTAGTTGCCCATCACACCCTTCCCTCAAAATATTCACAGTCATACTCCTAGGTACTAATTCAAGACGTATGTTCATCTCCCTTACCGACTACATTGCTCACATTAAAAAAATGTGCACCTCAGTCCACCAGTCCCTTTGTGTTTGCCGTCTGATCCATGCCTCCTCTTCCACTTCATCACGCTGACTTCATCTTCGCGTTCCTTACAGGCTTTACTTATTACCTTATTGCTACCTTATTACAAAAAAGAGAATGGTCAGGGAGAAGATAGAGCCGATCAGGGATAGCGGAGGGAACTTGTGCATGGAGTCTGAGCACTTAGAGGAAGCCCTAAATGAGTTTTTTGCTTCGGTTTTCACCAAGGAAAGGGAACTTGTTGTAAATGAAAACTTAGATGAGCTGGGATACAGTCTTGACCAAATCATGACTGATGAAGATGGTGTGCTAGAAACGTTGCAAAGGACGCCAGAGCCAGACCAGATTTATCCTAGGCTGTTTCGGGAAGCCAGAAAGGAGTTCGCTGAGCCGCTGGCGAGGATATTTACCTCCACACTCTCCATGGGAGTCATACCGGAGGATTGAAAGGACGCGAATGTTGTTCAACTTTTCAAGAAGGGTAATAGGGAAATCCCTGGTAATTACAGACCAGTTAGTCTCACGTCTATGTTCAGCAAAGTTGTGGAAAGAATTCTGAGGGATAGGATTTATGACTATTTTGAAAACATAGTGTGATTACAGGCAGTCAGCATGGCTTTGTGAGGGACAGATTATGCCTCCCAAATCTTATTGAGTTATTTGAGGAAGTGTCAAGACAGGTTGACGACGGTCGAGCAGTGGATGTGGTGTATATGGATTTCAGCAAGGCATTTGATAGGGTTCCCCATGGTAGGGGTCGTTCATTAAGTCAGGAAGTATGGGACACAGGGAGATTTGACTATTGGATTCAGAATTGGCTAGCTGACAGAAGGCAGAGAGTGGTTGTAGATGGAAAGTATTCTGACTGGAAGACCGCGTTAGGTGGGGTCCTGCAGGGCTCTGTTCTTGGACCTCTGCTCTTTGTAGTTTTTATAAATGACTTGGATGAGGACGTCAAGGAGCGAGTTAGTAAATTTGCAGATGACACAAAAGTTGGAGGTGTCGTCGATAGTATAGAGGGCTACTGTAGGCTGCAGCGCGACATCGACAGGATGCAGAGCTGCGTTGAGAAATAGCAGATGGAGTTCAACCTGGATGAATGTGAAGTGATGCATTTTGGAAGGTCGAACTCAAATGCTGAATATAGGATTAAAGACAGGATTCGTGGCAGTATGGAGGAACAGAGGGATCTGGGTGTGTAAGTATATAGATCTCTCAAAGTTGCCACCCAAGTGGATAGGCCTATTAAGAAAGCGTATGGTGCTTTGCCTTTCATTAACGGGGGCATCGAGTTTAAGAGTTGCGAAGCTTTGCTGAAGCTCTGCAAGTCCCTGGTGAGACCACACTTGGAATATTGTGTCCAGTTCTGTTCGCCCTTCTATAGGAAAGATACAGAGGCTTTGGAGAGCGTGCAAAGAAGCTTTACTAGGATGCTGCCTGGACTGCAAGGCTTGTCTTGTGAAGGAAGGTTGATTAAGCTCGGAGTTTTCTCTCTGAAGAGAAGGAGGAAGAGAGGAGACCTTATCGATTTGTACAAAATAATAAGAGGAATAGATAGAGTCAATAGCCAGAGACATTTCCCCAGGGCAAGATTGACTGGTACGAGAAGTCATAGTTTGAAGACATTAGGAGGAAGGTATAAAGGAGGCGTCAGAAGTAG
>NC_057717.1:86891810-86894038 GCF_004010195.1 Chiloscyllium plagiosum | reverse complement strand
TGCGAAGTGATGCATTTTGGAAGGTCGAACTCAAATGCTGAATATAGGATTAAAGACAGGATTCGTGGCAGTATGGAGGAACAGAGGGATCTGGGTGTGTAAGTATATAGATCTCTCAAAGTTGCCACCCAACTTATTAAGAAAGCGTATGGTGCTTTGCCTTTCATTAACGGGGGCATCGAGTTTAAGAGTTGCGAAGCTTTGCTGAAGCTCTGCAAGTCCCTGGTGAGACCACACTTGGAATATTGTGTCCAGTTCTGTTCGCCCATCTATAGGAAAGATACAGAGGCTTTGGAGAGAGTGCAAAGAAGCTTTACTAGGATGCTGCCTGGACTGCAGGGCTTGTCTTATGAAGGAAGGTTGATTAAGCTCGGAGTTTTCTCTCTGAAGAGAAGGAGGAAGAGAGGAGACCTTATCGATTTGTACAAAATAATAAGAGGAATAGATAGAGTCAATAGCCAGAGAAATTTCCCCAGGGCAAGATTGACTGGTACGAGAAGTCATAGTTTGAAGACATTAGGAGGAAGGTATAAAGGAGGCGTCAGAAGTAGATTCTTTACACAGAGAATTGTGAATGCATGGAATGCGTTGCCAGCTGTGGTGATGGAAGTGAAGTCATTGGGTACATTTAAGTGACTGCTGAACATGCATATGGATAGCAGTGAGTTGAGTGGTGCGTAGGTTAAGTTACTATATTTTACATTAGGATTAAGTCTCGGCACAACATCGAGGACCTAAGGACCTGTTTTGTACTGTACTTTTTTATGTTCTATGTTCTAACCTTCTCGTTTAATTCTCATTCCCTTGTCACATTAGTTTAAATCCTCCCCAACAGCTTTAGCAAAAGCACCCCCTCGACATTGATTCCAGTCCGGTCCAGGTGTAGACTGTCCAATTTGTCACAGTCTCACCACCCCAGAACCAGTCCCAATGTCCCAAAACTCGAATCCCGTCCCTGCTGCACTGCCTGTCAAGCTACACATTCATTCTACCTATTCTTTCATTTTTACTCTGACTAGCGCACGGCATTGGTAGCAATGCTGAGATTACTACCTGTTAGGTTGCACTTTTTAAGTTGGCTCCTAACTCGCTAAATTCTACTTGTAGGATCACATCTCGTTAGTTACCTATATCGTTTGTGTCTATATGCACCATGGCAACCGACTGTTTAGCCTTCCCCTTCAGAATGCTCTGTACCCCATCTGATACATCTATGATCCATGCAACTGCGAGGCAACATACATGCAGGAGTCTCGTTTTCGACCACAGAACCGCCGATCCACTCTCCTTACAGTTGAATTTCCTATGACAATCGAACTTCTACTCTTTTCCCCGCCTTTCTGTACAGCTGAGCCTGCTACAGTGCCATGAACCTGACTACTGTTGCCTTCCCCTGGCGAGTCATCTCCACCAACAATAACCAAAACGGTATCCCTGTTTTGGAGGAAGATATCTTAGGGGACCCAATCCCTTTCTCAGCAATCCTAATCTGCGGTGTCATCAATTCACTAAATGGGCTCTTCACAACCTCCGCAATAGTACATACACTCCAACGGGAATCCATCCGCAGCTCCAGAACCGCCATGCTATCTAACAAGAGCTGCAGCTAGACACATTTCCTGCACATGAAGGAGTCATGGGCAGCCTGCCCCACCCTGAGCTGACAAATTGAACAAGAGGTGCATAACACGGTGCTGAGATCGCCTGCAATATTTAATCTTCTTCTTAACCTATTCTTAATATAGCTTAAAGAAAAAGGAAAGAGAAACGTTTTTACCAATCACACGATTAAAAAAAAGAAAAAAAATCCTTTCCTTATCAACACACCGGAGAGAATGTTGACAGCTGACTTAATTGAGGATAATCAGAGTATGAGATAGCGTGGGCAGTGAGAGCCTTTTCCCTCCGACGGTTATTGCTATCACGAGCTGAATTAGCTTTATGTTAAGGGACGATATACATGGGACAGATGTCAGAGGTAGTTCCTTTATTGAGAGAGTAGTAGGGCGTGGAACGCATTGCACATAAGAGTAGTAGACTCGCCAACTTTATGGTCATTTAAATGGTAACGTATAGGCATATGAACGTAAATGGAATGGTGCAGGTGAGATGGGCATCAGATTGGTTCTACGCAACATCGAGGGCCAAAGGGCCTGTAATGCACTGGAATGTTCTAATTTCCATACTTTTCGTGAGTGGAGGAGGGCGAGTGTGTGAAACTGCAGCAA
>NC_057717.1:86888365-86891310 GCF_004010195.1 Chiloscyllium plagiosum | reverse complement strand
GTACGACTCCGGTGGAATGCGAGGATCTTGGCAAGTGGCGAAGCAGTCACATTTCTCGCTTCGCAAAGCAGTCGAGGACAAATCTGGTCTGGCCCTGGCGACTTGTCAATAAGTTCCCCTGCTATCCCTGATCGGCCCTACTCTTTCTTTGATCATTCTCTTATTCCTCACATACGTGTAAATGCCTTTGGATTTTCCCTAATCCTTCCTGCCAAGGATTTCCCTAATCCTTTCTCGTGCCCCCTCCTGGCTCTCCTCAGACCATTTTTGAGCTCCTTCCTCGCCTGCCTGTAATCCTATCGAGCTGAGCAAGACCCTTGTTTCTTCCACCTTACATAAGCTGCCTTCATTCTTTTGATGAGAAGCTCGTCCACTCTCGTCATCTAAGGTTCCCTTATCTTACCCCTTCTTGCCTGTTTCAGAGGAACACATTTATGCATCACTCGCAACAACTGTTCCTTAAACGGTCTTCACATGTCCTTTCCATGGAACAATTGCTTCCAGTCCATGCTTCCCAACGCACGTCTGATAGTATCATATTTTCCTTTTCCCCAATTAAATATCCTCTCATTGTGCATGCTTCTCTCCTTCCCCAGAGCTATGTAGAATGTGAGGCAGTAGTGGTCAATATCACCAAAATGCTCTCCCACCGCAAGATCTGACACCTGCCCCAGATCATTGCCGAGCACCAAGTCCAAAATGACGTCTCCCCTCGTCGGCCTGTCAACGTACTGAGTTAGGAAACTCTCCTGAACACACCTTACAGAAACAGCTCCTTCCAAAACATCTGCTCGAAGGAGGCTCCAATCAATATTGGGAAAGTTAAAGTCACCCATTACAACAACCCTACTACATTCACACTTTTCCAAAATCCGCCGACCTATGCTTTGTTTAATCTCCCTGCTGCTATGGGAGGCCCCGTAGTAAACCGCTAATGAGGTGAATGCTCCCTTACTGTTCCTAAATTCCACCCATACTGACTCAGTAGGCAGACCCTCCTCGACAATGGTAACTTCTGTAGTTGTGATATTCTCTATGATTAGTAGTGCTACACCCCCTCCTCTTTCTCCCCCCTCCCTATTCTTTTTAAATGTTCTAAACCGTGGAATATCCAGCAACCATTCGTGCCCCTGAGAAACCCACGTTTCTGTTATGGCCACAACATCATAGCACCAGGTATTGATCCATGCTCTAAGTTCATCACTTTTATTCCTGATACTCCTTGCATTAAAGCAAACACACTTTAACCGATCCCTTGGTTCTTCCCAGGAAATTCCTTCCCACTGGCTGCGCTACCTCTCGCTATTGCCTCATCTCCATCAACTCTCACCACCTGTATATAGCTCAGGTTACCATCCTCCTACCATGCTAGTTTAAACCTTCCTGAACAACTCCAGCAAACCTTCCACCTAGACATTGGACCCTTTCCAGTTCACTAGAAACCCGTCCGTCATGCACAGGTCCCACCTTCCCAAGGCATCCCAATTACCTACATATCTGAAGCCCTCCTTCCTACACCAGCTGCGTAGCCACGTGTTACGCTGCGCCCGCTCTCTGTTCCTCACCTCGCTATCTCGTGGCACCGGTAGTAAACACAAGAACACTACTCTGTTCGTCCTGCTCTGCAGCTTCCACCCTAAATCCCTGATCCTTTCCCAGGCTATATCATTGGCCAATATGTAACACGATTTTTCTGGCTCTTCGCCCTCCCCTTTCAGAATCTTATACATCCGATTGGAGGCGTCCCGGACTCTGGCACCAGGGAGGCAACAAACCTTCCTGACCCCCATCCTGACCACAAAAATCTCCTGTCAATTATCCTAACAATCGAATCTCCTACCGCTAGCGCTTTTCTATTCTGCCCCCTTCCCTTCTGGGCCACAGTGTCAGGCTCAGTGCCAGAGAACTGACCACTATGGTTTTCCTCTGGCAGGTCATCCCCCCCAGCAGTATCCAAAACGATATACTTATTGCTGAGGGGAATGTCCACAGAGGATGTCTGCACTGTCTGTCCGTCCCCTTTCCTCCCCCTGACTGAAACCCATCTATCCTTATCCTGAGCCTCAGGAGTGACCAACTGCCGGTAACTCCTCTCAATCACCCCCTTAGCCTCCTGAATGTTCTGCAGTTCATCCAGCTCCAGCTCCAATTCCCTAACACGGTTTTCAAGGTGCTGGAGTTGGGTGCACTTCCCGCAGATGTAGCCAGCGGAGACATGTTAGCACTGCCACCTCACAGCGCCAGAGACCTGGGTTTAATTCCCGCCTCAGGCGACTCTCTGTGTGCAGTTTGCACATTCTCCCCGTGTCTGCGTGGGTTTCCTCCGGGTGCTCCGGTTTCCTCCCACAATCCAAAAATGTGCAGGTTAGGTGAATTGGCCATGCTGAATTGCCCGTAGTGTTAGGTGAAGGGGTAAATGTAGGGGAATTGGTCTGGATGGGTTGCGCTTCGGCGGGTCAGTGTGGACTTGTTGGGTTGAAGGGTCTATTTCCACACTGCCGGGGATCTAATCTAACTGTCTAGCTCAATCACAAGGTCTGTCTTCAAATAGTTTACAAGTCATAGAGGAAAAATAAATAGAGTTTCAAAAGTATAATGTTCTAATAGTTCTTGCTCTATGCCTATGTTATAATTAACCAAGAAACATATTTCAATTCCACGGTACACTACACCCAAGCTTTTTGGCTGGAAAAGATCATTGGCAAAGACCATTTGGAAATTCTGCTCAAAATATTTCGATGAAGAACAGATCAGTTGCACTGCTTTGATCAGTTTCACAATTAATTTGAGATAATAAATTGTTATATCCCTGATTAAGCTGGATTTGCAGGGAAAAAGAATAAAGGTTAACTGAATAATTTAATCTGCACAGTGCTTTAGGTGTTCCAAATCTGTGCGTTTTAAATAAAAAGTTACATTTTACAACAAAATATCAACTGAAGAAT
>NC_057717.1:86882833-86887228 GCF_004010195.1 Chiloscyllium plagiosum | reverse complement strand
TATCGCTGAGTGGATCCCTTCTCAAAGCTTCGGGATCGATCTTGGATGCGTAAAAGTCTAAGGGCCTGCCATACCCTTTGTCGTACTCAATCAAACCCAGCACCATCAATCATCGGATTGTCCATAACATTCTTCAGGCGAACTCAGTCCATTATCTCTCTTAATTTCGGGTGTTAGCAATGCTTTGAAATCCCCCATAGCCAACAACTGTCCGGTAGTTTCATCTTCAAAGGGTCTGATCCACTTTATCGCTCTATCATGTTAAACTGGGTAACATATTCCTCAGCCCTCCCAGATCATGGGTTTCCCAAGGACTGTATTGTGGCTGTCTTCCCGCTTTTATAAGCAATGGCAGTATCTCCCCCTGTCTGGGGTCCGTTCCCTTGTTAAAACTGTTACATTGTTTCCTCATCAGTTTTCACTGCTTCTATCTCTTGCCATTCTTTTTCTGCTTGTTCTGCTCGAGGCCATTTTCCTGACCACATTGCTGCTTCCTCTGCTTTCCTTCCCCTGTCACTTTACCTATCAATTTCCCTATTACGCTCGAGCTCTTTCTACCTAACATTCCTGCAATGATTTAAATATGCTTCATCACCCCTCCGTTCGCTTAACCTGTATAGTTCCCGAATTTCACCTCGCAATCTCTTTTTTTCCAGGCCAAGAATTTCTAATTCTGCTTGCCTCCTCGCCTCTTCTGCCTCTCATTTTATTCTTAACACATTATGCTCTGGGTCAGCTTCCTCCCAATTCAATTTCCTTCTACTTCGACTGGCCCCCTTTTTACAGGACAAAGTGTGACATTATCTCCACCTAAATAGGCGGGGTGGGGTGGGGTTGCAAGTCTTCCAAACTGGGATATATAAATATTGTCCCCTGCTCGGCATGTGGAGATGCTCTCATCTCCTGCCTTTGTGTAGAGAAAGCACTTATTCTGCTCTCTGGCATCTCCGTCAGTTGTGGTGCCTGCCGCCTGAAACACTTTCCACAACTCCTCTCCTTCAATTGGAAAGAGCTTTGAAATTTCCACCACCTGTTCCCTCTTCAATATTCTCCTCTTTGATATATCCTCAGGTCTGTAATTCTTAATTAACACATCCATTTCATTGCATCTATTTATATCAAAGGACATTTAGTTAATATGACCTTAGTTCTTCTTTCCCATTTTTCATAAATTTTAACGATATTATTTCTTGCTACTGGATATTTTTTACTCAGTATTTCAATTGCAGACCCATTAATCATTCTGACAGATATTTCAATCCTGCTAATCTATCACCTCTGTTCTCACAGTTCACTCCCTTATACCTTATAAGTCCAGTAGTGCCTCGTCAATTATTATAAGTGTTCCCTAACTCTAAAACTTGCAATCGTCCCTTGCCAGTCTATCAGTCCCTGAACTTCCTTAATTTCAACTAATTAATAAAAACTATCAGTTCTCGTTCTTTCTGCTTAAACTATTCTCAGATTACATCTGCAGAATGCACTAATCACTGATGGTTCTTTGAAAAATCTGTTATAAAAAACGATGTCAAAATCGTACAATGCAAAATAAAATCAAAACACTTCTGGAACTCGAGCTCCGGGAACAGAAACACCAAGATTTAACCACCAAATGTGATTGTGTATATGATCCTGATCAGAATGTCGAAACTCTGGAGTCTCTCTCTCTCTCGCTCTCTCTCTCTCTCATACACCCACAAACGCACACACGCGCAGGCACGCAGCCTTTCTGCAAGCAAGAGCTACTCACTCTCTCTCTCTCACAGACACACATAAAGTCTTTCTGCAAGCCCAGAGTTTTTTTTCTCACAGGCACACACACACACAGGCACGCACAGCCTTTCTGCATCCAGAGCTTCTGTCCCTCTCTCTCTGTTTTTCTCTGACACAGACGCAGAACTTCTCTGCCAGAAGCTCAACACTGTGCTCGTTTCTCTCTTTCTCTCTCTCTCTCCCTCTCTCTGTCTGCCGTACATACAGAGCCTTGCCTAAACAGACACTTTGTTCATTTCGAAAAGTACAGTCTAATTCTCACGCAGGCCTTAGGTTAAATATTCAACAGTCTAGTAGCAATTTAACACTATGACTATTGTCTACTATTTATTTTTAATCATCAACTACCAATCTGCCGGTTTTCCAATTCATCCAAAATCACTAATACAAACAATAAAGCAACCTTCACCTGTTTCTGCCCATTCCGTTCCCTTTACTTAAAGATAGAGTGATAGCCACAGAGACTTAAACACACCACGGGAAATTTTGTATCAATCTCTTTACTCTGTACCTACTCACTCGCTGCCCAATTTTCCTGAACAATTCTCTGCGTTTCCTCATACTTTAATTTATCAGAAATCGTTTGGTTCTTCGGATCAGAGAGATCCACCAACAGTTTTCTTTGAACTTCTGCATTACAGAGAACCTCCCTTATTTCAGATAATATAGTCCAAAGAAGCAGCCAATTGTTAACCCTATCTTTTGTGGGTGGGCAACTCTTTTATTCTGTCTGTCTCAGGAGAGCTTCCACTTCAACATGGAAATGCCCTGCAGCTGCACCCTCTTTTCAGTGGAAAATGTCTCTTCCAGGTCCAGTCTGGGGTTCAAACTTTGTTGTGAAAGAATCACTCAATGTTCTATAAAATAAGACGAGGACACACAGTAGATTCTTCATGAAATTATACTTTAATCTTGGAAAATCAAAGCTGTGGCAGCCAGAGAAACCATCGTCCTTGACTGCCCACAAGCTCTTTGTTCCTCTGCAGTTTATCCAGTTGTGTTTCCCACGCTTATCATTTAAAATTAACTTAACTTAACCAATCATGCTGGTTTGCTTTCTCTTTCTAAACTAAGCATCGTCTGGCACACTGGTTCCCTCCATTACACTTATTCTATTGCATTACATCACCATTTTCTACAGCATTAGCTCATCTATCATTGATTTAACTAGACTATCACAGTGCACTACCATTACCTGTTACTGGAGCCAAGTAATATGATCCTGGGCATGCATTAAAATACTAAGGTAACTAAATAACTGCCAGAGTAACTATCATACCATCTGTCAATCTCTCTGTCTTCCTCTGTCTCTCTGTCTGTCTTTCTGGCCCTGGGTCTACGTGTGTGTGTGTGTGTGTCTGTCTGTCTGTTTGTCTCTCCCTCTCTCTCCCACACACACACACACACACACAGACACACAGCCTTTCTGCAAGCCAGGTCTACTCTCTCTCACACACAGACACACTTAAAGCCTTTCTGCAAGCCAGAGCTTTTCTCTCTCTCATATGTACATACCCACGCAGCCTTTCTGCATCCAGTGCTTTGCTCCCTCCCTCTCTTTCTCTCTGAAACGAACGCAGAACGTTTCTGCAAACAGCCAGAAGCTCAATACTGTGCGTGTTTCTCTCTCTCTCTCTCTCTCTCTCTGTTTCTCTTTCTCTCTCTGTCTCTGCCGTACACAGAGCCTTGCCTAAACAGTAACTTTGTTCATTTAGAAAAGTACAGTCTAATTCTCATGCAGGTTTGTCTTAAATATTCAACAGTCTAGTAGCAATTTAACACTAAGACTATTATCTACTATTTTACTTTTAATCATCAACTACCAATCTGCCGGTTTTTCAATTCATCCAAAATCACTAATACAAACAATAAAGCAATCCTCACCTGTTTCTGCCCATTCAGTCCCCTTTACTTCTTAAAGATAGAGTGATAGCCACAGAAACTTAAACACACCACGGGAAATTTTGTATCAATTTCTTTACTCTGTACCTACTCACCCGCTGCCCAATTTTCCTGAACAATCCTCTGCGTTTCCTCATACTTTAATTTATCAGATATCTTTTGGTTCTTCGGATCAGAGAGATCCACCAGTAGTTCTGCGTTTCAGAGAACTTCCCTTATTTCAGATAATATAGGCCAAAGTAGCAGCCTTTCTTTTGTGGGTGGGCAACTCTTTTATTCTGTCTGTCTCAGGAGATTTTCAGTTCAACATGCAGCTTTTCAGAGGAAAAGGTCTCTTCCAGGTCCAATCTGGGGTGCAAACTTTGTTGTGAAAGGATCACTCAATATTCTATAAAATATTATCAGGACACACAGTAGATTCTTCATGAAATTGTACTTCAATCTTAGAAAATTAAAGCTGTGGCAGCCAGAGAAACCATCGTCCTTGACTGCCCACAAGCTCTTTGATCCTCTGCAGTTTATCCAGTTGTGATTCCCACGCTTATCATTGAACATTAACTTAACCAATCATGCTGGTTTGCTTTCTCTTTCTAAACTAACCATCATCTGGCACACTGGTTCCCTACATTACACTTGTTCTATTGCATTACATCAGCATTTTCTTCAACATTGGCTGATCTATGAATGATTTAACTAGCCTATCACAGTGCACTACCATTA
>NC_057717.1:86879080-86882414 GCF_004010195.1 Chiloscyllium plagiosum | reverse complement strand
GGCTGTGAGTGTCCATGCAGTGAATTTGCAAAGAACAAAACTAGTTTCAGGTTGACACCATGGGATTAAGACGGTTTTCGCCTTTCATCCGAATCAGTGTAACTCAACATCATCATCGATGTAACCAGGACCTGGTTTATCGATTCTTTACGATCTAATTTCTATTGTTTATGTTCCCTGTGTGCATGTGGGTATTCCAGTCTAGATTGTGGTGCAATGTTCGTGTGATCTGTTCTATTCTTTCAGAGTGTTCTAGATCAGCACAGACTGCACAGTTCATGATTGTGCATGTTAAAGTCCCTCAGAATATTGCATCATTTTCCCAGAGTCAATAACATCACATGAAACACTTTATCCGGTGTGTATGTGAACCTCTGATTCACTCCCAGTACCTTTCGTATTTATGACAGTGGATATTTCTCAAAAGAGATTGAAGAAGTTCCTTGGAGGGATTGTCCCAGTCTCAGCGACCGACGAACGGTGCAGAAGAAAAGCTGATGTTAGCGAGTAAAGCAGGAGCATCAAACAGAGGGACATTTTGTGGATTGAATGAGGTGGGTTCTTGGACAGGTCGGTTCAGTCACCGGCGACACCAAGGAGAGAATGAACGAAGCCAAACTCGAGGAGAGCAGCCAGGTTGCTGGAAGTTGAAGCCAAGATGGAAGTACAAACTGGGCGATCAGCAGCATGGTAAGGCAGTCGGAGGAAGAATGAACAATTTCAGTTGCTGAAGGCTCCAGAGCAAAGTCGAAGAAGGATGACATTTACTCGTGAAGTCACACGCATCAGGTAAGTGAGTGGCTGGTGAATGGTTCGATGTCCTCCACTCCTTCTCTCTTGCATTGCTGCTGTTGTTGCTAACTTAAGGGTTAAAGCACGGCACGATTTGCGAAATCTGGGCCATGCTCCTCCTACGGCAATTCTGAGACAAATCCGATTTCCCTGACTCCTTCACGTGCAGGAACGTATGTCTCAGCTGCAGTTCCTGTCTGACCGCTTGACAGCTCTGGAGCTGCTGCTGGATTCATTTTGGTGCGGTCCAAGCTCAAAGAAATTTGCACCTCACGTTCAGTCATTTGGTCACATCACAAATTAAAAAAAAAATGAAGAAGGGAGAGGATGGGTAACACAGATAGTGAAAACGGAGGAAGAAAGTGTAGTGGTTCTCCAGGACTACTTCCCTCCGTCACAGGTAAAACCATTTTCGATACTGTTGGAGGAGATGGCTCATCAGGGGAAGGTGACCAGGTTCTTGGCACCGTAGCTGGCTCTGCTGTCAAGAATGGCGGGAAAAGCGTGGCAGAGCTATCATCATAAGGTATTCAATTGTAAAATAGATTGGTGTTTCTGCAGTTGTTGGAGAGAGTCCAAGATGGTATGCTGCCTTCCTGGTGTCAGGAGCACGAACGTCTCAGAGAGTCTGCAGGACATTATGGAGGGGGAAGGGGTGAAGAGCCAACTGTCGTGATGCATAAAGGTGCGACCATATCGGTTATTGAAAGACAAGATGATGTCTGACAAGTTGAATTTAGGGAGCTAGGCTTAAACTAAACAGGATGTAGTAATCTTAATATCAGGACCAGTGCCCCGTGCTAGCCACAGTGGGAATGGCAGGACAGTTAAGATGAACAGATGGCTTCAAGGATGGTGCAAGAGGGAAGGATTCAGTTTCTGGGGTCATTAGAAGCGATGCTGGGAGAGGTGAGTTCAGTACAAAATAGGCAGCTTGCACATGGGCAGGACTAGAAGCAATGTTCGAGGAGAGGTATTTGTCAGTGGTGCTGGAGATGGCTTAAACAAACATGGCAGTAGGATAGGAAACAAGGCAGGAAGTCAGAGGGAAGTTGCAAGAACAAAGAACAAAGGAAATTACAGCACAGGAACAGTCCCTTGGCACTCCAAGCCTGCACCGGTCTAGACCCTCGATCTAAACCTGTGGCCTATTTTCTCAGGCTCTGTATCCCTCATCTCCCTGCTCATTCAATTATCTGACTAGATCTTAAATGATGCTGTCATGCCAGCCTCAACTGGTAATGCGTTCCAGGCACGCACTATCTTCTGCATAAATAATTTTGCCTGCACATCTCCCCTCAGCCTCTCCCCTCACACTTTCAATTCGTGACCTCGAGTAATTGAGTTCCGCCCGCTGGGACAAACCTCCTTGCTTTCCACCCTGTCTATACCTCTCATGGTGTTGTCGATCTCAGTCAGATCCCCCTCAACCTACGACTTTCTAATGAAAATAATTCGAATCTATTCAAACTCTCTTCATAGCTCGTGCCTTCTAAACCATGAAACATCCTTGCGAACCTCCTCTGCACCCTCTCCAAAGCACCCACATTCCTTTGGTAATGCAGCGACCAGGACTGTATTAAAAATGTGGCCGAACCAAAGTACTATACAACTGTCACATGACCTGCCAACACTTATGCTTAGTACCACGTCTGATGAAGGAAAGCATGCCGTCTGCGTTTGGCTCAGTCTATTGACCTGCGTTGCCACCGTCATGGAACAATGGATCTGAATACGCAGATGTCTCTGTACCTCAATTTTCGCCAGGACTCTTCCATTTACTGTATAGTTCACTCTTGAATAGGATCCCATCCGGGTTGCACTTCATCTGCCGTTTCTCCTACCAATTCTCCAATCTATCTCTATTTTGCTGTATTCTCTGACGTCCTCCTCACTATCTGCTACTCCACTAACGTTAGTGACAAATGTGAACTAGATAATCCTTCCTTCAGATCATTTATTTATATTACAAACAACAGTGGTCCCAGCACAGATCCCTGTGGAACACCACTTGTCACAATTCTCTATTTTGAGCAACTCCCCTCTTCTATTACTCTCTGTCATCTGTTGCTTAGCCAGTCTTTTATCCATCTAGCTGGTACATCCTAGACACCATGTGACTTACTTTTTCCATCAGCGTACCATGAGGAAACTTATCAAACGCCTTCCTGAAGTCCATGATATCTACAGCCCTTCCCTCATGTATCAACTTTGCAGCTTCCTCGAAGTATTCTATTAAGTTGTTCAGACATGACCTTCCATGCCCAAAACCTTGTTGCCTACCATAGCTAGGTCTATTTTCTTCCAAATGTGAATAGATCCTAACCATCAGTCTATTCTTTAGCAACTTCCCTGTCACTGACATCGGGCTCACCAGTGTATAATTACCTGGATTATCCCTGCTACCTTTCTCGAACAAGTGAACAACATTAGCAATTCTCCAGTCTTCCGGGACCTCACCCGTGTTCAAGAATGCCTCAAAGATATCTGTTAATGCCCCGGATATTTCCTTTCTCGCTTCCCTTATTAACTGGGATAGGTT
>NC_057717.1:86862386-86877584 GCF_004010195.1 Chiloscyllium plagiosum | reverse complement strand
CCTGATTTGGACTATTTACACACTTCTCTGTAAAACCCCTCTGGATACCTCTTACAAATCCTACTTTATCTAGACGTCTAACACAAAGTGAATCTAAGTCAATGTTGGGAAAATTAAAATCTCCTTTCATCACCAATCTGTTGCTCCGACATCTTTCCATAACGTGTTTGCATATTTGTGTGAATCTAAGTCAATGTTGGGAAAATTAAAATCTCCTTTCATCACCAATCTGTTGCTCCGACATCTTTCCATAACGTGTTTGCATATTTGTATCTCTACCTCACGCTCGCTGTTGGGAGGCCCGATTACATCCCCAACGTTGTTACTGCACCTTTCCTTTTTCTGAGCTCTGCGTGAGTTTTCCATAGCGCTTTCCTTCAGCACAGCTGTGATATCCTCTCTGATCAGTATTGCAAATCTTCCAATCATTTTACCTCCCCCTCTAGCCCTCCTGTAGGATCGATACCGTGGGATATTTAGTTGCCCATCACCCCCTTCCCTGAAAACATTCACAGTCATACTCCTAGGTACTAATTCAAGTCGTATGTTTATCTCCCTTACCGACTACATTGCTCACATTAAAAAAATGTGCACCTCAGTCCACCAGTCCCTTTGTGTTTGCCGTCTGATCCATGCCTCCTCTTCCACTTCATCACGCGGACTTCATCTTCGCGTTCCTTACAGGCTTTACTCATTACCTTATTGCTACCTTATTACAAAAAAGAGAATGGTCAGGGAGAAGGTAGAGCCGATCAGGGATAGCGGAGGGAACTTGTGCGTGGAGTCTGAGCACTTAGAGGAAGCCCTAAATGAGTTTTTTGCTTCAGTTTTCACCAAGGAAAGGGAACTTGTTGTAAATGAAAACTTAGACGAGCTGGGATACAGTCTTGACTAAATCATGATTGATGAAGATGGTGTGCTAGAAACGTTGCAACGGACGCCAGAGCCAGACCAGATTTATCCTAGGCTGTTCCGGGAAGCCGGAAAGGAGGTCGCTAAGCCGCTGGCGAGGATATTTGCCTCCTCACTCTCCATGGGAGTCGTACCGGAGGATTGAAAGGATGCGAATGCTGTTCAACTTTTCAAAAAGGGTAATAGGGAAATCCCTGGTAATTACAGACCAGTCAGTCTCACGTCTGTGTTCAGCAAAGTTGTGGAAAGAATTCTGAGGGATAGGATTTATGACTATTTTGAAAAACATAGTGTGATTATAGGTAGTCAGCATGGCTTTGTGAGGGGCAGATTATGCCTCACAAATCTTATTTGAGGAAGTGTCAAGACAGGTTGACGACGGTCGAGCAGTGGATGTGGTGTATATGGATTTCAGCAAGGCATTTGATAGGGTTCCCCATGGTAGGGGTCGTTCATTAAGTCAGGAAGTATGGGAAACAGGGAGATTTGACTATTGGATTCAGAATTGGCTGGCTGACAGAAGGCCAGAAGGCAGAGAGTGGTTGTAGATGGAAAGTATTCTGACTGGAAGACCGTGTTAGGTGGGGTCCCGCAGGGCTCTGTTCTTGGACCTCTGCTCTTTGTAGTTTTTATAAATGACATGGATGAGGACGTTCAGGGGTGAGTTAGTAAATTTGCAGATGACACAAAAGTTGCAGGTGTCGTCGATAGTATAGAGGGCTACTGTAGGCTGCAGCGCGACATAGATAGGATGCAGAGCTGCGTTGAGAAATAGCAGATGGAGTTCAACCTTGATAAATGCGAAGTGATGCATTTTAGAAGGTCGAACTCAAATGCTGAATATAGGATTAAAGACAGGATTCGTGGCAGTGTGGAGGAACAGAGGGATCTGGGTGTATAAGTATATAGATCTCTCAAAGTTGCCACCCAAGTGGATAGGCTTATTAAGAAAGCGTATGGTGCTTTGCCTTTCATTAATGGGGGCATCGAGTTTAATAGTTACGAGGCTTTGCTGAAGCTCTGCAAGTCCCTGGTGAGACCACACTTGGAATATTGTGTCCAGTTCTGTTCGCCCTTCAATAGGAAAGATACAGAGGCTTTGGAGAGCGTGCAAAGAAGCTTTACTAGGATGCTGCCTGGACTGCAGGGCTTGTCTTATGAAGGAAGGTTGATTAAGCTCGGAGTTTTCTCTCTGGAGAGAAGGAGGAAGAGAGGAGACCTTATCGATTTGTACAAAATAATGAGAGGAAGAGATAGAGTCAATAGCCAGAGACATTTCCCCAGGGCAAGATTGACTGGTACGAGAAGTCATAGTTTGAAGACATTAGGAGGAAGGTATAAAGGAGACGTCAGAAATAGGTTCTTTACACAGAGAATTGTGAATGCATGGAATGCGTTGCCAGCTGTGGTGGTGGAAGCGAAGTCATTGGGTACATTTAAGTGACTGCTGAACATGCATATGGATAGCAGTGAGTTGAGTGGTGCGTAGGTTAAGTAACTATATTTTACATTAGGATTAAGTCTCGGCACAACATCGAGGACCTAAGGGTCTGTTTTATGCTATACTTGTTTATGTTCTATGTTCTAACCTTCTCGTTTAATTCTCATTCCCTTGTCACATTAGTTTAAACCCTCCCCAACAGCTTGAGCAAAAGCACCCCCTCGACATTGATTCCAGTCCGGTCCAGGTGTCGACTGCCCAATTTGTCACAGTCTCACCACCCCAGAACCAGTCACAATGTCCCAAAACTCGAATCCCGTCCCTGCTGCACTGCCTGTCAAGCTGCACATTCATTCTACCTATTCTTTCATTTTTACTCTGACTAGTGCACGGCATTGGTAGCAATGCTGAGATTACTATCTGTTAGGTTGCACTTTTTAAGTTGGCTCCTAACTCGCTAAACTCTGCTTGTAGGATCACACCTCGTTAGTTACCTATATCGTTTGTGCCTATATGCACCATGACAACCGACTGTTTAGCCTTCCCCTTCAGAATGCTCTGTACCCCATCTGATACATTTATGATCCATGCAACTGCGAGGCAACATACATCCAGGAGTCTCGTTTTCGACCACAGAACCGCCGATCCACTCTCCTTACAGTTGAATCTCCTATGACAATCGAACTTCTACTCTTTTCCCCGCCTTTCTGTACAGCTGAGCCTGCTACAGTGCCATGAACCTGACTACTGTTGCCTTCCCCTGGCGAGTCATCTCCACCAACAATAACCAAAACGGTATCCCTGTTTTGGAGGAAGATATCTTAGGGGACCCAATCCCTTTCTCAGCAATCCTAAGCTGCAGTGTCATCAATTCACGAAATGGGCTCTTCACAACCTCCTCAGTATCACGTCAACTCCAAAGGGAATCCATCTGCAGCTCCAGAACCGCCAAGCTATCTAACAAGAGCTGCAGCTAGACACATTTCCTGCACATGAAGGAGTCATGGGCAGCCTGCCCCACCCTGAGCTGACAAAT
Source organism: Chiloscyllium plagiosum (assembly GCF_004010195.1). NCBI lineage: Eukaryota > Metazoa > Chordata > Chondrichthyes > Orectolobiformes > Hemiscylliidae > Chiloscyllium > Chiloscyllium plagiosum. The sequence continues at coordinate 86,874,195 of NC_057717.1, read as the reverse complement.
TGAACAAGAGGTGCATAACACGGGGCTGAGATCGCCTGCGATATTTAATCTTCTTCTTAACCTATTCTTAATATAGCTTAAAGAAAAAGGAAAGTGAAACGTTTTTACCAATCACACGATTAAAAAAAAGAAAACAAAATCCTTTCCTTATCAACACACCAGAGAGAATGTTGACAGCTGACTTAATTGAGGATAATCAGAGGATGAGATAGCGTGGGCAGGGAGAGCCTTTCTCCTCCGACGGTTATTGCTATCACGAGGTGAATTAGCTTTATGTTAAGGGGTGATATACATAGGACAGATGTCAGAGGTAGTTCCTTTACTGAGAGAGTAGTAGGGCGTGGAACGCATTGCACATAAGAGTAGTAGACTCGCCAACTTTAAGGTCATTTAAATGGTAACGAATAGGCATATGAACGAAAATGGAATGGTGCAGGTGAGATGGGCATCAGATTGGTTCTACGCAACATCGAGGGCCAAAGGGCCTGTAATGCACTGGAATGTTCTATGTTCGTGGAGGAGGGCGAGTGTGTGAAACTGCAGCAATGATTGGGTAGCAACTGTCAGGTTCAGATGCTGCCCAAATATATCGGTTCACTCACCTTTCCAAAGTACAATTTGGCACTCCCACCCAGCTCCTCATTCTCACCGTTCCCACTGCCACGCACAAAAATGGAAGCCATCGAGGTAAGTCCATTTTATGAGGAAACTTACCTTCACGTCAGCCCCTGGCTCTCTCTCTCTCGGTCCTCCTGAAATTGGAGGCTGATGACGGGGGTGAAAACAAGTTACACAAAAGGGAAAAGTGAAAGTGGAAGGCAGACAAACTGTACACAAAATCAAAAAAGGTCACGTTACACAATGTTTTTAAAAGGACAATAATTGTCAATGGAAAATACCCTGTAGGCATTAGTGCCTCAATGTGAGGAGCATTTGTAATAAGATGGATGAATTAAGTACACAGACAGTTGTTCATGGACGTGATGGAACTCAGACCTGGCTCCAGGGTGACCAAGGATGGGCATACAATATCCAGGCTTATTCAGTCTTTTTTTTCGGAAAGAACAACAGAAGGGAAAAGGGCGTGGAGTAGCCTTTGCTAGTTATGGGGTAGGTTAACACATTAAGGGAAGATGTGTACTGGCCAACGTGGAAACTGGATGGATGGAACTGTGGAACACTGAAGGAAAAAAAAGACGTCTGTGGGCGTTGTGGGAGCACTGTGGCTCAGTTGTTAGCACTGCTGCCTCACAGCACCAGCGACCTGCGTTCGATTCCAGCCGTGGGCAACTGTCTGTGTGGAGTTTGCACATTCTCCCCGTGTCTGCGTGGATTTCCTCCTGGTGCTCCGGTTTCCTCCCACAATCCACAGATGTGCAGGACAGGCGGAGTGGTCAGACTAAATTGCCCATAGTGTTAGGTGCATTAGTTAGAGGGAAATGGGTCTAGGTGGGTTACTCTTCAGAGGGTCAGTGTGGACTTGTTGGACCGAAGGGCCTATTTCCACACTGAAGAGAAGATAATTTTAATCATTGGCAAATAGAAGTTGTTGATGGGATGGGATGGCCCCTTTTTTGACTGGCCCCTGAGTTGAGAGAAATATTAAAATGTGTCCTTGTAACCCACTATGGGATACGGCTGGACCCCGGCCTTCCTTCAATCTGTTACCATAGCGACAGATGCTTTACTGCTGAAATGTTGAATTGAAATGAGAAAATCCTGGATGGATTGATTAATGAGTGAATTTGATTGTTTGATGAATTTGGGTAAAAGGATATTTCAGCACATTCTTCAGCTGCTGTCTGAACTTAGTCTGGTCACGGCATAAATCGCGGTGTTTGTGCCGCAACTGAGGAGCTGCAGCATGAAGCCCAATTCCCGCACAAACTCATTCAAATACACAGACGCATATCCAATCCATTCCAACCGGTTCCATGTAAAATATACCAACAACAATGACCATAACAGGAAGAAATTTGCCGAGATTACAAATAGTAAAATAATAGACTTTCTTCGATTCTGCATCTCTGTGTCAGACTGAATGTCCCTGTTGGTCTGAGCCCTGAGTCTCCTGCGGGGTCGGCTGGTCACTAAAATGTGTCTGACGATGAAAAAATTGAGCAGTAGAATCAGGAGAAATGGGAAAGCCGGGTTTAGAATGTAGTGATTGCGACCCAGACACGAGAATAACGAACATCGAATGTTACATCGCAAAACCAGGGCATGTTTGCCAGTCGATGCCGAGCATAAAGTACCAGCACAGCTCAGCACAGTCACTGCTCCCAGAACCACACTCGCCGTTTTGATTAGATTATGGTTAGATTACATTACAGGTCCTTCGGCCCAACAAGTCCACACCGACCCGCCAAAGCGCAACCCACCCATACGGGCAATTTAGCATGGCTAATTCACCTTACCTGCACATCTTTGGACTGTGGGAGGAAACCGGAGCACCCGGAGGAAACCCACACAGTCAGTCACACAGTGAGGCGGGAATTGAACCCGGGTCTCTGGCGCTTGGAGGCAGCAGTGCTAACCACTATGCCACCGTGCCGCCCATAATTCTCACGGCAACATTTACTTTTCAAATTCTTGCAACAAATGGCCACAAATCGATCAAAGGTGAAAGAGACAGTGAACCAGACAGAACAGTCAGTGGCTGCATAAAGCAGGACGGCGTGGATATTACACAATGGGATGGACAACAGGAAATAAAATTGTTCGTAATAAACAATCGGAATTTGCTTCAATATCGGGTCGAAGACAAGTAGATCTGCCGCTGCCTTAGCCCCCAGATAACGTCTGACACACAGAGACAATCCAGTCTTTGCAAAGCAGAATGAAGATCGTCGCTATGTTGACTGTGAGGAAGGAAAACAAACAAGATATACATCAGCCTGGTGCTTCAGTTATCAGTTTAGCTGAGAACAGTGTGAGCATTCCAAATGTCTCGCTCTATTCAGATATTTACTGAAGTAATTGAAGCTGAAGTAACAAATCATAAGTTCTGACTTGCAACAATGCGATGGAAAACGCAAGAAACCCTCCCTCCCCAAACATATGGACGCAGATCCATAAAAAATAGATGATTTTTATAACGTTCCCACATCATGAAGAGCAGACACAGGTCACAACGTAACAGTTCTTAATACAGCGTGTGAAGACATTGCCGTCCTGAAACATAGAACATAGAACAGTACAGCACAGAACAGGCCCTTCAGCCCACGATGTTGTGCCGACCATTGATCCTTATGTATGCACCCTCAAATTTCTGTGGCCATATGCATGTCCAGCAGTCTCTAAAATGTCCCCAATGACCTCGCTTCCACAACTGCCGCTGGCAGCGCATCCCAGGCTCTCACAACTCTCTGTGTAAAAGAACCCGCCTCTGACATCCCCTCTATACTTTCCTCCAACCAGCTTAAAACTATGACACCTCATGTTAGCCATTTCTGCCTTGGGAAATAGTCTCTGGCTATCGACTTTATCTATGCCTCTCATTATCTTGTATACCTCAATTAGGTCCCCTCTCCTCCTCCTTTACCCCAGTGAAAAATGTCCGAGCTCAGTCAACGTCTCTTCATAAGATAAGCCTTCCAGTCCAGGCAGCATCCTGGTAAACCTCCTCTGAACCCTCTCCAAAGCATCCACATCTTTCCTATAATAGGGTGACTAGAACTGGACGCAGTATTCCAAGTGCGGTCTAACCAAAGTTTTATAGAGCTGCAACAAGATCTCACGACTCTTAAGCTCAATCCCCCTGTTAATGAAAGCCAAAACACCATATGCTTTCTTAACAACCCTGTCCACTTGGGTGGCCATTTTAAAGGATCTATGTACCTGCACAGCAAGATCCCTCTGTTCCTCCTCACTGCCAAGTATCCTATCCTTAATCCTGTACTCAGATTTCAAATTCGACCTTCCAAAATGCATCACCTCGCATTTATCCAGGGTGAACTCCATCTGCCACCTCTCAGCCCATTTCTGCATCCTGTCAATGTCCCGCTGCAGCCTACAACAGCCCTCTATACTGTCAACGACACCTCCAACCTTTGTGTCGTCTGCAAACTTGCTGAACCATCCTTCAATCCCTTCATCCAAGTCATTAATAAAAATTACAAACAGTAGAGGCCCAAGGGCAGAGCCATGTGGAACACCACTCACCACTGACTTCCAGGTAGAATATTTTCCTTCTACTACCACTCACTGTCTTCTGTTGGCCAGCCAATTTTGTATCCAGACAGCCAAGTTCCCCTGTATCCCATTTCTCCTGACCTTCTGAATGAGCCTACCATGGGGAACCTTATCAAATGCCTTCCTGAAGTCCATATACACCACATCCACAGCTCGACCCTTATCAACTTTTCTAGTCACATCCTGAAAGAACTCGATAAGGGTTGTGAGGCATGACCTGCCCCTCACAACGCCGTGTTGACTGCATTTAATCAAGTCATGCTCTTCCAGATGGTCATAGATCCTATCCCTGAGAATCCTTTCTAACACCTTGCAGATGACAGACGTGAGACTTACTGGTCTGTAACTGCCGGGGATTTCCCTATTTCCTTTCTTGAAGAGAGGAGTTATATTTGCCTCTCTCCAGTCCTCAAATACGACTCCGCTGGAGTGCGAGGATGCAAAGATCTTCGCAAGTAGCGAAGCAATCGCATTTCTCATTTCCCAACGCAACCGAAGACAAATCCGGTCCGGGACTGGCGACTTGTCAATTTTAATGTTTGACAAACTTTTCAGCACATCAGCTCCCTCTATCTCTATCCATTCCAGCATGCACACCTGCTCTTCAAAGGTTTCACTCACTACAACGTTCATTTCTTTCGTAAAGACAGAAGCAAAAAACTCATTTAGGGTTTCCCCTACCTCCTCAGACTCTATGCACAAGTTTTCTACAGATTATCTCTCAGTTCCTTGAAGGAAGATGGAGCTTAGAGATTTAGGTATTTTCGTCTAAATTGTGGTCTATTCTCTATCGTGAACAAACGTAAACAAAGAGAAAACGCATTGAACTCCTTATCTGCCCGAGGAGACCACAAAACAGTGTTTCATTCTCATGGAACACTGTCCTCTTGGGATCTTCACTTTTATTCATATAACTGACACGCGGGGGTTGAAGAATAATGTCAGTTGCAGAATGCTGTAGAGCATGTCAATGATAAAATGTTCCACAAAATGTCGTTTGCTGACTAGTCCATAGACTGTCAATTGTGGAACGCTATAGAATTATGAAGATCAATAGAAAAGGGCAGTCTGCCCCAGTCCAAAGTTAGCACCTACTCCTGTTCCAAGCAGGATCCAGCTTCCGATAGATGCCACATGAGAAGGAGTAGAGATGGTTCATTACTTTCACAGGAACATAGCATTAAGCCACATCAATTGGTAATTCAGTCTGTCAAACCAACTCGACTATTCAATACATTGCGGCTAATCTGATTGTGATCTGAGCTCGGTCGCACCTGTGTAATCACTGACTGGTTGTTATTCCTGAATCCATTTACCTTCAAGTACTCAATAAATTCTGCGTCCAATGCTCATTGGCAATAGAGTTCCAAAGACACCTAATTGGAATAGAATATAAAGTAAAAATCCTCATCTCTGCAATACATCGAAGATGACCACCTCAAAAAGCATATATTGTGAACCTGTAGTCTCTATAATTTGTGAGGCGTTTGTTGGGATTAGCTGTACTCTCAACCATGGGTGGTTCATCTTTTCGAAGACAACTTTTTTTCTTGACTAGCATAACGTTTTGCTGACCACAGTGAAAGTCTTGCTTAAATGCCTGCCACTGTTCCTAAGACCTTAAGGTATACAAAGAGAATTCGGCCATTCGACCCATCAAGACTGTCCTGCTACTCAATATCTTTTTAAAATCCCATCCTCCCCCCTTATTCTTTATCCACCTGCCTTCTCCTGCGTGCAATTTTATATCCTGATCGAGACAGATGTCCGTCCCTGAGCTCAGGGAAAGTCTTGCTTGTGTATGTACCCACGCAGGAGGAACTCACAGTCCATTTCACAGCACCAGTTTTAGGAAGGCAGAAATTACCCCTTGCTTGTGTATGTACCCACGCAGGAGGAACTCACAGTCCATTTCACAGCACCAGTTTTAGGAAGGCAGCAATCACGGTCAATATGGTGGACCGTGCAAGATAACTCCACATGGACTGTGATTGTTCAGGAGCACTATAGGCTTTCGCAGTTGGCACCTGTGGCAAGGAATCTGGTAAATTCCAGGAGCTCGCTCAATTCCAGTTGAGTGACAATTTGCTCTGGTAATGACGTGCTGCAGGAAGTTGTGGTACCCAATGTAATTCTTGCTGTGAGAGTTCAAATGCCAAATAATGTGGGGAGAATGTTCAGATCCATTGAACCTCATAAAAGACATCTCTCCCCAAACTCGACGCAATTCGTACTTTGCAAGCAAGATTAAAGCAATAGATTGATAATTTGTTTTAAGATCCTCTTTTAGAATTCTACAGATGACATACGTCATTTGGAGGTCAACTCCTCCTTTTCGCTGTTGTCGAACCCTGTCAAATTAAAATGTTCGTGATATTCAGGTCACAAAATTGATCATCCTGCAGCCGGGTCTCTCTAATGCCATTAAAACATACCTATTTAATTTAAATAGACAAAATCACTTCCCTGGGGTGGGGGAGTCCAGAAATAGAGGGCATAGGTATAGGGTAAGAGGGAAAAGATATAAAAGGGTCAACTTTTACACGCAGAGGATGGTACTTGTGTGGAATGAGCTGCCAGAAGACGTGCTGGAGGCTGGTAGAATAGCAACATTTAAAAGGCATCTGGTTGAGTGTATGAATAAGAAGGATTTGGAGGGATACGAGCCGTGTGCTGGCAGGTGGGACTGGATTGGGTTGGTATATCTGCTCGGCATGGACAAGTTGGACCAAAGGGTCTGTTTCCGTGCTGTACATCCCTACGATTCAATAAGTTAAGGAATGCAGTGAATTCCTCAATATTTCTGAAAATACAACGCACATTCACATGGAGTGCCTTTCATTTAATTTATTGAAATAAATTATTCTCCATTCTATTGCAAACATTTTTCCCCATTTTGACTGACTAAGAAACAGTCTTACATTGTCATACTCATGCAATCATAACTGATGGATAAGGTTTCATGGCACCATCACCATCCCGAAGTATATCCTGTCCCATCAGCAGAATAGACCCACCAGTGGGGCAATAGTATACTGTCACGAAAGGGATTACCCTGTAATTTCTGCAACATTGATACCAGAAACCGACTGGTCAACAAAATCAACAAAATCAACAACTCCTGCTCTGCACATCACCTATCAGACATAAATCAGTTGTCCTCGGTTTTGAAAACTAGTCGGAGGAACTACAAGGATACAGAATGCACTCTTGATGTGGTACTTCAATGACCATGACCAAGAGTGTTTCTACAGGCCCAGTACTGACTGAGCAGGGCGATGCGTCAAATATACAGACTGCGAAAGGATGAATGAACTAACTCGTTAGAAACATTGTCACCCACCTACTTGTCAAGATGGATCTGTCTCTAACACCATCGCACAGCACACCCATGAAGTCTCAGCCTCATACTGGATAGACCTCCCAGAAGACATAGGGTGTCATGTGTCACTATCTCCGGCGATGTAGGGCATGCTTATCAAAGACTGAGTAAAAGGAACTGGGCGTCCATGAGGCACTGTGGGCTATCAGAGCTGCAATACCAATGACCTTCACTCCATCAGAAAGTCAGGAGTGGGCTGTTCACTGATGGTTCTGAAATGTTCAGCACCGTTCAGAACTACACCTGTCCTGAAGTAAACAATTCAATCCTTCAAGAGCCTTAAACAAGAATAGGAACAAAAAAAACCTGTTGGAATATAACCATGTGTTGTGTGATTTTTAACTTTGTACACTCCAATCCAATACCGGCAATTGCAAATACAAAAAAGGGAAATGATACGATTTGTTTTTGTGATTATAACAAGAAGGAAAAGAAAAGCGATGAAATCCCGGGCAGAAGAAAGTGATAAAGAGCGAGATGAAAATCAGAAAGAGCTCGAATTTCAGAAGTTAGAAACTGTATAAATTCGACGGTAAATGGCGGAGGCGAAGGTAGAAAGTAGGCGCAGAGAGGTGGATGGTGATTATAAGCCAACTCATCAGAGCCAAATGTGTTGTCTAAGTTATGAGGACATGGCTGCTTTTTCCAATTCTTTTGAGAGAGAGGCTAAAAAAGTGATCAACTAGAGATGGCTATGAAACCGCTGTAGACATTGTATGGAAAAAGTCAGGGTGCATGTCTGTTGTTGGAAACAGGCAGAGACCAGTAACTCCCACGATTCCACTGTAGGAATGCAGGAGGAGACTTTTTATTATCGCGGATACAAGTTTCAAGGAGATCTTTCAGCCCCTTCAAGCTATTACACAGCAACAGGAAGATTCTATCCGCCTTCAAACCTCTTCCGCAGCAAGAGGTGAAGGGCATCCAGACATTGGGCCTCACTCAGGGACAGGAGCGAGACTGTAAGGTCCTGTAGGTGGTAACACTGAAATACAACGAGGACAAAGGAATAGAAGGAGTTCTTCAGCTACTCAAGTCACCAACACAGCAATCAGAGTACTGATGTCAATTGCACAGGAAATGGAAGGGAAAATAGGAATTATCGAAAGGGACGGAACATTTGAACAATCATGGCCACAAAGAAAAAAAAAACATTGAGAAGCGGACTGGGACTGAAGGCAAGCTAATTAATAGCACAACATTTGCAAAGCCAAACTGCAATCTAAGAGTCAGCATGGTTCTGTGAAGGGGAAATCATGTTTGAATCATTTGTTCGAGCTCTTCAACAGACTTGAAAGGCAAGGTGGAAAGTGAAGTTCCTGTCGATGTAACGGATCTGGATTTCGAGAATGCATTTGACAAGGTGATGCATGTAAGGTTCATCCACAATGTATATTCAAATACGTTTAGAAGGTATTTGGATAGAGGATTGGGTAAACAACAACATGGAGACACAACAAATATGCGGGTTCATAAATGTCACAGAGTCATAGAGTCAGAGAGATATACAGCACAGAAACAGCCTACGGTCCAACCTGTGCGTGGTGGCCAGATATTCCAACTCAACCTAGTCCTGGCTGCCAGCACCCGGCCCATATCCCTCCAAACCTTTCGTATTCATATACCATCCAGATGCCTTTCAAATGATGCAATTGTATCAGCCTCCGCCACTTTCTTTGGTAGCTCATTCCATACATATACCACCCTCTGCATGAAAAAAGTTGCCCTTTAGGCATCTTTTATATCTTTCCCCTCTCACCCTAAAACTTTGCTCTCTAGTCCTGGACTCCTCCACCCAGTAATATACCTTGTCTCTTTATGCTATCCAGGCCCCTCATGATTTTATAAAACTCTATAAGGTCACCCCCTCAGCCTCCAACGCTCCAGGGAAAACAGCATCAGTCCATTCAACATCTCCGCATAGCTGTAATCCCCCAACCCTGGCAACACCCCTGTAAATCTTTTCTGAACCTTTCAATTTTCACAACATATTTCCGATGGGATGGAGACCAGGATTGAATGCAGCATTCTACAAACGGACTAAGCAACGTCCTGTACAGCTGCAACATGACCTCCCAACTCCTTTACTCAATGCTCTGATCAATAAAGGAAAGCATACCAAACGCATTTTTCACTCTGTGGAAGATGTAACTCGGGTCTGCAACCATTTGCAGTCTATATTAATGACTTAGAGACAGGATAGGAAGTCATTTTGCCAAATCATGATGACACCGAAGTTTGTGAGATGGTGAGCTACAATGAAGCAGGAAGACATAAAGAAATTAACATATTTTGTGAATGGCCAAAACTTGTTTGATGAAATTAACGTGAATCAGTATGAGAACATTCATATTTGTCAGTGACATACAAGGTCAACTTATTATCGAAATGGAGAGGAATTTCAGAGAGGTTTCTGGGTTTCCTCGTGCATGAATCACAGAAGACAAGTATGTCGATCTCGCAGGTATTAGAGAAGACAACGGGAATCCTTGCATTTATTATGAAATGAATACAGGACGACAGGAGGGTGTTCTTGCCACAATTACACATTTGGCAGACGAAAAGTGGAGCATCATGTGTTTTTTGATCGCTGAATTGAGGAGGGATGCAGTCGCTTTGGAGACAGTTCACAAGACGATCAGTCGAATCTGCCTTGTGAAGAGAGATTCAAGCCTGCACTCTCTGGAGTTTCAAAGAACGGGAGAACTAATTCAGAAATTATAAGGTTGTAAAGGGCATTGGTAAAGTAGAAGTCAGGAGACGGTTTCCATGTACAGAGCAATCGAAACCAGAGGTCAAAGCTTGAGAATAAAGGGTAGCTGACGTTAAAATGAGTTAGGGAGGAAATATTTCCCTCAATGGCTTGTGAATCCGTAATATTCATTGCCACGGAGTGCAGTGCATTCTGGGACATTGAACAAATAATGGGTAATGAAGAGCAGGCAGGAAAGTGGAACTGAAGCAGGCATGATGTCAGCCATGTTTGCCTTTAATAGCGGAGCAAGCTGGAGGGGCTGAATTGTGGCATGCTCCTCGTTCTTAAGTGTTCATGTAACACTGAGCCCATCAATTGTGCCAAACATTGCTGAATAGTTACCAAACGGGAAAGAGATATTGTGAAAATCAATCTTGCTACGTTTGATAGCATAAGCCAGCAGCGTCACATAGTAATCAGGGTTGGGTCCTCAAATATTTACAATCTATATCAAAGGTGTTGAGAAGTGGAACAAATGTATTGTAATGACGTTTGGCGATGGCATCAACAAATCATGATTTGGAGATGCCGGTGTTGGACTGGGGTATACAAAGTTAAAAATCACACAACACCAGGTTATAGTCCAACAGGATTAATTGGAGGCACACTAGCTTTCGGAGCGACGCTCCTTCATCAGGTGATAGTGGAGGGCTCGATCGTAACACAGAATTTATAGCAAAAATTTGCAGTGTGATGTAACTGAAATTATACATTGAAAAATTGATTGTCTGTTAAGCCTTTCATCTGTTAGAATACTGTGATAGTTTCACTTCTTTCATGTGTAAATCACAAAACCTTTTTTTTTAAAAGTTGCATTCTCGGGTAAGCTGTTAACAATAGTGATAGCTAGACAATATGTTGAAGGTGTTAGCCCCCTGTGTTCTCTGTCTATGACCTGTCTATGATTGATTCTAATCTAAAAAGTGAGATAACAGAGTTTTACGTAAATACATGCAGTTTTTGAGCTCAGAGTTCTACATGAATATATGCACTTTTTTCCCCAGAAAGTTATGAGGCCACTATATCACTATTGCACGAGGAGAAAGATACAGGTTCAGAGAGAGAAAGAGAGAGAAGTTGTGTGTGTGTATTGGGGAGTACGGGTGCAGGGGGTGACAGATGAGTACATCATTGTTTGATAGAAAAGATACGGGGAGATAATGAGTTTAAGTACGTGGAACTGCCATAGGTTTGGAAAAAGAGACGGAGGGACGTTTAATAGACAGGTGTTATGACGTGCTTGAGAATATTAAAATGAAGGCATCGCCAGACCCAGTTACAGGACTGAAATCAGCAGAACTGTACATGCTGTAACTCAGAAACAAAAACATAATTTTCGAGAAAAGCTCAGCACATCTGGCGCCATCTATGGAAAGAATTCGGAGTTAAGGTCTCGGGTCGAGTGTACAATCCTGGAATATCAATATAGATCAGTGTGCACAGCAATAATGAATCGATTGGATTTTGGTGTGAGTTCA
>NC_057717.1:86858227-86861886 GCF_004010195.1 Chiloscyllium plagiosum | reverse complement strand
AGAAGCAAAGAAGGAGAAAGTGAATGAACAAGTTCACTGATTCAGTTAGGGGTGGTTTCTAGATTGAAGGTCTGGATTCAGACTCTCAGTTAGAGACAAAAATAACTGCAGATGCTGGAATTTAAAGTAGACAGACAGGAGGCTGGAAGAAGACATTTCGGGGGTAACCCAGTCCTGAAGAAGGGTCACACCCAAAATGTTGACTCCTTTACCTCCTGATGCTGCCTGGCTTGGTGTTCTTCCACCTTCCTACCTATCTACTTTGGATTCAGACTCTCAACAGGAAAGTAACAGCGGGAAGCAGGGTATTGTAAATGAAAGAATAGTAATGCAATCATACATGGCCGATAGAAATAATAACTGAACAGTGAGACTTACTAGGGACACCATCAATAGCTGGATAGGACAATAGAAATATTGAAAAATGTAAAGGGCATTATTGATGTACCATGATAATGATCATCAATCATTGTAGAATGATACAAATCATCCCCAGATAAATACCATCTATTGTTGGAACATTCCAGTCTAACACTCTCAGATTCTGATCTCTCCTCCCCCTTTCTCTGGAGTTGCTGACCCCTGTTAGTGGCAATGCTCCCACTCATTATGGGATAATACATTAAACAGAGCACATTTATCATTAAAAGATGTAAACCCTCTACTGGGATAATTAGAATCCATGGACACTAACATTAATCACAGTCAGCATCTGAGGAGTAAGAGGTGGAGAAGGCAGTGGACAGGTTTGGTGATAGAGAGAATATTGAGATATACATCAGCTCATGACAAAATGGGGTATTTTTGGTTATGAACACTTTTGTTCCACCTCAGACATTTTAAGTGAACGGTATGAAACTCACAGAATAGGGATGGAGTTTGTGATTGAAAGTGAGTGCTATAGAACAAAAGAACAGAGAACATTACACCACAGGAACAGGCCCTTCGGCCCTCCAAGCCTGTGCTGATCCAGATCCTCTCTCTAAACCTGTTGCCTATTTTCCAAGTGTCTGTATCCCTCTGCTCCCTGCCCATTCATGTATCTGTCCAGATACATCTTAAATGATGCTATCGTGCCCACCTCTACCATCTCCGCTGGCAACGTGTTCCAGGCACCCACCACCCTTTGTGTAAAGAACTTTCCACGAATATCTCCAGCAAACCTTTCCCCTCTCACTTTGAACTCGTGACCCCTAGTAATTGAGACCCCACTCTGGGAAAAAGCTTCTTGCTATCCACCCTGTCTGTACCTCTCATGATTTTGTAAACCTCAATCAGGCCTCCCCTCAACCTCCGTCTTTCTAATGAAAATAATCCTAATCTACTCAACCTCTCCTCATAGCTAGCACCTTCCATACCAGGCAACATCCTGGTTAACCTCCTCTGCACCCTCTCCAAAGCGTCCACATCCTTTTGGTAATGTGGAGACCAGAACTGGACGCAGTATTCCAAATGTGGCCAAACCAAAGTCTTATACAACAGTAACATGACCTGCCAGCTCGTGTACTCAATACCCCGTCCGATGAAGGACAGCATGCCGTATGCCTTCTTGACCACTTTACTGACCTCTGTTGCCACCTTCAGGGAACAATGGACCTGTACACCCAGATCTCTCTGTATATCAATTTTCCCCAAGGCTTTTCCATTTGCTGCATAGTTTGGTCTTGAATTGGATCTTCCAAAATGCATCACCTCACATTTGCCTGAATTGAACTCCATCTGCCATTTTTTTGCCTAACTCTCCAATCTATCTATATTCTGCTGCATTCTCTGACAGTCCCCTTTTTGTATTGGTGATAGAGAGAATATTGAGATATACATCAGCTCATGACAAAATGGGGTATTTTTGGTTATGAATCAATCTTTGTATTATCTGCAAACTTGCTCATCAGACCATCTATACCTTCCTCCAGATCGTTTATGTATGTCACTAGCACCATTGGTCCCAGCATGGATCGCTGTGGAACACCACTGGGTACAGTTCTCCACTTTGAGAAACTGCCTTCCACTAATATTCTGTGTCTCAGCCAGTTCTTTATCATCTAGCTCACACACCATGAACCCAATGCGACTTCTCTTTATTCATCAGCCTATCATGGGGAACCTTATCAAACACCTTATTGAAGTTCTGTATATGACAGCTACACCCCTTCCCTCATCAATCAACTTTGTCACTTCATCAAAGACTTCCATTCAATTGGTAAGGCATTACCTTCCCTGCACAAAACCAATTTGCCTATCACTGATAAGCCCATTTTCTTCCAAATGGTAATAGATCCTATCCCTCAGAATCTTCTTCAGCAGCTTCCCCATCCTTGGTGTTAGGCTCACCAATCTATAATTGCCTGGAGTACCCCTGTTACCCTGCTTAAACAAAGGGGACAACATCAGCAATTCTCCAGTCCTCCATGACCTCAAGGGTGCTGCAAAGATATCTGTTAAAGCCCCAGCTATTTCCTCTCTCACTTCCCTCACATTACCGGGGATAGTCCCTATCCGGACCTGGGGACTTGACCACCTTAATGCCTTTTAGAATACACAACACATCCTCCATCCTTATGCCACTTGATTTAGAGTAATCAAACATCTATCCCTAACCTCATCCCTCTCCTCAGTGAATATCGATGCAAAGTACTCATTAAGAATCTCACACATTTTCTCTGACTCCATGCATAACTAAGCTAGACCACTTAAAACATTCTTAAACAGGCAGATCAGACCATAACTTTGTAATTTGTTTCAGTAAGTGTACAGTGAAAATTACCCGGAGTACGATAGATAGGTTGACTACTAGATTTTAAAACAGGCAAAATTTTATTCACAAAATTACACAATGAAACACAAAGAACAGAATAAGGAACCCCGACAGATCTCAGCCTATCCAGCTAGACTTAATTATGATGTTCTGAATATACACAACAGTCCCAATAAGCAAACTCCCTTTAAAACCCAGTATATATGGAGCACATGCTTACAGGTTGAAGTTGAAGAGCAGCAAAGAGGAAGAGAGAGGGAATTTCCACACAGCTCCCTGCTGAACTTCCAACCAGCTCAAGGCTGAACTAAAACAGCTCAGCTCAGCTAGAGAGCTTACCACTCCCCTTTCATTATTCAGGTCACTTCTAAAACATGACCATTTTGGCCTGAAGTCTCATCTGTTTACACAGAGGCCTCTCAAAATCCTTTTCATCTCTGTACCAAACCAGACTGATCGGACCCCGGCCTGGTTTATTGTCCCTCTGAAAAAAATCAGGGACAGAGTCTTCTTGAGCCAAGGAACAGCTTTTCGAAAAAAAGGAATAGCTTTGTGACACTACCCTCCTTTGTCCTTGAATGGGCCAACCCTTTCTCTAGTTATCCACTTCCCCATTATATATGAATAAAAGGCTTTGGGATTGTTCTTATACTTGTTAAAGATATTTCATGGCCCCTTTCAGCCCTCTTAATTCCTCTTTTTAGGTTGGTTCTACATTCCCGATATTCTTCCAAAGCTTCATCGGTCTTCAGTCGCCTAGACCTTATGTACGCTTCCTTTCTCCTCTGAGCTAGTCTCACAATTTCACCTGTCATCCATGGCTCCCTAATCTTGCCATTTCGATCCCTCATTTTCATAGGAACATACCTCTCCTCCATTCCAATCAACCTCTCTTTAAAAGCCT
>NC_057717.1:86856521-86858118 GCF_004010195.1 Chiloscyllium plagiosum | reverse complement strand
ACATTCTCCAGCTCTTGCCGAAATGCCTTCCTCCAATTTCGCACTCTTCCTTTAGGAGCACTCACATCTTTGTCCATGAGTATTCTAAAACTTATGGAATTGTGATCAGTATTCCCAAAGTAATCCCCTACAGAAACATCAACCTCCTGGCCAGGCTCATTCCCCAACACCAGCTCCAGTATGGCACCTTCACAAGTTGGACTATTTACATACAGCTCTAGAAAACACTCCTGGATGCTCCTTACAAACTCTGCTCCATCCAGACCTCTATCACTGAGTGAATTCCAGTCAATGTTGCGAAAACAAAAATCTCCTATCACCGCTACCCTGTTGCTTCTGCATCTTTCTATGATCTCTCTATATATTTTTACCTCTATCTCTTGCTCACTGTTGGGAGGCCCGTAATACAGCCCCAACATTACTGCACCCTTCCTCTGAGCTCTGCCCATATTGCCTCACTGTTCAAATCTTCCACAGTGCCCTCCTTCAGCACAGCTGGGATATCTTCTTTGACCATTATGAAACTCCTCCACCACTTTTACCTCCCTCTCTATCCCGTCTGAAGCATTGATATCCTAGGATATTTAGTTGCCAATCATGCCCTTCCCTCACCATGTCTCAGTTATAGCAATAACATCACACTCCCAGGTACTAATCCAAGCCCTAAGTTCATCTGCCTTACCTACTATACTACTTGCATTAAAACAAATGCACCTCAGACCACCAGCCCCTCTGTATTCACCCACTGCGTTCTGCCTACACTTCTCCTTAGTCACACTGACTTCATTATCAAGTTCTTTACAGGCTTTAATTACTACCTCCTTCCTGTCCATTAATATCCTCTTTTGGTCCCCAACCACCTACCACATTAGTTAAATCCTTCCCAAGATTGTTAGCAAAAGTGCCCCCAAGGACGCTGGTTTCAATCTGGTCTAGGTGTAGACCGCCCAATTTGTAATAGTCCCACCTCCCCCAGAGCCAGTCCCAATGTCCCAAAGATCTGGACCCTTCCCTCCTTCTCCATTTCTCAAGCCATGCATTCATCCTGCCTTTGTATTGTTCCTACTCTGATTAGCGCAGGGCACTGGTAGCAATCCTGAGATCACTATCTCTGAGGTCCTACTTTTTAACTTGGCTCCCAACTCCCTAAATTCTGCTTATAGGACCTCATCCTGTTTTGTTTGGTGTTAACGATATAATTGGTGTGTATATGAACCACAACAACGGGCACCTTCCCCTTGAAAATGTTCTGCAGCCGATCCGAGACATCCCTGATCTGGGAACCTGGGAGGCAACATACCATTCAGGAGTCTTTTATTTCAACTACAGAACCACCTATCTACTCCCCTTACAACTGAATCTTCTACGTGTATAACCCTTCCACACTTTTTCCTGCCCTCCTGTACAGCAGAGCCAGCCACGGTGTCATTAACCTGGTTACTGCTGCCTTCCCCGGTGAGTCATCTCCCCAACAGTATCCAAAACGGTATGCCTGTTTTGGAGGGAGATGACCATGGGGGACACCTGCACTGCCTTCCTACCCTTTCTCTGCCTTTTGGTCACCCATTCCCTTTCTCCCTCAGCAATCCTAACCTGC
>NC_057717.1:86847012-86853902 GCF_004010195.1 Chiloscyllium plagiosum | reverse complement strand
AAGACTGCGAGATGCTTTTGATATATAAAAGATAAACAAGAGGCAAGAGCTAACATTGCACTGCTGGAAAGATGTCATTATGTGAAACAAAGAAATGGCAGAGGAATTGAATGGTACTTTGCATCAGTCATCATGGTAGCAGATACCAGAAACCTGCCAGAACATTAAAGGAGTCAGGCGGAGGAGGTGAGTGTGGTGACCATTACTAAGGAGAAGGTGCTGGAGAAGCTGACAGGTCTGATGTTGGCTAAATCACCCACATCTAATAATACTAAAAGGTAGTTGAAGAGATTGTGGAGACATTGCTGGTGATCTTTCAGGGATCACTGGAGGCCGAGAGGACTGGTAAATGTTACACCCCTGTTTAAGTAGAAAGCAATGCAGAATACAGGAAATTATGCGTGGCAGTTGAGGATCCTTGGGTTTATATCTAGTGGTATAGAGTATAAAGCAAGGTGGTGATGCTACACCTTTACAAATAATGGGAGTATCGTGCTCAGTTGTGGAAACTTTATTTCAGGAAGGATTTTAAAGCCCTGGTGAAATCAAAGGAGATTGTCTAGAAAGATACCAGGAATGGTGGATTTCAGAGACAGGAAAGATTAAAGAAATTGAATGTATTCTTCTTGGAGTGGAGAAGGTTTAGAGGCGAGGGTTAGAAGGCTTATTAACCTGTTCAAAATTATGAAAAATTGTGACAGAGAGTTGGGCAGAGAAATGGCAGCTAACGTTCAATCCGGGCAAATACGAGGTGATGCATTTTGGAAGATCCAGTTCAAGAGTGAACTATATGGTAAATGGAAAAGCCCTGGGGAAAATTGATATACTGGGAGATCTGGGTGTTCAGCTCCATAGTACCATGAAGGTGGCAATGCAGGTCATTAGAGTGGTTAAGAAGGCATACAGCATGCTTTCCTTCATTGGACGGGTATTGTTAACTAGAGTTGGCAGGTCATGTTACAGTTGTTTTAAACTTTGGTTTGGTCATGTTTAGAATATTCCATACATTCCTAGTTGCCACATTACTAAAAGGATGTGAATGCTTTGGAGGGCGTGCAGAGGAGGTAATCCTGGATATTGCCTGTTGTGGAGGGTGCTAGCTATGAAGAGACATTGAGTACATTAGGATTATTTTCATTAGCAAGGCGGAGTTTGAGGGGGGAACTGATTGAGGTCTACAACATCATGATAGGTATAGACAGGGTGGATAGCAAGAAGCTTTTTCCCAGAGTGGGGGATTCAGCTACGAGGGTCATGAGTTCAATGTGAGAGGGGAATAGTTCAGGGAAGATACTTGTGGAAAGTTCTTTACACAAAGGGTGGTGGGTGTCTGGGATGCGTTACCAACGGAGGTGGTAAGGGCACGTGATCGCGTCACTTAAGATGTATTGAGACAGATACATGAATGAGCAGAGAGCAGAGGGATACAGGATCCCTAGAAAATGGGCAGCAGGTTTGGACAGAGGATCTGGATCGGCACAGGCTTGGAGGGCCGAAGGGCCTGTTCCTATGCTGTAATTTTCTTTGTTCTATTTTTCTTTATTACTTGGTGATGAGTTCAGTTGAAGAGCTAGTGCAATCATGATGGGTCAAATGACATCATTCTGTGCTAAAACACTTCTGTGTGGTTCACTGTGATGGTGTGAGAGACCCTCAACTCCAATAATATCCTCTCTGTAACCTCATCGATTCTGTATGATCCATTCCAATCTCTGCAACCTCCACCAGCCAATGCAGCCCTCCTTTTCTCTGTCACTCATACAGGCCGTATAATGCTTTGTTCTGTGGAATCTCCTCCAACCCCGACAATTCCCCCCTCTCTGTGTAATAATTCTCAAGTCCTTACAGCTCTCCTTTTCTCTGTAACTACTCTGATCCACAGAGACGACACAATCTTTACAATCTCCTCCAGTCCACATAACCACCAATGTCACTCATACCCTCCAACCCTGACAAATCTCATTATTTCCATAACCTCCTCCAGCCACTATAGTGTTCATTATACCTGCAATTTTCTCCAGCACCTACAATTCTGTCCATCTCTAATTTCCTCCAACGTCTACAATTTTCCCTTTTGTGTAACATTTCCATTGCATGATCATCTGTGTAACGTCCTCTGGTCCCTCCAGTGTTTCCGATTCTGTAACTACCTCTGCCCCGACACAGCTCCCTAACTCTGCAATCTCCAGCTTGTAAATTCCTCTGTTCCAGTGGAAAAACCCCAGTCTTCCCTGTCTCTGTAATCTCCACCACATGTTAAAACCTTCCATATATCTCTAATCTTCATTAGCCCTTACAGATTTCACAGGCTCTGAAAACACACCGAACTGCTACAACCCTCTGTACCTGTGTAATAACCTCGAGCAAAGCTCACATTGTTTTCAGACGAACCTCCTCTTGTCAATGTCCTCCAGCATATTACCAGTTCATTGCTTTGTTTTCTCGAAGCTCCAAATCTCACCCTCCTCCAGCCATACCATCCCTTGCTGGTACGAACCTCTTCCAAAAACTCCATCCAACCGTACTTCTATGCCCTTCGCCATGAGGAGGAGCGGTTTTTCGAGACAGTGGAGGTTTTTGTATGATTAGATTAGATTACTTACAGTGTGGAAACAGGCCCTTTGGCCCAACAAGTCCACACCGACCTTCCAAAGAGCAACCCACCCAGACCCATTCCCCTACATTTACCCCTTCACCTATCACTACAGGCAATTTAGCACGGCCAATTCACCTAACCGGCACATTTTTGGACTGTGTGAGGAAACTGGAGCACCCAGAGGAAACCCACACAGACACAGGGTGTACGTGCAAATTCCACAAAGACAGTTGTCTGAGGCGGGAATTGAACCCGGGTCTCTGCCGCTGGGAGGCAGCAGTACTAACCACTGTGCCACTGTGCCGGATGATGTTACAGATGTTCCTCCGAAACTGTGTCAGGGAAATGGAGCTGGAGCTGAGTGAACTTCGGATCATTCGGGAGGCAGAGAGGATTATTGAGAGGAGTTACAGGGAGATAGACACATTTCAGGTAAATAAGAAGGCAGATGGGTTACTGTGAGGGGACAGAAAGGGAACCGGCAGGCAGTGCAGGGATCTCCTATGGCTGTTCCCTTCAACAACAAGTAAACTGTTTTGGATACTGTTCAGGGAGATGACTGACCAGGGGTAAGCCATGGAGTACAGGTCTCTGGCACAGGGTCTGTCCCTGTTGCTCAGAAGGGAAGGGGGGAAAGGAGGAGAGCAGTAGTCATTGGGGACTCCATAGTTAGGGGGACAGATAGGAGGTTCTGTGGGAATGAACGGTTGGTGAGTTGCCTCGCAGGTGCCAGGTTCATGATGTCTCTGATCGTGTTTTCGGGATCCTTGAGGGGGACGGGGAGCCACACAGGCACCAACGACATAGGTAGGGATCTAAGGCAGAAAGTCAGGGGGCTAGGGTGGAAGCTTAGAGTTGGAACAAGCAGAGTTGTTATCTCAGGTTTGTTACCTGTGCCACATGCTAGCAAGACGAGGAACGGGAGAGAGCGGATCTGAACACATAGTTACAGGGATGGTGCAGGAGGGAGGGTTTTGGATACCTGGATAATTGGGGCTCATTCTGGTGTAGGTGGGACCTCTACAAACAGGATGGTCTTCACCTGAACCAGAGGGGTACCAAGAACGGGAGAGAGCGGATCTGAACACATAGTTACAGGGATGGTGCAGGAGGGAGGGTTTTGGATACCTGGATAATTGGGGCTCATTCTGGTGTAGATGGGACCTCTACAAGCAGGATGGTCTTCACCTGAACCAGAGGGGTACCAATATCCGGGAGGGGAAATTTGCTAATGCTCTTCGGGAGGGTTTAAACTAATTCAGCAGGAGAATGGGAACCGAAATTGTAGATCCCGTGTACAGGAGGTTGAGAGCAGTGAGGTCCAAAATAGAGGACACTGGCAAACAAGAAGTTGGTTTGAAGTGTGCCTACTTCAACACCAGGAGCATTCGGCATAAGGTGAGTGAACCTACGGTTGCAGAAAGTACATTTGAGGATTCGTCTACTGAGGTAGTACGGGGCTGAGATTACAAACTGGAAAGGAGGGGTTACCCTGTTGGGAGTTTTCTATAGGCCTCCAAATAGTTCCAGAGATGTAGAGGAGAGGATAGCAAAGATGATCCTTGATAGGAACGAAAGTGACAGGGTAGTTGTTATGGAGGACTTCAACTTTCCAAATATTGACTGGGAATATTATAGTTCAAGTACTATAGATGGGTCAGTTTTTGTCCAGTGTGCGCAGGAGGGTTTCCTGACACAGTATGTAGACAGGCCAACAAGGGGCAAGGCCACATTGGATTTGGTACTGGGTAATGAACCCGGCCAGGTGTAAGACTTGGAGGTAGGTTAACACTTTGGTGATTGTGACCACAATTCGGTTATGTTTACTTTAGTGATGGAAAGGGATAGGTATATACTGCAGGGCAAGAGTTATAAGTGATCTAAAATCTAAATCTAAAATATATGAGTTTGGAAGCTGTGGGTGGGAGATACCCTGAGGTGATGAGGTTCTGTATGGTCTGGGAGATGATGGTTTTGTGATGGGGGGGTGGGGTCATGGTTGAGGGGCCAGTAGGAGGAGATGTCTTCGAGTTGGCTTCTGGCTTCAACGGTGTAGAGGTCAATGCACCTCTGCCCTCAGACCCCACCCCTCCAACTGTAACAAGGACAGAACGCCCCTGGTGCTCACCTTCCACCCTACCAACCTTCGCATAAACCGTATCATCCGTCGTCATTTCCGCCACCTCCAAACGGACCCCACCACCAGGGATATGTTTCCCTCCCCACCCCTTTCCGCTTCTGCAAAGACCATTCCCTCCATGACTACCTGGTCAGGTCCATGCCCCCCTACAACCCACCCTCCCATCCTGGCACTTTCCCCTGCCACCGCAGGAACTGTAAAACCTGCGCCCACACCTCCTCCCTCACCTCCATCCAAGGCCCTAAAGGAGCCTTCCACATCCATCAAAGTTTTACCTGCACATCCACCAATATCATTTATTGTATCCGTTGCTCCCGATGCGGTCTCCTCTACGTTGCGGAGACTGGATGCTTCCTAGTAGGGCGCTTTTGGGAACATCTCTGAGACACCCGCACTAATCAACCACACCGCCCTGTGGCCCAACATTTCAACTCCCTCTCCCACTCTGCCAAGGACATGGAGGTCCTGGGCCTGGGCCTCCTTCACCACCGCTCCCTCACCACCAGACGCCTGGAGGAAGAACGCCTCGTTTTCCGCCTCGGAACACTTCAACCCCAGGGCATCAATGTGGACTTCACCAGTTTCCTCATTTCCCCTTCCCCCACCTCACCCCAACTCTAACCTTCGAGCTCAGCACCACCCTCATGACCTGACCTACCTGCCTATCTTCCTTCCTACCTACCCACTGCATCCACCTCTCTGACCTATCACCTTCATCCCCACCCCCATTCACAGATTGTACTCTATGTTACTTTCTCCCCAGCCCCACCCCCCACTTATTTATCCCTCCACTTTGCAGGCACTCTGCCTCTATTCCTGATGAAGGGCCTTTGCCCAAAATGTCGATTTTCCTGCTCCTCAGCTGCTGCCTGACCTGCTGTGCTTTTCCAGCACCACTCTAATCTAGAATCTGGTTTCCAGCATCTGCAGCCCTTGTTTTTATCTAATTAACTCACTGACTCAGGACTGCTGACTGGGGTAGGGACATGGTATTTATTTCTCTGGCTCACTAATACTGATTGGGACAGGGAGATGGTATGTAATTGACAGACTCAGTAACACTGACTGGGACAGGGTCAGAGAATTTAATTCACTGACTCAGTAATACTGACTGGGGCAGGGTCAGAGTATTTACTTCACTGACTCAGTAATACTGACTGGGACAGGGACAGGGACAGGGTCAGAGGATTTAATTCACTGACTCAGTGACACTGACTGGGACAGGGTCAGAGTATTTAATTCACTGACTCAGTTACACTGACTGGGACAGGGTCAGAGTATTTAATCCACTGACTCAGTAACACTGACTTGGACAGGGGAACAGTATTTAATTCACTTACTCAGTAACACTGACTGGGACAGGGTCAGAATATTTAATTGAGGAGAAAGTGAGGACTGTAGATGCTGGAGATCAGAGCTGAAAATGTGTTGCTGGAAAAGCGCAGCAGGTCTGGCAGCATCCAGGGAACAGGAGAATCGATGTTTCGGGTTCCTGAGGAAGGACTGATGCCCGAAACGTCGATTCTCCTGTTCCCTGGAAGGTGCCTGACCTGCTGCGTTTTCCAGCAACACATTTTCAGCAGAGTATTGAATTCACTGACTCAGTAATACTGACTGGGACAGGGACAGAGAATTTAATTCACTGACTCAGTAATACTGACAGGGACAGGGTCAGTGTATTTAACTAACTGACTCAGTAATACTGACTTGGACAGGGGAACAGGATTTAATTCACTTACTCAGTAACACTGACTGGGACAGGGTCAGAATATTTAATTCACTGACTCAGTAACACTGACTGGGACAGGGTCAGAGAATTTAATTCACTGACTCAGTAACACTGACTGGGACAGGGTCAGAGTATTTAATTCACTGACTCAGTATCACCATAACCCTTGATTCCACTATCCTTGAGAGCTCTATCCAACTCTTTCTTAAATGAATCCAGAGACTGGGCCTCCACTGCCCTCTGGGGCAGAGCATTCCACACAGCCACCACTCTCTGGGTGAACAAGTTTCTCCTCATCTCTGTCCTAAATGATCTACCCCGTATTTTTAAGCTGTGTCCTCAGGTTCGGTACTCACCCATCAGCGGAAACATGTTTCCTGCCTCCAGAATGTCCAATCCTTTAATAATCTTATACGTCTCAATCA
>NC_057717.1:86842886-86843925 GCF_004010195.1 Chiloscyllium plagiosum | reverse complement strand
TCACACAGAAAAAATACTTCAACCAATTCAACTGGTGGAGAAAGTGTTCTACACCATCCTTGCTTTTATTGGCATCCCTGGTATGGCATTATGACAACTGAACTTGTCTTAATCTGCTGTGTATCTGCTCTCTGCATTTAACTATTGAACAATAACATCTGCAGCTGACTGACTGCTCTGCATTATGCAGATATCAAAACAATGACAGCAATTCACTGAGCAGCATTCTCAGTAAAATTCTCCACTGTCAGAGACTCCCAACATCACTGCTGCTGCAGCACTTTCTGTTTCAGCTGTTCCAGTTTCATACAGTTTAAAGGCATGAGGAGAGGTCAAGCAAGTTAGATCCGTGGAATAGTCACAGGACCCAAACGTTAACTCTGCTTTCTCTCTCAGATGCTGATAGACCTGCTGAGCAACTTGTGTTTCTTTTTTAATACAAATGAGGCCTGGTTGCTTCAGGAGATTGAAGCTTAAGGGATGATCTGACTGAAATTCTACAAGATATTAACAAAATAAGACAGGAAAGGATAAAAATATTTCCATTGGCTGAAGATTCTGGAATGAAGAAGCAGAGTCTGTAGATTAGGGCCAGAGGATTCAGGAGAGATTTTACGGAGTATTACTACATACAAAGGGGTGGGAGAGGTTTGGAACTCTCTGCCACGAAGGGCGGTAGATTCTCAACAGTTTGGTCAGTTAAACGAGACAAAAGGAATTGAGGGATATGTGTCCAATTTTGGTTTGTAAAGCTTCATCAAACTACCATCCCTGTGGGAATTCTGTCCTCCTCATTGTCGCTGGTCAGGAGATTGGAATCTTGACAGATTGCCCTCCTGATTCCTCCATGTCGAGATGTTTGTTATGTACAGATGTGTAGATTTACAGTGTAAATCTCACAGACTTCCTTCTGCTCTCCTAGGAGGATGTTTGAGCTCAGTCTGTGTTCAAACTGTGTAGTCTCTGGAGTGGTTAGGCTGGATGGCAATCTGAGGTAGATATAAAAATCTCAAGATTCAAGCTCACTCGACCCAGAACA
>NC_057717.1:86837403-86842386 GCF_004010195.1 Chiloscyllium plagiosum | reverse complement strand
CTTAGTGCTGGGACAGGTAGTTCTGCTAGCTTTTAATCTTTTAAAGGTACAGTACACCCACATCTTCATTGCACTCTGTGGTGATGTCCTTAGATCCTGCTCTCTCCTGCTGGTGGAAACATCTTCTCCATGTCTGTTCGATCTAGAAATCTGTAAATTTGTAATTTAATATATTTTTATCTGTAAATTCCAATCATCTCCCTCTGTCACCCTTTTAAGCTCTATCGATACAGACATAGCATCCTCAAAGGGGGAAAGTGAGGACTGCAGATGCTGGAGAACAGAGTGGAGAGTGTAGCACTGGAAAAACACAGCAGGTCAGGCAGCATCCGAGCCGCAGGCGAATTGACATTTTGGGCAAAAGCCCTTCATCAAGAATGAGGCTTGTGGGTTGGGACTCAGAGATAAATGGTGGTGGTAGGGTGGGGGGGGGGGGGGGGCGGTTGGGGAAGGCAGCTGAGAAAGTGATAGGTGGATGGAGGTGAGGGAGAAGGTGATAGGTCAGAGAGGGGGAGTGATGGACAGGTCCAGAGGGCGGTGCTGAGTTGGAGGCCTGGGACTAGGACAATGCCGAGGGAGGGTAAATAAAGAAGTCCAGTCTCTGTACATATTGATCCGTCATGATGAAGGTTTCCAAGCCCTCCGTTCCTTCCTCTCACACCGTTCCAATCAGTACCCTTCCACTGACACCCTCATCCGCCTGGCTGAACTGGGCCTCACCCTCAACAACTTCTCCTTCCAATCCTCTCACTTCATCCAAACCAAAGGGACAGCCATGGGAATCCGCATGGGCTCCAGCTATGTCTGCCTGTTTGTCGGATATGTGGAACAGTCCATCTTCCGCAGCTACACTGGCACCATCTCCCACCTGTTCCTCCGCTACATCGATGACTGTATCAGATCTGCCTCATGCTCCCATGAGGAGGTTGAATAGTTCATCAACTTTATCAACACCTTCCACCCCAACCTCAAATTCACCTGGACTATCTCAGAAACCTCCCTCCCTTTCCTGAACCTCTCCATCATCATCTCTGGTGACCAACTAACTGCAGACATCTACTACAAGCCCATTGACTCCCACAGCTAATTAGACTACACCTCCACCCAACCTACCTCCTGTAGAAACACCAACCCTTATTCCCAATTCCTCCGCCTCTGCAGCATCTGTTCCCAGGATGACCAATTGCACCTCAGAAAGTCCCAGATGGCCTCCTTCTTCCACGATCGCAACATCCCTTCCCACATGGTTCCCACATGCCCTGCAGCGCATCTCCTCCACTTCACACACCACTGCCCTTGAACCCCACCCCACCCCACCCCTGCAGCTCAACAAGGACAGAATCCCCCTTGTCCTCACCTTCCAACCCACCAATCCACATACATTGTATCATTCTCCACCACTTCCATCACCTCCAAACGGACCCCACTACCAGGGATATATTTCCGTCTCCACACCTATCAGCATTCCAAAAAGACATTCCCTCCCTGATTCTCTTGTCGGGTCCATGCCCCCCCCCCAACCCACACCCCACTCCTGGCACCTTTCCCTGCTACCACAGGAAGAGTAAAACCTGCGCCCACACCACTCCCCTCACCTCCATTCAAGGCCCAAAGGGATCCTTCAACATCCCTCAGAAATGTACCTGCACCTCTACCAATGTCATCTACTGCATCTGTTGCACCTGGTGTTGTCTCCTCTACAGGAGGAGACAGGATGCCTTCTTGCAGATTGTTTCAGAGAACATCTCTGGGACACCTGCACCCACCAACCCCACCGCCCCGGTGCTGGACACTTCAACTCCCCCTCCCACTCTGTCAAGGACATGCAGGTCCTGGGCCTCCTCCACTGCCAAACCCGTACCACCTGACGCCTGTAAGAGAAACACCTCATATTCCACCTTGGGACCCTGCAACTACACAGGATAAATGTGAATTTAACAGTTTCTTATTTCCTCTCCCCTCGCATTATTCCAGTCCCAAGCATCCAACTCAGCACCGACCTCAGGACCTGTCAATCACTCCCTCCCATTACCTATCACCTTCTCCTTCACTTTCATTCAGCTATCGCTTTCTTAGCTACCTTCTCCCAAACCCCACCACCTCCCATTTATCGCTCAGTTCCCACAAGCCTCATTCTTGATGAAGGGCTTATGCCCAAAACGTCGATTTTCCTGATCCTCGGATGCTGCCTGACGTGCTGTGCTTTTCCAGCACCACACACTGGACAGCGTCCTCAATAGCCCCTCATGTGACAAGCTTGTTGTCCATGGGATAATTCTTACAAATCTTCTCTGTGCCCCCTCAAAGGTCAGCACATCCTTTCCTAGAATGGATGGGGCCCAAAACCCCTGACACTGTTCCTAATGTTAATTGACTTGAACAATCTACAGCCTCAGTGGTCCATGTCTGCTCTTGTATTCTAGGCCTCTTGAAATGAAGGCTAAATTTGCATTTGCCTTCGTAACTACCAACTGAACCTGCTTGTTCACCTAAAGGATATCCTCAGCTAAGACCCCTCAGTCTTATGCCCTAATCTTTACAGCTTGGAGTGGTTTGCACAATGCTGTCTAAGGATCTTTGCTGAAATTCTGCAGTACATCTACTAGATTGTTACAGCAGTGTGTACTGAGCGTTGGAGGTGGGGGAAATGGTTGCTTGTAGATGTGTCAATAATCTAGAATTCTTTGAATGGGATTGTTAATCTGGGTCAAAGAGAGCCCTACTTGACACAGGTACTGTGAGCAGATTTGCTCATCTTATTTAATTACAGATTTCATTTCATTGGAGGCAGTTCAGAGAAAATCACTAGGATGACCCCTACTATGGAGGAATTGTCTTAACAGCAAAGTTTAAACAGGTTGGGACTCTACTCACTGGAGTTTTCAAAAATGAGAGGCGATCTCATTGAAATATAACAGTTTCTTAATGGACAGGACAGGATCAATACTGAGAGGATGTTTCCCCTTAAGGGACAGTATCTGTTCAAAGGGCATGGACTCACAATAAAGGTGTACCAACTTAAGGCTGAGATGAGGAAGAATTTCTTCTTTCAGAGAGTTGTGAGTGATAGGAGCTCCTTGCCTCAGAGAGCTGTGGGGGCAGTGAAGTGGATGTGACGCAAGTCTAGCAACCATGATCCTCTTCAACAGCAGATCAGGCTCAAGCAGTGAAATGGGAGACAGTGAGGACTGCAGTTTCGGGCATAAACGTCGATTCTCCTGTTCCTTTGATGCTGCCTGACCTGCTGCACTTTTCCAGTAACACATTTTTAAGCTCAAGTAGTGAAATGGCCTTCTTATGGATGCAGTGTGATTCACCAGAATGTTGTTGGAAATGGGACAACTGTAAATATGATGGAGGATTAGCATCAATGGAGGCTTAGGAGTAACTAAAACGAGCTTCAGCAGTCAATAAGTGGAGGTGAAATGAGATGAACAGAACGCAATTGAATTCATTGCATTTAAATCAATAAACCAGGGACAGAGATTTACAGCAATTAATGGAAAGATTGCAAGGGGTTTGAGGAGATATTCTTTTTGTCCAGGAGGATTGTAGTTATTTCCAACTTCCTCCACAAAGTCCCGGGAAAGACAGTACTTTAAAAACGTAATGCTGTTGCATTTAAACAGTTGTAGTTGAAAAGTTTCATAGCAATAGCTGGAAGGTTGGATTCAATGGAAAGATTGCAAGGGGTTTGAGGAGATATTCTTTTTGTCCAGGAGGATTGTAGTTATTTCCAACTTCCTCCACAAAGTCCCGGGAAAGACAGTACTTTAAAAACGTAATGCTGTTGCATTTAAACAGTTGTAGTTGAAAAGTTTCATAGCAATAGCTGGAAGGTTGGATTCCGCTGCATAGATCCTTTTCATTTGGCTCAAATCAAGAAATGAAAGAAAAATATTAAACGTTAAGCAACGCTTTCTCACGGAAGTGACCCAGATATTTAGTTCCACCGAAAAGTAGAACTCAAAACAATCAAAGGTCTACACTGGAACAGCGTCGGCTGGTTGCCTCTGCACTGATGCTCAAAATGTAAACACAATTTGCTCGGTTGCTACAAAAACATGGAAACACAGTGAATGTTACACAGTTCCAATGTTCCCAATCACTGCCTAAGGATACATTTCAGACAGAGATGAATAGATATTTCTTCACCCTGGTGAGCCTGGGGAATTCTGTGCCACAGGTAGCAGTTCAAACTTATAGTTCTTATAGATCAAAGGGCATGATGGGAAAGTGGGAGCCGGAAGCTGAATTGAATGATGTAGCACACACAAAGTGCCAAACGGCCTCCTCCTGCTGCTATTTTCTACATATCAGTATTTCGCTGCAGTCAGTGTAGCTGTGTGCTTTCATATGTTAACCAATTAGAAATTGGTTTCATGGAAGGAACTGTAATGCAACATGTCACATTCTTCACCTGTTGGCTCACGCAACTGTGATCCTAAATGGGCTATGAAGTGACTCAAACTGTGACATTAGGAACATACAACACTAATTAAATACTTATTTTGTTTGAGAGTGTTGCTGAACAAAGAGACCTTGGCAAACAGATTCAGAGTTCCTTAAACTAAGTTACTGATCTGTCCAGCTGCCTTACAGAATTTGTCTACGTAGTGTACACTGTCATTAATGTGTATTCCTTTCAATCGTTTGATGTCGCCGAATACCTCACATTGCACCTCTCTGGTAGAAATGGGACATTCACCGGAACCCCAGAAGCCTCTCCTTTTTAACAAGTGTGCAACATGGTCCCTTATCCAATCCTAGTTAGGCACATGGACTGTTCCCTTCCCATCAACTGTCATTGTTATTGCCTCAAAACGAAATATTCAGACTACTTACACATAGCCTTTCCTAAACAAATTCAGGCTGACTGTTCTGGAGCCCCCGGGACTTTCTAAGTGCCTGTTCTTTCTGTCTCTCAGAATTCCAGTCTTTAACTATTAAGTCAGCTCCTTGTTCCATTTTAAACAAAGCTGC
>NC_057717.1:86829936-86836153 GCF_004010195.1 Chiloscyllium plagiosum | reverse complement strand
GCAGGTTTGTAGTTCTCCATTGTCCTTTCTTTTTACTGTGACGTCCAGGAATGCGAGTTTATTGTCGTTTTCTTCCTCCTTGGTGAACTTTATGCCTGTGAGGGTGTTGTTGATGATGTTAAATGTCTCTTCTATCTTGTTTCGTTTTGTGATGACAAAGGTGTCATCTACGTAGCGGACCCAGATTTTTGGTTTGATGGTTGGTCGGGCTGTTTGTTCTAGTCTTTGCATTACTGCTTCTGCTATGAATCCTGATAGCGGAGATCCCACGGGTGCGCCGTTGGTTGGTTTGTAGATTATGTTGTTAAAGGTAAAGTGGGTGGTGAGGCACAGGTCCACTAGCTTCATGATGTTTTCGTCGGTAATGTGATTGACGGTGGTTGGTGTGTGTGTGATGGTCTCCTCTAAAAGTATGGTAAGTGTTTCCTTTGCCAGGTCGATGTTGATGGAGGTGAACAGTGCTGTTACATCGAATGAGATCATTGCTTCGTCTTCCTCTATTTTTCGTGTTTTTGATGATTTTCAGGAATTCCTGGGTGGAGTGGATGGAGTGCTGCGACTCTTCTACTAGGTATTTCAGTCTTGCATGTAGTTCTTTGGTCAGTCTGTAAGTTGGTGTTCCGGGTATTGGGACTATGGGTCTGAGGGGGGCTCCTGGTTTATGGAGTTTTGGTAGTCCGTAGAATCGTGGGGTGTTGGTCCCATCGGGTTTCATTTTCTGGAATTCCGTCTTGTTTAATTGTCCGGAATTGTGTAATTTTCTCAGGAGATATGTAATTTTCGTTGGTACTTATGTGGACCATATCTTGGGGCTACTCCCCCTCCCCCTCAAGGATACTGAAAACACAATCTGAGACATCATGAACCCTGGTATCTGGGAGGCAACACACCAACCGTGAGTCTCTCTCGTTCCCACAGAACCTCCTATCTGTCCCCTAACTATGAAGTCCCCAATAACTGATGCTCTGCTGTTCTCCCCACTTCTGTTCTGATCAACAGGGACAGACCCTGTGCCAGAGACCTGTACCCCAGTAAGTATCCCTCCAACAATATCCAGAATGATATACTTGTTATACAGGGAATGGCCACAGGGGTCCCTGCACTCATTCTGATCCTTTCTAAGAGTCACCCAACTATTTTCATTTTTCGGAGTAACTCTGCTGTTGCACCACTCTCACTACTGAAAGCAACATCTTCTTTCATTCTAAATAAAAACTGAAAGAACTAAATCAGAAACACAAAACAGAAATTACCGCAAAAGCTCAATGGCATCTGTGAAGAGAAATCAGAGTTAATGTTTCGGTGATGCTACCTCAGGACAGAGTGCTAACTATGATTTCTCTCTACACAAGCTGCCAGACCTGTTGAGCTTTTCCAGAAACTTCTGTTTTTGTATTTTCCCTCATTCTCTCTAACCTCTACTCTGCCCCTCTCCCCAGCTCTGCCTGGCGTTGGTGTTGTCTATTCACTCACTCAGGACACTTCGTCAACTTTGCCCCAGCCGTTTCAGCACTAACAGCTGTGCTAATCACTTCCATCTCCCTTACTAACTCTTGGAAATTCTCTCATTACAGATGGAATCATTCCACAGTCGGGCAGAAAGCACCGAGAGAGATTGGGGACAGCCCAACATCCAGCTCCTCGCCCTCTGACCCTAACAACGAGAGACGGACTGACCGTGTCCAAGCTCCCGGACTGGGATCTGAGACTCCCCGACTGACCGTGTCCGAACTCCTGGAGTGGGATCTGAGACTCCCCCCGACTCACTGTGCTGGGCACAGTGACTGACCGTGTCCGAACTCCTGGAGTGGGATCTGAGACTCCCCCTGACTCACTGTGCTGGGCACAGTGACTGACCGTGTCCGAACTCCTGGAGTGGGATCTGAGACTCCCCCCGACTCACTGTGCTGGGCACCGTGACTGACTGTGGACAATGATATCAAGCTTCCGGGTTTTGTGTCTGTGTTAAACACCAGGACAATACAGCAGGCGGGTGAGCCTGGTAGCTCTGGCTGAGGGGAAATACTGCGACAGGCAGGGTGAGGCAAGGCAATAACCCTGTAAGCATTCGCGCAAGTTCAAAGTGAGTGTGTACAAACACGGAATGAGCAGCCCAGAGGGACAGTCCATGAGCTGGGTGGGTGTCCCTGAGCACAGTGTCCTTGCAGCAGCAATGCATTGAGAGTTGTCAGTGCACCCTGAGCTGCAGCATTGAAGTACAGAAGCGTACTGTCAGTGGGTTGGAGATGTGCTAGGATGGCATGGTGAGACTGGCAGGTGACAGATGCCAGCATTGGTGGGTGCAGAGTGCATGCAGCTTCTGTCTATGCAGCATCGAATCGTTGGCATCCAAGATAGAAGTCCACAGGAGCAAGGGACAAGATGGAGTCACCAGTTACCAGCTTTGACTTTTGTGATAAATTCTCAGTGTGGAGTTTCCCAGCAGCTGGAGGAGGAAATGAAGTTGCAAATTGATGAGGAGAGATCTACATTTATGTGTTTGTTGATAACCAATAATCATTTAGTCAGAATCTCACCGCTATTCTTGCTAGAACTTGACTCTAAAAACAGTATAACACAGGAACAGGCCCACTGGCCCACCAAGTCTGTGCTAACACATGACACCTTATGAACTGCAAAATCCTTTCACCCCCACGTGATCCATGTCACTCTATTCCTTCCCTGTTGATCTATCCATCAAGATGAATTTTAAAGATGTCTTTTGCTGTTGTACCTTATTCTACATCTTTATCAGTCAGCACATTCCAGCACATTCTATGTTTAAAAACAATCTCTGCCTCTCACCTCTCCTTCAAACCTTCCCCCTTTTACATTGAAACTCTCGCCCATGGTAATTGATATTTCTACCCTGGGTCAAATACTCCAACTATTCATCTATCCATGCCTCTCATAATTTTGTGAACCTCTATCAGATAGCCCTTCAGCTTCTGATATTCAAGTGAAAGCAAACCCTACTCTTATAACCCTATTCTTAGATGCAATTATCTGCTCGCAACATCCAGAAGGGTCTAATGATCTTCTCAGATGATTGTCCCAGGTACTTCATTGCAGCCCACGTTGTTGAGGTTCCTTTAAGTTTCAATCCAAAGTATGAACCATATACAAACTATCTACACCTACGCGTGGCTTATTTTGTTCATCCTTTATGATCCTGAATTTACTCATTTTCTTTCCCTGGATTAAACATCATATGCTGACTATCACCTTGGTGCTATCTGCCAGCATGATTTCTCACACACTATTTGCTTTCTAATTTTCTTTTGGATTGCAGCCCTCCACATTCCACACTCCTCTCACTTTTCTTTATTATTGAGTTCCTACTGACTGACATAAGTTTTCCTTTTCAGTCTGTATGCTCCTAGACTTCGGGGAGCTTTGGATTTTAAGCAGCCTGACCCTTATCACTTTGTGAGAACACGTTTTGTTGAAGCCACCTACTATTACTCTGATTCTGATTCATTTTCTCGCTCTTTCCAGTTCTCAGCTTATTAAAATCAGACTGACATGAACTAACACTCCACCTCTTTGTCTTTTGCAATAGTTATGTTAGATGCAACGGAATTATGATCACCATTCCCAAAACTCTGCCCTTCCCCTTCCGGATGGCAGTGGTAATCAGTATTGGAAAGTGCTGTCGAAGGAGTGCCATGGTCCTCACACCAGCTGCTGAGTGTCAGTGGTTGATTGTGGATGGGGACCATACAAATGGGCTGCTTGGTCTTTAACCTTGTCAAATTGTTTGAGTTCTGTTGAAGCTGCACTCATTCAGAGAGATGGGGTGTATTCCATCACATTCCTGACTTGAGCCTTAGAGATAATAGTTCTGATCTGATGTACTAATCATAGTAGCTCTATGGCATTGGATAAACCTCAGAATGTTAGAGCCAAAGCATTCAGCAATCGTAATGCCATTGGAAGCCAAATGACGATGATGAGATGGTTTGTGATGGTCATTGTCTGGCATTTGTGTGGCACAAATGTTACTATCACTTGACAGCCCAAGCCTGCACATTGTCCAGATATTGCTGAATTGGGACACAGAATGCTTTAGTATCTGAGGAGTAACAAATACTGCTGAATAGTGTGCAGTCATCAGCAAACATCTCCACTGGACTGATGGTAGAGGGAAGGTCACTGATGAAGCAACTGAAGACGGTTGAGCCTGGGACAGAAACTCGCAGAAGTCCAGCTGATTTGACCTGAAGCTGATAAAAGTGACTTCCACCAACCACAACCATCTTCCTCTGTGCTCGGTGACACTCCAACCAGCAGAGAGATTCCCATAAGACCAAATGAAATAGGAACAAGAGTAGGTTATTTGGGTCCCCAAGCCTGCTCTACCATTCAGTGTGGTCATTTCTGACACAGTATTCTTCACATCCAGTTTTCTGGCCTTTCCCTTGATTCTGTTTGTGCACAAGAATTGATCCACCTCCGCCATTAATAAACACTTGGACGCTGCTTCCACAGCTATCTGTGGTAAGATTCTCTGCTCTCTGAAAGAAGGAATTCCTCCTCATCTCAGCCAGAAATTAGCACCTTTATCTGGAATTGTTCAATCTGGTCCCAGACTCTCCCATGAGGGGAAACACTGTCTCAGCATTTACCCTGTTAAACCCCTTAAGAAAAACCATAGCAGGCCAAGCAACATCAGAGGAGAAGGGGAGTCAATGCATCAGGTCAGAAGATTAATCAGATCTGCAGTTGTCACTATCTCCAAGTCCCTTGAGAATTCCAGCTTACTGTGTTTCATAGAGAAGAACACTTTGTGCCCAGATTTCTGAAGGTTTATCTGTTGAAATAATATTCTGTTCTTTGGTTCTCCCTTCCAAAATGAACAACATCTAATTTTCTCACATTATACTCCATTGACTCCAGTTTTGCTCGGGCTCCTTGATGCCGAATTAACTCAGAAGTGAATATGAAATCAAAGGCAGTTACTCTCACATTACTTCTAGTATTCAGTTCTTATTCCATGTTTAAACCAGGTCTGGAATGACGTCAGGAGCTGAGCGGGTTTTATAGACCCTGAACAGAGCCATCACTTGACTATTGCTGAGCAACTGAAGTCTGATTGGTGCTGTTGATATCCCCTTCAATCATTTTCCTGATGTACAAGAGAAGACCAATGGGTCTGTAATTGTCTGGTTTGGATTTGTACAGCTTTATGTGCACAGGAAAGAACTGCACAATTTTTCATTGAGTCGAATAAATGCCAATAATGTAACTATGCTGGAACACGTTGACGGGGGGACAGGATATTTTGAGCACTCTAATTCAGTTGTGTTGTGGGACTATGCCCTTTGCAGTATTCAGTACTATCACTTGTATGTCAGCATCACGTGGGATGAATCGATATTTCTGGAGTAGACTGAGATGGACCAACCCCTCAACATTTCTGACTGAAGATTGTTGTAAATGTTTCAGACATTTTTTTGCACGAAAGGATTGCCTTCTGCGACCAATGAGAATGTCGATATTGATGGATCCTGTGGCTCTAAGGTTTAAATGTCCTGTACCATTCACAATTGAATATTGCAAAACTGCTTAACTCAATAAGACCAGTGTATCTGCTGCTGCTGAGGTTTGATCCCTGATTCAAGATCATAATGTTTTCATGCGTCAACTACCCTTGTCCTTCTCGGTGTTAGTTATAGAGTCATAGAGATGTACAGCAAGGAAACAGACCCTTCGGTCCAACCCGTCCATGCTGACCAGTTTAAATGTTGCAATTGTACCAGCCTCCACCACAGCTCATTCCATACACATACCACCCTCTGCGTGAAAAAGATTCCCCTTAGATCTCTTTTGTATCTTTCCCCTCTCACCCTAAACCTATGCCCTTTACACTATCTATGCCCCTCATGATTTTATAAACCTCTAAAAGGTCACCCCTCAGGCTCCGACGCTCGACAGAAAACAGCCCCAGCCTGTTCAGCCTCACCCTGTATCTCAGACCCTCCAACCCTGGCAACATCCTTGTAAATCTTTTCTGAACCCTTTCAAGTTTCACAACATCTTTCCGATAGGAAGGAGACCAGAATTGCACGCAACATTCCAACAGTGGCCTAAACAATGTCCTGTACAGCTGCAACATAACCTCCCAACTCCTGCATTCAATACTCTGACCAATAAAGGAAAGCATACCAAACGCCTTCTTCACTATCCTATCTACCTGCGACTCCACTTTCAAGGA
>NC_057717.1:86822281-86829755 GCF_004010195.1 Chiloscyllium plagiosum | reverse complement strand
GACAAAAAGTAGAGGGCCCAGCACCGATCCTTGTGGCACTCCACTGGTCACAGGCCTCCAGTTCGTAAAACAACCCTCCACCACCACCCTCTGTCTTCTACCTTTGAGCCAGTTCTGCATCCAAGTGGCTAGTTCTCCCTGTATTCCATGAGATCTAACCTCCCGAATCAGTCTCCCATGGGGAACCTTGTCGAACGCCTTACTGAAGTCCATATAGATCACACCTATTGCTCTGCCCTCATCAATCTTCTTTGTTACTTTTTCAAAAAAATCAATCAAGTTTGTAAGACATGATTTCCCACGCACAAAGCCATGTTGACTATCCTGAATCAGTCCTTGCCTTTCCAAATACATGTACATCCTGTCCCTCAGGATTCCCTCCAACTACTTGCCCACCACCGAGGTCAGGCTCACCGGCCTATAGTTCCCTGGCTTGTCTTTACCGCCCTTCTTAAACAGTGGCACCATGTATGCCAACCTCCAGTCTTCCGGCACCTCACCTATGGCTATCGATGACACAAATATCTCAGCAAGAGTCCCAGCAATCACTTCTTTAGCTTCCCACAGAGTTCTCGGGTACACTTGATCAGGTCCTGGGGATTTATCCACCTTTAACCATTTCAAGACACCCAGCACTTCCTCCTCTGTAATATGAACATTTTGCATGATGTCACCATCTATTTCCCTACAGTCTATATCTTCCATATCCTTTTCTACAGTAAATACTAATGCAAAGTATTCATTTAGTATCTCCCCCATTTTCTGTGGCTCCACACAAAGGCCGCCTTGCTGATCTTTGAGGGAACCTATTCTCTCCCTAGTTACCCTTTTGTCCTTAATATATTTGTAAAAACCTTTTGGATTCTCCTTAATTCTATTTGCAAAAGCTATCTCATGTCCCCTTTTTGCCCTCCTGATTTCCCTCATAAGTATACTCCTACTTGCTTTATACTCTTCTAAGGATTCACTCGATCTATCCTGTCTGTACCTGACATATGCTTCCTTCTTTTTCATAAACAAACCCTCAATTTCTTTAGTCTTCCAGCATTCCCTATACCTACCAGCCTTTCCTTTCACCCTGACAGGAATATACCTTCTCTGGATTCTTGTTACCTCATTTCTGAAGGCTTCCCATTTTCCAGCCGTCACTTTACCTGCGAACATCTGCCTCCAATCAGCTTTCAAAAGTTCTTGCCTAATACTGTCAAAATTGTCCTTTCTTCAATTTAGAACTTCCACTTTTAGATCTGGTCTATCCTTTTCCATCACTATTTTAAATCTAATAGGATTATGGTCGCTGGCCCCAAAGTTAACACTATGGCAGTCCCAGTTGATGTTTGGAAAGTTAAAATCCCCTACCAAAACCACCCTATTATTCTTAAAGTTAGCTGAGATATCCTTACAAGTTTGTTTCTCAATTTCCCTCAGACAATTGGGGAGTCTATAATACAATCCCAATAAGGTGCCATCCCTTTCTTATTTCTCAGTTCCACTCAAATAACTTCTCTGGATGTATTTCGGGGGAATATCCTCCTTCAGCACAGCTGTAATGCTATCCCTTATCAAAAATGCCACTCCTCCTCCTCTCTTGCCTCCCTTTCTATCCTCCCTGTAGCATTTATATCCTGGAACATTAAGCTGCCAGTCCTGCCCATCCCTGAGCCATGTTTCTGGCTGTTTGACTCACTTCTGTTCTCAGCTGTACCAGTCTCAGATCGATCTCTTTCCTCACTATCTCCCTAGGTTCTAACCTTACTAGTTTAAATGATCCCGAGCAGTTCTAGCAAATTTCCCTGCCAATATATTAATCCCCTTCCAATTTCGGTGCAATCCGTCCTTCTTGTACACTTCTATCCCAAAAGAGATTCCAATGATCCAAAAAAGTGAATCCTTCTCCCACACACCAGCTTTTAAGCCACGCATTCATCTGCTCTATCCTCCTATTCCTGCCCTACTAGCTCATAGCACTGAGAGTAATCCAGATATTACTACCCTTGAGGACCT
Source organism: Chiloscyllium plagiosum (assembly GCF_004010195.1). Classification (NCBI taxonomy): domain Eukaryota; kingdom Metazoa; phylum Chordata; class Chondrichthyes; order Orectolobiformes; family Hemiscylliidae; genus Chiloscyllium; species Chiloscyllium plagiosum. The sequence goes on along the minus strand of NC_057717.1, from coordinate 86,827,751 downwards.
CCTTTTTAAATTCCTGCCTAACTCTCTGTAATCTCCCTGCAGAGTCTCAACCTTTTCCCTTCCAATGTCATTGGTTCCAATGTGGACAATGACCTCCTGCTGGCCCCTCTCCCCCGTGAGAACATTCTGCACCCTTTCTGAGACATCCTTGATCCTGGCACCAGGGAAACAACACACCATTCTGCTTTTTCTCTGCTGGCCACAGAAATGTCTGTCTGTACCTTGGACTACAGAATCCCCTCACACAATTGATCTCTTGGAAGCCGACGTACCCCTCGTTGCATTAGAGCCAGTCTCAATACCAGAAATTGGCTGTTCATGCTACGTTCCCCTGAGAATCTATCACTCCCTACATTTTCCAAAACAGCATACTTGTTTGAAATGGGTATATCCACAAAAAACTCCTGCCCTAGGTGCCTATCTCTCTTACCCTTCCTGGAGTTAACCCATCTATGTGACTGTATCTGAGACTTTCCCCCCTTCCTATAACTGCTATCCATCACACACTGTTGCTGTTGCAAATTCCTCATCACTTCTAACTGTCTCTCCAACCGATCCAGTCGATCTGATAAGATTCGCATCCAACAGCATTTATGGCAGATATAATCTGCAGCAACCCTTAAACCCTCTTTAAACTCCCACATCTGACAAGAAGTACATATCACTGCAAAGGCCATTTTTGCTCCTTCACAATCTACAGACCCAGAAAAAACACCATCTTATTCCTTTAAAAACACTGCCTCAGGTTAAATTAATAGTTATGGCTTATATTTTAAGTTTAATCATGAGACTTATCTCCAAAATATTTGATCAAGAAATAACCCACTGTACTCACTACTGCAGCCTTTCTCTTAGACAGACTTAAACCAACAATTAACTTATCTGATTCTGTGCTGTGAACTTCACCCAAACAGGTTCCTCCAAGATTAGTTGTGAATTTCACTGTTTGTTAATTTTCCCAGATGCACTCCGATGTCCAGCGACACATGAATTCAAACAGTAAAGGTGGTAACTGTGCAGGTTGTCTCTTGCTCTCTCTCCTGGAATTCGAGGAAATCACCTCCAACACCGAAAATACCTCAAACAAAGGAGCAGCTGTTACAGCCAGAAATGTTTCCTGTCCTCCATCTTGGATTACCCAGAATCCTATCCTGTGTATGGAATGTGTTTTCTTTAAAGGTTTGGTGAATATGTGCCGCATATCTTGTAGATGATGCACACTACTGCTGCTGTTCATTGCTGGTGGAGGGAAAGTGTATGGTGGATGTGAACCTATTAAGAGGGGCTGCTTTGTAATAAATGACTTCAAGCTTCCTGGCAGTTGATGGAGCTGCACCCGTCCAGGCAAGTGGACAGAATCCCATCACATTTCTGACTTGTAGATGGAGAACAGGCTTTAGGGAGTCAGGAGATGAGCTATTTCCTGCAGAATAATTAGTCTTTATCCTTGTCCTGAACCATTGCATTTATATGGTAAGTCCAGCTCAGTTTTTGGGCAATGGTGATTCCAAGATATTGTTAGTGGCAATTCAGTGATAGCAATGTTGAATACCAAGAAGTCAGAGTCTCTCTCAGTGGAGATGGCTATTGCTGGCATCTTTCTGATGCAAATATTCCTTGTCCCCTGACGCTCCAAGCCTGGCTGTTGTCCCCTAACACTCCAAGCCTGGCTGTTGTCCCCTGACACTCCAAGCCTGACTCTTGTGCCCTGACACCCCAAGCCTGGCTCTTGTCCCCTGACACCCTAAGCCTGACTCTTGTCCCCTGACACCCCAAGCCTGACTCTTGTCCCCTGACACCCCAAGCCTGGCTCTTGTCCCCTGACACCCTAAGCCTTCTTGTCCCCTGACACCCCAAGCCTGGCTCTTGTCCCCTGACACCCTAAGCCTGACTCTTGTCCCGTGACACCCCATGCCTGGCTCTTGTCCCCTTACACCCTAAGCCTGGCTGTTTTCCCCTGACACTCCAAACCTGGCTCTTGTCCCCTGACACCCCAAACCTGACTCTTGCCCCCTGACACCCTAAGCCTGGCTGTTTTCCCCTGACACTCCAAACCTGGCTCTTGTCCACTTGGACCTGGACTGATTTTGTGATCTGAGGAATTAAGAATTGTGAAATAACAAAGAAACTTGATCACATCTGACCATGTGAAGGAGGGAGCCTCCAGAGGGGTGGTTTTCCCATGTACCTACTGTCTTTGTCTGTCTAGGTGTTTGTGGGTTTGGAATTTGCTGTCAAATAAGCCTTGGTGCAGTTCATCTTGGAGATGTTATACAATGCTACCACTGAGCATCGATAGTGGAGGGGATGGATACCTGTGGATGTGATAGCAATCAAATGGGCTGTTTTGCCCTGGTTTATTCCTGGGACATAATCCATCACACTCTTGACCCCCATCTTACAGATAGTGGTCTGGCTTTGGGGAGTCAGGAGGTGAGTTACTCACTGCAGTTCCTGGTCTCTTACTGGCTGTTGAAGACAGAGTTATTTATATGACTTGAGCAGTATAATTTCTGGTCAATGGTAACATGAGAGATGCTGATAAACACTGTGTTGGGGACTCCGTGATGATAATGCTGTTGAATATCAGGGAAAGATGGTTTGATTCTCTAGTGTTGTATTTGCCTCGTAATTAGCAGCATTAATATTACTTGCCAGTTGACATACCAGGCCTGGATATTTTCCAGATCTTATTACATTCTACTTCTTCAGTATCTGGAGAGTGGTGCAATCAACAAACATTCCCATGTCTGACCTTATAATGGAGGGAAAGTCTTTGAAGCAGTTCAAGGCAGTTGGGCCTTGGACACTCTTTTTGTTGAGAAATGGCTGCAGAAATGTCCTGGAGTTCGAATTACTGTCAGTAACTACAAATGTTTACTTCTAATGACTGCTCCAATTAGCAGTGAGTTTCCCTCAGTTTCTGACTAACTATAATTTTACTCAAGTTCCTATTGTCGCACTCTGTCAAATGGTACCTTGATGTTAAAGTGTAATTACTTTCAGTTCGGTTTGATCTAAGCTTATAATGAGGCCAGAAGTTGTGACCCTGATGGAACACTAACTGAACATCATTGAGCAGGTTATTGCTGATTGATCACATTATTACTGACACCTTCCTTCACACTTACATGCCAGCATGTACAGCAAGAGGGTCGTGACTGGCTGCATTGAAATTGCCCTGGTTTTGTAATCAGGAAATACTTGGGCAATTAACCACATGGTTGGTAGATATCAGTGTTCTTGCTGGACTGGAATAGCTAGCTGAGAGAGATAAGACAATTTCTGGAGTGAGATGCTGTCAGGGCTTTTGGTGTTTAGAATGTCTCCATTTCTTGTTATTGTGTCGAGTGTATTGAATTACCTGAAGATTGTTATCTGTGATGCAGGACCCACTGGAGGAGGTTGATATGCATCATCACCTTGACACCTCCAGCTGAAGTTTGTCACAAATGTTTCAGCTTTATTTTGCCCAGATGTGCTGGGTTTCCCAATAACCGAGGATTCAGTTGTTGGACAGCAGACACCTCCTCCAATGGACTTTTTTCATTGTCCACCAAAATGTCTTGAATAAATGTGGCAGAATTGCAGAGACAGAGCTGAACCATTGATTGTGGGATCAGTTAGCACGGTCCATCACTTGCTACTTCTGTTGTTTGCCATGTGGGTCATTGTGTTTTGCAGCTGAAGACAGTAAGAGCTTCTCCAGGTTGTCACCTCCTATCTGGTCCTGGCTGGTGCTGCTCCCAGCATGGCCTCCTGTACTCTTCAATGAACCAGGGTGGATCTCTGGCTTAATGATTATTGTGGAGTGGGAGATATGCCAGGCTGTGAGGTTGCAGAATGTCTAAGTCATACAGGGTATGATTTTACTCCTGCTGATGGCCCACTGTGCCTCATGGATGCCAAGCCGTGAGTTACTAGATCTGTTTGAAGTCTGACCCCTCCACCCTCTGGCAGCCTGGTCAGCAGCTGGTGTTGTAGAGCCTCTCTTGGTGATGAATATTGAAACCATTCACCCAGAGTATATTCTCGGGCCTTTCCACCCTCCATGCTGTGCACAAATACAGAAGTCCTGACTCGGGCAATGTGGTACATGGTAATCAGCAACGGACTTCCTTGTCAGTTTTGAACTCAATGCAGTGGGGTATCATGGGATCCAGCATCAATGCTGAGTACTAAAGTGACTATATACTGAGGAGCTACCCCTCTTCCTGGCTCTTTCCTGTTGGTTGAACAGGACATACCAGAGATGTATTTCTATCATTGACATCTGCGGGTCAACTGCGTAAAGATTGGAAGCTGATTAATACTGTGCCATCACTTAAGAAATGTTGCAGGGTAATATCTGGGAACTGCACATCAGTGAACCTTATATATTTAATGGACAAGTTGCACAAGAGGTTTCTGAGAGACAGGATGTACAAGCATCTGGAGAGACAAGGAACCATTTGAAGTAGTCATCATGGCTTTGTGTGTGGAAAATCCTGTGTCACAAATTTGCTTGAGTGTTTTGAAGGTTTGGCGAAGAAAGTAGATGAAGGCAGTGCAGTAGATTTTGTCTGTTTTGACTTGAGCAAGGCCTTTGACAAGGGCCTGCATGTTTGGTTGTTGAGGAAGGTTAAATCTCACAGGATCCAGGTAGAGCTAGCCAATTGGATATAAGATTGGCTTGGCAGTAGAAGACCGAGGATGGTGGTAGATGGTTGTTTTACAGACTGGAGGCCTGTGACCAGTGTTGTGGCATGGAATTGGTGTTGGGTCCATTGTTGTGTGTCATTTATACAAATGATTTGTATGAAAAGTTTGGAAGTATGGTTAATAAGTTTGTGGATGACAGCAAGATTGTTGATATAATTGACAGTGAAGAAAGCTATCTGGGAATACAGCAAACTCTTGATCAACTTGGCCAGTGGGCTGAGGATTGGCAGATGGAGTTTAATTGAGATAAATGCAAGGTGTTGGTAGGTTAAAGCTGAAAATGTGTTGCTGGAAAAGCGCAGCAGGTCAGGCAGCATCCAGGGAACAGGAGAATTGACGTTTCGGGCATAAGCCCTTCTTCAGGAATGAGGAAAGTTTGTCCAGCAGGCTAAGATAAAAGGTAGGGAGGAGGGACTTGGGGGAGGGGCGTCGGAAATGTGATAGGTGGAAAGAGGTCAAGGTGAGGGTGATAGGTCAGACGGGAGTGGGGGCGGAGAGGTCGGGAAGAAGATTGCAGGTTAGGAAGGCGGTGCTGAATTCGATGGATTTGACTGAGACAAGGTGGGGGGAGGGGAAATACCTTGTCTCAGTCAAATCCATCGAACTCAGCACCGCCTTCCTAACCTGCAATCTTCTTCCCCACCTCTCTGCCCCCACCCCAGTCTGGCCTATCACCCTCACCTTGACCTCTTTCCACCGATCACATTTCCGACGCCCCTCCCCCAAGTCCCTCCTCCCTACCTTTTATCTTACCCTGCTGGACAAACTT
>NC_057717.1:86814819-86816044 GCF_004010195.1 Chiloscyllium plagiosum | reverse complement strand
ATCAGCTTGGGGGCGGGGTTAGGCGTGGTGACGGAACGGTTAGGCGTCACAGTGGTTAGCACTGTTGCCTCACAGCAGCAGAGACCCGGGTTCAATTCCTGCCTCAGGCGACTGACTGTGTGGAGTTTGCACGTTCTCCCCGTGTCTGCGTGGGTTTCCTCCGGGTGCTCTGGTTTCCTCCCACAGTCCAAAGATGTACAGGTCAGGTGAATTAGCCATACTAAATTGCCCATTGTGTTAGGTAAGGGGTAAATGTAGGGGTATGGGTAGGTTGCGCTTCGGCGGGTCGGTGTGGACTTGTTGGGCCGAAGGGCCTGTTTCCACACTGTAATGTAATCTAATCTAAAAACTCGGCGGGGGGCGGGGTTAGGCATGGAGATTGGCGTGGGGGCAGAGACACATGCGGCGTTGTGGGCGTGTAGGTTAGTAACGTCACTGGGGGCAGAAGTGGCTGTGGCGACCACAGAGACAGAGTTATTCCCCATAGCCGTTGGTAGGTTAAACCAAGGCAGGACATTGACAGTACAATGTCGGGCCTTGGAGAGTTTTCGAGAGCAAAGAGACCCAGAGGTACAGGAACATAGTTTCTGGAAATTGGAGTCACAGGGAGCCAGGGCAGTAAAGAAAGCTTTCAGCATACTAGCTTCCCTTTGTCAGAGCATTGAGTATCGGAGTTGGGAGGTCTTGTTGCAGCTGTATAAGACATTAGTGAGGCCACATTTGGAGGACTGAGCACAGTTCTGGTCACCCTACTATAGGAAGGATATTATTAAATTAGAAAGAGTATTGCAAAAATTACTAGGATGTTACCTGGACTGGAAGGTTTGTGTGGTAAGGAAAGGTTAGATCGGCTGGGCTATTATCTCTGGTGCATAGGAGTCAGAGGGATGACCTTATAGAGATGTAAAATCATGACAGGCATAGATAAGGTCGACAGGCAACAACTTTTCTCCATGAACTGAAGGGCATAGGTTTAAGGTGAGAAAAGAGAAATACAAAAGGGTCCAGAGGGGTGTTTATTTTCACCTCTCAGACTGTGGCAGGTGTCTGGAACAGGCTTGTAAAGGGAGTGGTGTGGAGGGGAGTACAAAGGGAGTGGTGGAGGGTGTACAAAGGGAGCCATGGAGGGTGTACAAAGGGAGTGGTGGAAGGGTGTACAGAGGGAGCCATGGAGGGTGTACAAAGGGAGTGGTGGAAGGGTGTACAGAGGGAGCCATGGAGGGTG
>NC_057717.1:86812456-86814319 GCF_004010195.1 Chiloscyllium plagiosum | reverse complement strand
ACACAGGGAACAGCTGTCATCAGGATCTCTTCTTGCTGGCTTCATATGACAGTCCTCACTTGAATCATCTCGGTCTCCTTTTTCCACATCTCCTTTATGCTGTTCGAGATATGTTTCCTCCAAATTATTTACCATACGCCAGACACATGAAGGCATATACAATCAAGATACTATGTACACAAAGTTGGACATTCTAAACTGGCCCACAGGCAGAGAAATTGGGCCTGACAGAAAATTGGCCAAACTAAATTAACCAGCAAGGCAAAAGTGAGGACTGCAGATGCTGGAAATCAGAGTCTAGATTAGAGTGGTGCTGGAAAAGCACAGCAGGTCTGGCAGCATCCGAGGAGCAGGAAAATCAACGTTTCGCCCTTCATTAGGAACAGCAGCCAGCAGCTATCGGCTGCAGAGAACAGTGAAATCCGAGGTCAAAGCGGTTACTAAGGTTCGGGGGGAAGCAGATACAGCCAGCCTGAGGTCTGTGTGAGGAGAAGTGTCAGCCCGAACTTCCTGAAATGGTGACTCCTAGCCCAGTGCTGGGGGATGTGCACCTTACACCTCCCCTGACATGGCAACAGTGAAGGGGGTTGGTGCCAACCCATTGGACGCTTTGAATGCTGCCCATGGTCCCATTGGCTAAAGGCCACAGAGCATTCCGGAAGATATTCCGGAAGAATAAAAGAATGACTAGGGTAGGAATAGGTCCAGTCAAGGATAGTAGGGGGAAGTTGCGTGTGGAGGCGGAAGAGATTGGGGAGACACTGAATGAATACTTTTCTTCAGTATTCACTCAGGAACAGGGTATTGTTGTCGATGAGAATACTGAGGCACAAATAAGTAGAATGGATGGCTTTGAGGTATGTAGAGAAGAGGTGTTGGAAATCCTGGAAAAGGTGAAAATAGATAAGTCCCCTGGGCCTGATGGCATTTATCCTAGGATTCTCTGGGAAGCAAGGGAGGAGATTGCAGAGCCATTGGCCTTGATTTTTATGTCCTCTTTGTCTACAGGAGTAGTCCCAGAAGACTGGAGGATAGCAAATGTGGTCCCCTTGTTCAAAAAGGGGAGTAGGGATAACCCTAGTAACTATAGGCCGGTGAGTCTCACTTCTGTTGTGGGCAAAGTCTTAGAGAGAATTGTAAGGGATAGGATTTATGAACATCTGGATAGGAATAATGTGATCAAGGATAGTCAGCATGGTTTTGTGAAGGGCAACTCGTGCCTCACAAACCTTATTGAATTCTTTGAAAAGATGACGAAGGAGGTTGATGAGGGGAAAGCGGTAGATGTGGTATATATGGATTTTAGTAAGGCGTTTGATAAGGTTCCCCATGGTAGGCTACTGCAGAAAATACGGAGATATGGCATTGAGGATGAGTTGGAGGTTTGGATTAGGAATTGGCTGGATGGAAGAAGACAGAGGGTAGTAGTTGATGGCAAAGTTTCTTCATGGAGTGCCGTCACTAGCGGTGTTCCGCAAGGATCTGTTTTGGGACCATTGCTGTTTGTCATTTTTATAAATGACCTGGAAGAGGGGTTAGAAGGTTGGGTGAGCAAGTTTGCGGAAGATACGAAAGTCGGAGGAGTTGTTGACAGTGAGGAAGCATATGGCAGGTTACAGCAGGATATAGAGAAGCTGCAGAGCTGGGCAGAAAGGTGGCAAATGGAATACAATGTAGCTAAGTGTGAGGTGATTCACTTTGGGAAGAATAACAAAAAGATGGGGTACTGGGCTAATGGTCGGATACTTGGTAGTGCGGATGAGCAGAGGGATCTTGGTGTCCATGTACACAGATCTCTGAAAGTTGCCACCCAAGTAAATAGTGCGGTGAGGAAGGCATATGGCGTACAGGCTTTTATTGGTA
>NC_057717.1:86796083-86807327 GCF_004010195.1 Chiloscyllium plagiosum | reverse complement strand
AGACACGGTTTGAGACGTCTCGGACCCTAGCACCCGGGAGGCAACAAACCATTCGTGAGTCTCGCCCATGTCCACAGAGCCGCCTGTCCGTCCCTCTAACTAGAGAGTCCCCTATAACTAGCGCTCTCCTCCTCTCCCCCTTTCCCTTCTGAGTCTCAGAGCCACAGACCCCTTCACTGCCGCTTACACCTGCAACGCTGTCCCCCCCAACAGTTTCCAAAGCTGTATATTTATTTTTTAGGGGAACGACCACAGGGGAACCCTGCACTGCCTGCTTCTTCCCCTTCCCACCTCTAACTGTTACCCAGCTACCTCTGTTCTCCGGCGTAACTATGTCCCTGTAGCTTCTATCAATCACCCTCTCAGCCTCTCGAATAATCCTCAGTTCATCCAACTCCAGTTCCAGTTCCCTAACTCGTTCGGTGATTCTGTATCAGGATCCAATTACAGAGAGATATTTCGGTGTCACTGACCAATAGTCATCAAAGTGGGAATGCAGGGGAGCGAGACTGTGGCCGAACTTTAAATGATATATGTTAAAGCATTCTGAAGCTTTTGATGTGTCTTATTGCTGTGAGAAATGAAGCTGTACTGAAAATTAAGGTCACCTGAGACTAATCAGTGACTGGGATTCTCACTGGGTTACCCTCATTGCTCAGACTTGTGAGTATATGAGTTGGGAGGTCATGTTGAGGTTAACCTACATTGTACCAGGAATAAAGAGCATTTCTCAATCAGGATTCCTGAAGAAGGGCTTATGCCCGAAACGTCGATTCTCCTGTTCCTTGGATGCTGCCTGACCTGCTGCGCTTTTCCAGCAACACATTTTCAGCACCCATTGATTCTAGTTTTGCGAGGTGTCCTTCATGCCACACTTGGTTTAATTCAGTCTTAATGTCAAGAGCTGTCCCTCTCCCCTCCCCTCTGGAATTCAGCTCTTTTGTCCGTGTTTGAGCCAAATCTGTAATGAGGTCAGTAGCTGAGTGACCCTGGGGAGCCCAAACTGGGTGTCACTGAGCAGGTTCTTGCTGAGCAGGTGCTGCTTGATAGTGCTGTTGATGACACCTTCCATCACTTAACTGATAATGGAGAGTAGACCGATGGGGCGGTAATTGGCCAGGATGGATTGGTCCTGCTTTGTATGTACAGGACAAAGCTGGACAATTTTCCACATTGTCGGGTAGATGCCAGTGTTGTAACTGTACTCAAACAGCTAGGCTAGGGGAGCGGCATGTTCTGGAGCACATATTTTTAGTACTATTTCCGGAATGTTGTCAGGGTCCGTAACCTTTGTAGTATCCAGTATCTCCAACTCTTTCTTGATATCCGTGGAATGAATCGAATTGGTTGAAGCCTGATATCTGTGATGTTGGGGACCACTGGATCATCCACTCAGCACTTCTGACTGAAGATTGCTGTGAGAGCTACAGCCTTATCTTTAACACTGAGGTGCTGGGCTCTTCCATCATTGCTTCGCTGGGATATTACCCTTCCCTTCATTTAACAGAATGTTGCTTTTTCCCTTCTGGCTGATGTGCTGATCCTGTTATGCTTCTCTGATGCTGAACAAACGATCAGAATATGACAATGTCTGATTTTGTAGCTATGCTGCTGGTCCCATTTCTGGAACACTGTTGTGGCCAATTTGATTACCGTATATTCACGTGTTGAAGCTGATCTCATGTAGAAGTCGATCACTTATTTTTGGCCAAAAACTCTTGTATTTTCCATATATCTTGTGTAAAAGTTGACCCCACAATATCACATCATTAACCTCTCACAAGGGAAACTGTATGTTCCTGTTAACCCACTTAAACGATATCACATTCGTCCATTCATACCAGTAACTCTACTCATCACCCTTTGTTACTATACTGCATCTCTATTCATTCATTCATTCAGTCATAACTCTCCTTAGCCAACTTGGTTCACTGGAGCACGTTTTAATTCATTCATTCATTCAGACTGTATTGGGTCTATCTGATACTTGTAGTACTGGTGTCATTATATCTTAATAAAAGTGAGATATATTAGTGATATATATCTTTAATTATTTAACAAGTTTGTTACTGCTGCTGAGATTCATAACATAGGAGAGTAAATGGGAGGGAAATGGAAGAATTTGGCAGGCAAGTTCAAGATACTTACACATTCAGAATTTAATAAATCTTTTACTTTTAGCGTGCCATTATACCAGGCTATGACATAGTTGAACAGTGGGATTTTGCAGGATTTCAATGAATCTTTGACATGCTAAATTTTCATCCTGGAATGTATGAATATACTTTCCTCCCAGGAATTCAATCTTGTTTCTTTTGCTTTTACCCTGTAATTCACTTTCCCATAATTCATTGTTTGGGATTTATCTGGAAATGGAATTCATTTATCTGGGATTAGTTGTGCAATCAATTTGACTTCTGCTAATACTAGGTATCTTGATTGCAGCATGAATTTCAGCCCCCCAAAACTAGATATTAGTCAACCCTATTTACCTAACCTGCACATTGTTAGTGGAAGAACATGCAAACCTGAGGCTGGAATCGAACCCAGGTCCCTGGCTGTATGAGGTAGCAGCGCTAATCACTGAGCCACTATGCTGCCCCATTCCCTTGTCAATGATGGTGTAGTTTATTAAACATGCTCTGTGCAGGCGAAGGCAGTATCCAACAAATGAAGTTCTGTTCTGTGACAGCGTAATTGACTACAAATTGACACAATCTAACATCTTGAGCTATAGATGTTTAATATAATTTATGTTGAAAAGAATTATGCTCTTTATCACTTTGGCTTTAGGAATCATCAGGGTAAAATATATAGAGGGAGAGATGAGTTTTGAAACAGGGAACAGAGCAGGGATTTCTTTCCTGCCATCACTAATATAAGTAAATGTACTTAAATGTGTTCCTGTCTTTTTAACATCATCTGCCTGATTTTCCTCTGAGCATTTGCTCAGGTAACTAATGTGATAAGTGCAACTGCACAATTTTTTTATTTCACATGCATTGCAGAAACAAGATAATAAACCATCAATTCACAAAAAGATGACAAAACATAATGTTCTACAGTCTTAGGAGAGGACTCAACAGAAGGAAATGCAGACTTCATTCGAATTCTGTGTGTGTCAATAATTCATATCTTGGTCACATGGAAATCAGAACTAGATAGTAGATCGAGGATTCATCACACATCCCTAAGCAAGTCAGATGGTATTAGGTTTGCTGGAAGGCAGGGATTTATATTTGAGCCGAATCCCTGGCAGAAATATGGAATTAGAGTCAGTACTAACACTGTAATATCAGGCCATGGTAACAGTGCAATAACAAAGGCATTATAGTGAGTAAGCTACCACTGGGGCAGTAAAACCAAGGTCAGCTTTCACTGCTCAGCAAAACAATAACATCCTTTTGGTTTTGTGGGGAGGAGCGGAGAAATATAGATGATGCTCACAATGCTCAGAAATTCTGAGAGGTTTGTTAGGTCAAAGATGGCTCAACAGCAGGAGCCAATGGTTACAGGAGCAATCGTTATGCTCCTGGAAGGCTGTCTGCATTGGGGACCCTTCCAGGATAAACACCGCATCCCTTACATTGACATCTCAACATATTGGGCTCAAATGTAATAGCACGGTTAAGGGACAAGCAGACAACACAAATAATTATTGGGCTTTCTGATAGTAAAGTGGAAGACCAAGTGCTGCAAGACCAAATCAAAAAAACTGACCATTTTACGGAAAATGTTCAAGTGATGTTTTATTCGGTGAAGTGTGGAAAACCGTAGTTTTGAATGAAGAACGACTAAACAATACTAATTAAATGGCATAGTGACAAAAAAATTGAAATCTAAATCTTGGAAAGTGTCAGGGTACTCAGTGTTCTTTAATCTTACCCTCACAGATTGCTGATGGTATCATAACACGTCGATGAGTTAACTCAGAAGGATATTAACCTGTTGGCCAGGTTCTGGAGCAGAAAAGCTGCCATTATTTGGAAGATCTGTACAAATCATAAGCAAAATAGAAAATAAAGTCAAACAATCAGTTATGTTCAACACATTAAAGGAAATAATCGATAATGTTTGAGGAGTACAAAAGCCATGCTTTAGTGTTTTGTCCGCAATGGCTAACCGGCAATTGAGAACAGCTTGGCTTTGGAACTGTAGAGTGTAAACGAAATACAATTATTCTGCATGTGCACACAGATATCATTTGAACAGCTGTCACTGAGATAATGACCCTTGCCAAGGTCGGAAGGTAATCCCGATATTCCTGCTTGATTCAAATTCCCCACATTCCCTTTCACAACACATCACACAACCTTTCCATGGTCAGCTTGAAATGCACATGTCCAAAATGCACCTATTCTATTTCCCCTACTGCCTTGACTTTACACAAACATGATGGTTTACAGTTTTCAGATTCTGAAGAATTGTTGCATACTTGGGTACCGATGGGGAAACTCATTGAAAATAAACCTGCTGATACACGAACAGAATCAAACAATGTGGCACTCATTGTTATGGACCCAGATACTGACATTGTCATCACTTTTGAGAGTATCAGAGAGGGAGGACTAGCTCCTATCGATACCCAGGGTCCAAATGAGCTGAAGCCAAGGAAAGGGAGGGACATCGTGCTAGCACTATCTTGGACAAGTGGAAAACAAATCCTTCTGCCAAGAAATTCAAGGGAGACAAGCAGGAAGCTGGACGGAGACAGCAATCAGGGAGACTCGTTAATGATGTTTTCCTGAGAAAAATGTAAGAAGGGTTTACATGGAGAAAGCAATGGCACATTAATGAGCCATGTCTCCTCCGGTCTGCATGAGAATTCAAACTGGAACAGTGTGACTAATCCTTACCTCTGAAAAGGCTCAGTAAGCCATGAAGTTGCATGTAATTTATTACGTTAAGTATTCGGGAGAAATGTATGTTACTCACAGGATCCCTATAGGAATTGATTACTTACCCCAAAGTGTGAATTTATCTGACAGTTTAGTGAATTACAGTACATTCTCCATGATTCATTTGATGTTATCTCATCAGAGTGAGACAGTCGATCTAATATCTCTTCTCCAGCACCAAATGAGAAAGGGTTTAGTCGTGTTCACAAAGTGGGCTCCTCTGATCCTGTCAGTGATAACCTTCTCTTACACTTTACAGAACTTGGTCTTCAAATAACAGAATCTGTCCGAGGAAGATGCTCATCTCGGTCGGCTACATTCTCCTGAGTCTCTCCATCCTGCTGTCCATGGGGTTGCTTATCACTGCAGTGATACTCTGTAAGTGTTGTGTCATTTTAAACTCTGTTGTGGTAGGGTTAGGGTTAGTGTTGTGTGAATACTCCAATGCCAATTGACAGATGTAATTTTAATTTGTGCATTAATTGAACATATTAATACTGTCGCAGTGAAATGAGCCTGGATGATGACAGTGAAAGGACACTTGGGATTTGGACGCCACTCAAAGCACTGCACGTCATCCATTGCCTTACCATTGTCTGTGCCTCTCTTCAGTCAGTAGCCCACTTCCTTCCTTGTCTCCTCATGGGCAGCGTGTCCCCTGTAGGGAAAAGCAGTGATTGACACAGCCCACACAGACTCCAAACCCAGAGCTCATTATCTCAGAGGATCTCAACAATGGGAGCAGCTTTTTGAGAAACTCAACTGTTCATTTTCTGAAGCAACATGGACTGTCACAATGATGTGTCATCGGTGAAGGAAGAGTAAGACATTGTCATTCCACCTCAGGTTTATTTGAAAATGTTGTGTCATTAAGTTACATTTGTAAATGTTTGTGACCTGAGATGATCATAACACCAAGTGACTTTTGCATGAATAAGGCCATCACTGTCATCTGCCCAGTTACAGAATATTGAGCATTTATTGAGAGGTCTCTGTGATATGGACTGAGCCCCTCAATTGCTGCTTACACTGCTAAGCTTCATAAAGCCTGGTGACCTGATCTCAAACTGTGAAGTCTTCTTAAACATTGCTATAATAGTGGGAGATGGCAGTGCATCCACAGCCTAACATTCCCCATGGAAATTGTTGGATTAGGTCTGGCTTCCCAATTTCAACAGCATTTCCACATCCCACACACACCAAAACCTCCTGATGAAAAATCCCAGAGAACTCAATGTTTCAAGATTAGGACAGGACAGTTCCTAATGCCTTGTCATGAGGATCACTCACCAATCAGAGAGGGAATTGGGCTGACATTTGGAGGAGGTGATGTTTGTATCAGTAATGAGAGCACCACAGTGACATGCTCATTCTATTGCAGCATTTCCGGATTCTGCAGCTTGTCCGACTGAACTCCAGCTGCTGACACCTGATATTGAGAAGGTGGAAGGAATCACTGATAGCAGCATGTGTCCGTGTGAGGATTACTTTTTCTTCCTCAACAGGTCCCATTCCAAAGATGTTGTAAGACCACAAGATGGAGGAACAGACGTAGATGATTCAGTCCACCGAGTCTGCTCTGTCATTCAGTCATCACGAATCTGATAACCCTCAACTCCACTATCCTGCATTTCCCCCATAACTCTTGATTTCTCTGACGGATTAAAAAGCTGCATATCACAGCCTTGAATGTAGTTAACAACCCAGCTTCAACAGCCATCTGCGAGTCATAACCCTCTAGGAGAAAAATTACTCCCCATCTTGTTCTTAAATGGGTGATTCTTTATTCTAAGATCATGCACCTCTGGTCCTAGATTCTCCCACAAGGGGAAATCACCAATCTTTCCACATCTATCCTGTCAAGTCACCTATGAATCTCATGTGTTAAAATAAGATCGCCTGCTATTCTTCTATAATCAAATGAGTACAGGCCCAACATACGCAACCTCATAAAATGGTCTCTCTGTTCCAAAGATGAACATTTTCTAGACCGCCCCCTATGCCAGTATATTTTTATACTGGTAAGGGGCCAAAACTGTTCACAGTATTCCAGCTGTGGTGTGACTAGCGCCTGAGCAAAACCTCTCTGCTTTTCTCTTCCATGCCCTTTGAAATAAAGACTGACATTCCATTTGCCTTCCCCACTACCTGAGAACTTGGATTCTAGCTTCATGTGATTCATGGACAAGGACTTGTAAATCCCTTTGTTCTGCAGCTTTCTGCAGTCTTTGTCCAAGTAAATAGTATTCAGTATTCATGCTTCCAGTGTGTATAATGGCAGCATCCATCATCGAGTTGGTGAGGCTGAGCAGAATGCTGGGGATTGGAACATCTTACCTCGATCTGATCTCCTGGAAGTGCTGACATGTTCCTCCGAGAAGGGAAAACACTGAAGGAGAAACATGAGAATGCTCCAAGCTTACCGTGAAAATAAATATCCTGGGCCAGATGGAAATCAAAGCAAAGAAATGTGAAGCCATTTTCAGAGGAAGGAAAGGATTGGAGATGAGCAAGAGGAGTAATATCCAAGACACTTTACAGGAGCTGAAAAGGTGACACTGAGTCATATCAGGAGCTGTTAGGATGTATAAGAAATCACTTGGTCTGAGTTTGGTTCAATGTCTCAAAGACAGAGGGGACATGGAGAACTAGGAAGGAAATTCTCCAGGTTAAGGCTTTGACAGCTGAAGGCAGCGTAACTGACGGTGAAGAGATTGAGATTGAGGATGGCCTTGAAGTCAGAATTGGAGAAGTACAGATACCTCAGAGGGCTGAGAACTAGAGGAGATTACAGAGCCAGAGAGAGTCTAGGCTCAATAAAAACCCCAGAGCAATGGAAGAAGGCCACTGCTCTGCTGTTCCTCCATAGCCCTGTACTGCCTTTGGTCAAGTTCCCTCTTAAAAGAAACAGTGTCCAGAACCATTCATGTAGCAGACTATTCCCTGGATGGAGACCTTGTACAAATTAATACCTCCTCCCTCTCTCCTACCCTTTGTCCTCATTCTCTCTACATTCTCCTCACTCCCCCACCTCTCCCTGTAATGTGGAAAAGGAGGCCATGGAGCCTATTGGCAGAATCTGACTGATGTAGACCATGGTAAGATGGCTGACAGAATTGGAAAAGGCAACTGGTGAAGCCTCTCTCAACATTCAGACCATCTCACACCATCTTTCATGTATTTGGTGACTGGCACAGGATAGGAGGCAGGGAGGGGGTATTATTTTGGAGAAACTGTTCCACCAGGGACTGATCTGGCATATGGAGTACATTCTCGCTAGGCAGTGGGGAGTTGCCAAGTAAAGGTGAGTATGCCGTATTAACAGCCAAACATGTCTCATTAATATTCCAGTTCCTGTCTTACCAAATGAGCCAAACCAATTGGATATTGAGAAATCTCAACAAGGAAAGCAGAGCGGGTACCTGGTGGATTCTGTTCACCACTGATCTGGAGAATCTCCATGTTGAACATTAGGCACTAACATCTCCATGGGCACTAGCCACACATAGCCCACATCAAATGGACATTGATATGTGACAACCTCTAAGACAGGACACTTGTGTAGTTCAATACTGCATCTCCAGCTGTACTGGGAGCTCTCAATGTAATGTTACAACAAAGACACTGCATATTCAGGGTTCACTGGGCCAGGCTGCAGATCCAGGCTTTTCACTCACTGTCTTAGTGCTCACTCAGTCTGAGCCGACCTGGATATGACCAGCATCACTGCCTTGCATTCCCTTGCATTGCCTTTAAGTGCTTTACCTTCCCAGCCAGAGCTACCAAGCTCATATAACTTCCATTCGAGGAGGTTTGTAGCTCAGGTTGTGGATGAGGTTGTAGGTTTGCTCGCTGAGCTGGTAAGTTCGTTCTCAGATGTTTTATCACCACTCTCGGTAACATCATCAGTGAGCCTCTGGTGAAGTGCTGAAGTGCTGTCCCACTTACTGTTTATGTATCTGGGTCTGTGTCATTTCCGGCTTTATCCCTGGTTCTGATTCACAATGGGTGGTATATGGGCTCCAACTCTACCTGTTTGTTAATAGCGTTCCAGTTTGAGTGCTAGGCTTCCAGGAATTCCCTGGAAGTGCATGTCTCTTTTGGCTTGTCCCAGGATGGATACATTGTCCCAGTTGAATTGGTGTCCTCCCTTGTCAATGCGTATGGATACAAGTGCCAGCTGGTCATGTATCTTGGTGGCTAGCTGGTGTTTGTGTACCCTGCTGGCCAATTTCCTTCCTGTTTGCCCGATGTAGTGCTATTTTGTATGTAACATTGGTCCTATTGGTTGTGAGTAGGGTATCCTTTACACTTGTGAGTAGCTGCTGTAGTGCAGTAGTTGGCTTGTGAGCTGCCATGATACCTAGGGGTCAGAGTAATCTGGTGGCCATTGCTGATGTGAATTCCTGAAAGCTTAGCACTGAAACCAGAATGCTGTTAACAAACAGGTCGAATTGGAGCCCATAAAGTACCCATTGAGAAACAGCGCCAGGAATAAAGCCGGAAATGACACACCAACCCCAGCAGACCCAGACACATAAACAGCAAGTGGGATAGAACTCCAGCACTTCACTGGAGGCTCACTGATGACGTTACTGAGAATGATGACAAAACATCTGAGAACAAACGTACCAGCTCAGTGAGCAAGTCAACATCCTCATATTACTGCTATCTTGTCATGTCACTTTGTACAGAGACAAAGGCAGGACATTCGTTGTTATTGTCAGCAGGTTTCCGTTATGGGAAGTCACTGCAATGCCATTCCAGGGGTTGGGGCTGGTTAGAGTCAGGAACCTTCACATAATGTGCAGAAGGTAAATCCTGGTCCTGAAGCTTTCAGCCTTCATTGTGGGTCAGTCCTCTCAGGGATGAGGGGGGTGGGGGGGTGGGGGGAGTATTAAGGAGGATGAAAGTGGGCAGCACAGCTCCTGCTGTTGTTGCAGGTGGGAGGTGAATGGGCAGAGCAGGAGGCATGCAGTGTTAGTGGTGTCAGGAGTTGGGCTGGATAACAGCGAGTCAGGGAAGACGTTACAGGCAACAGTGAAAATGGGAGAACCTGAGCCCTGGTGGGAGGTGGGTGCAGCAGCAGAGAATCACTGTGTGGGAGGCATTGGAGGGAAGATGCTGGCATATGCTGGCAGAATGGAGAAGGACATTAACCTTCCTCCTATAGAACTGGGTCTTTCTCCACTATTTCTGCACTAAACAATCTCAGGCCAGAATGTTATGTTCTGGGGTCATGGCCTCCATTACAGATCTGAAGGGAGAGGGAAGTCGTCTGTCTGTCAGGACCTTCAGGTCCCTGCCCACAAAGTGGGTCACCTATTTCCAACTGTCGACCATGCCCAGGGCAAATGCCAGGAATTGTGCAGGGCAGTTCCAGACTAAAAAGGCTTATCAAGGTACACAGAGAGCTTTTAACAATGGCCCGGGCACAAAGGGGTGCTCATCTTCTGGGACATAGCTGCTGAGTGGCTGGGGTGGCGTGTGATAAGGTAACACCAGCACTGAATGTGAGGGACACTCCAAAGTAAAAGGTCGATAGTTAACAAGACACATTTGGGAAGATAGAAGGGAAATCTCACTGGGCTCGCTCCAATAAACTCACCATAGCAAACAAAATGGAGGTTTCAGCACATTTCAGTTCTCCGAGCACTTTAGCGAAGTGAAAATTTGCTGTATTTTCCTCTGACCTTACAAATTGCTTTTGTTTAAACAATCACCCAATCCCCTCCCAAACGCCTCAATTGAACCTGTCTCCATCTCACTTCCAAGCAACGTATTCCATGCCCAACCATGAACCACAAAAGGGTTTTTATTCCTCACTAACTATTGTTCGCCTTCCGAAATACTTTCAGTCTGTGACCTCTGATTCTCGATCATTTCTGAGCAGGAACAGTTTGCAGGGATGAGCCTACTCTCTCCAGCCCCCTCATGGTTTTGAAAACTTCGACCTCACCTCCTCTGAGCCTTCTGCTCTCCGGTGAACCCAGTCCCAACCTCAGCAACCCATCCTCATAATGAAAGTGTCTGGTACTATTCTCAAAACCTTCTTCTCCATTGTCTCCAAACATTCACATTTCTCTTCGAATGTAGTGCCCAGTACTCTACACAATACTCCAGCTGGAGTTCAACTAGTGTATTGTACAGAGCTGAAAAATGTGTTGCTGGAAAAGCGCAGCAGGTCAGGCAGCATCCAAGGAGCAGGAGAATTGACGTTTCGGGCATAAGCCCTTCTTCAGGAATGAGAAGGGTGTGCCAAGCAGGCTGAGATAAAAGGTAGGGAGGAGGGACTTGGGGGAGGGGTGTTGGGAATGCAATAGGTGGAAGGAGGTTAAGGTGAGGG
>NC_057717.1:86789533-86792772 GCF_004010195.1 Chiloscyllium plagiosum | reverse complement strand
GGGCTTATGCCCGAAACAT
Organism: Chiloscyllium plagiosum; assembly: GCF_004010195.1. NCBI lineage: Eukaryota > Metazoa > Chordata > Chondrichthyes > Orectolobiformes > Hemiscylliidae > Chiloscyllium > Chiloscyllium plagiosum. The sequence continues at coordinate 86,792,753 of NC_057717.1, read as the reverse complement.
CAATTCTCCTGCTCCTTGGATGCTGCCTGACCTGCTGCGCTTTTCCAGCAACACATTTTTCAGCTCTGATCTCCAGCATCTGCAGACCTCACTTTCTCCTAGTATATTGTACAGGTTCAGCATAACCTCCCTCCCTAGTTATGAAACAACAAATAATCGATGCTTTATTAACAGTTCTCTCTACCTGGCATGCCACCTTTATTGCCTTCATGCACTTCAACACCCAGGTCTCTCTGTCCCTGTTCTCTTTATTTTATTCTGTCTGTCCATGGCCTTTGTCCCAAAACAGACCACCTCACACCTCCACCTTGAACATCACCTGCCACTTATCTGCCCACGTCCACTGATTTGTTGAAGTTCTACACTGAACCGTCTTCTCACTTTCCAATTTTCCACAGTTTGTGCCATCTATGAACTGTGACATTTCCCCCACACACCAAGATCTAAATCGTTTACATATCAGGAAAGGCAAGTGTCCCAATAATGGCCCCCTCAGGAACAGGGTGGCACGGTGGCACAGTGGTTAGCACTGCTGCCTCACAGCGCCAGAGACCCAGGTTCAATTCCCACCTCAGCCGACTGACTGTGTGGAGTTTGCACGTTCTCCCCGTGTCTGAGTGGGTTTCCTCCTGGTGCTCCGATTTCCTCCCACAGTCCAAAGATGTGCAGATCAGGTGAATTGGCCATGCTAAATTGCCCGTAGTGTTAGGTAAGGGGTAAATGTAGGGGTATGGGTGGGTTACGCTTCGGCGGGTCGGTGTGGACTTGTTGGGCTGAAGGGCCTGTTTCCCCAATGTAATCTAATCTAAAGGTCTTCTTCCATTCTGAAAAATACTCACTGACCATTGTTCTATTTCCGATCCCTCTGCCAATATTGTATCCATGCTGCTACAGTCCATTTTATGCTATGATCTATAATGTTACTGTTCTGTCTGGGACTGTATCGAACACCTTTTGAAAGTCCATCAGCAGCCTTCCCTTCGTCAAATTAGTTAGGCGTGATTCTCCCTTCACAAATCTGTGTTGTCTTTCCCAAATTAATCCATACTTTTCCATGTGATAATGAATTTTATCCCAAATATTTGCTTCTAGACGTTTCTGCACCATTGGAGTTAGACTGAGTGCTCTGTAATTACTGGGCTGATCTTTACAACCTTATTTGACCAAGGGCATAGCATTTGGAATTCTCCACTCGTCTGTAACCCCAACTCTGGTGATGATTGAAAGGTTATTACCAGCATCCCTGCAATTTCCACTCTAACTTCTTTCAATATGATGATGGGAGTGGACAGGCGAGATGCAGGAAGAATGTTCCCGATGTTGGGGAAGTCCAGACCAAGGGGGTCACAGTCTAAGAATAAGGAGTAAACCATTCTGAATTGAGATGTTACAGTTGTATAAGTCATTGGTGATGCCACGCTTGCAGTATGCAGGAACCTTGATTATCCAGCATTCAATGGGCGGCATGGTGGCACAGTGGTTAGCACTGCTGCCTCACAGCGCCGGAGACCCGGGTTCAATTCCCGACTCAGGCAACTGACTGTGTGGAGTTTGCACGTTCTCCCCGTGTCTGCGTGGGTTTCCTCCGGGTGCTCCGGTTTCCTCCCACAGTCCAAAGATGTGCAGGTCAGGTGAATTGGCCATGCTAAATTGCCCGTAGTGTTAAGTAAGGGGTAAATGTAGGGGTATGGGTGGGTTGCGCTTCGGCGGGTCGGTGTGGACTTGTTGGGCTGAAGGGCCTGTTTCCACACTGTAATGTAATCTAATCTAATTGTCTGTATTTTGGATTATCCGGCAAGATCCTGTTGTTTGGCTAAACTATGTTATCTTGCATTCGATTAACTGAGCGAAATACTTCCCACCCATGTCCTTCAGATAATCGAGGTTTTTCTGTGTTGTGTACAGTTTTGATCACCCTGTTATAGGAAAGGCAAAGTTAAACTGGAAAGAGTACAAAAGATAATTTACAAGGATGTTGCCAGGAACTAGTAGGCCCTGAGTTATAGTGAGAGGTTGGCCAGGATAGGACTTTATTTATTGGAACGTAGGAGAATGAACCTTATTGACATTTATAAAGTAATGAGGGACATGGGTAGGATGAATGTGTCTAGTCTTACTTTTCCACGGATGAGGAAGTGAAAACAAGAGAGCATAGGTTTAAGGTGAGAGGGTAAAGATTTAAGAAGGGGCAATTTCTTCACACAGAGAGTGGTGCATATATGAGGCAGGTACAGTTACAACATTTAACAAACATTTGGATAGGCACATGGAAAGGAAGGGTTTAGAGGGACAAGGACCAAATGTGGGCAATTAAAACCATAAGACCAAAAGACATAGGAGCAGAAATTGGACCATTCAGCACATCGGGTCTGCTCTGCCATTCAATCATGGCTGGTAAGTTTCTTAACCCCATTCTCCTGCTTTCTCCCCGTAAGCCTTGATTCATTGATACTCAAGAACCTATCTGTCTCTGTCTTAAATATACTCAATGACCTGGCCTCCACAACCTTCTGTGGGCATGAACTTCATCGATTCCCCACTCTCTGGCTGAAGAGATTTCTCCTTATCTCCATTCGAAAAGGTCTTCTCTTCACTCTCAGGCTGTGACCTCGGGTTCTAATCTCTCATACCAATGGAAACATCTTCCCAACATCCACTCTGTCCAGGCCATTCAGTATTCTGTACATTTCAATTAGATCTCCCCTCATTCTTCTAACCTCCATTGAATATAGATCCAGAATCCTCAAACATTCCTCATATGTTAAGCTTTTCATTCCTGGGACCATTCTCGTGAATCTCCTCCAGAGTCAGTATATCCTTCCTGAGATATGGGGCCCAAAACTGTGCACAATACTCCAAATGTGGTTTAGGCAGACCCTGAAAGAGCCTCAGAAATACATCCCTGCTTTTATATTCAAGTTCGCTCAAAACAAATGTCATCATTCAAAGTTTGTGAGAAGATTTGTAGCTCGGGTGCTCATTGTTATGGTTCTGTTCGCCGAGCTGGGAATTTGAGTTGCAGATGTTTCATCCCCTGTCTAGGTGACATCCTCAGTGCTTGGGAGCCTCCTGTGAAGCGCTTCTCTGATCTTTCCTCCGGAATTTGTAGTGTTTTGAATCTGCAGCTTCAGGTTGTCAGTTCCAGCTGTCCGCTGCAGTGGTCGGTATATTGGGTCCGGGTCGATGTGCTTATTGATTGAATCTGTGGATGAGTGCCATG
>NC_057717.1:86772525-86789427 GCF_004010195.1 Chiloscyllium plagiosum | reverse complement strand
GCACAGGCCCTTCTTCAGGAATGCTGTTATGAGTCCTAGTGGTCGCAGTAGTCTGGCTGTCAGTTCAGAAATGCTCTTGATGTATGGTAGTGTGGCTAGTCCTTTTGGTTGTGGCATGTCCTCGTTCCATTGTCTTTCCCTTAGGCATCTGTTGATGAAATTGTGCGGGTGTCCGTTTTTGGCGAATACATTGTATAGGTATTCTTAGAAGGTAACCTGCAAGCTTACCTTGAGAGAATCCTGAAGAGAACTCACAAGTCTGGTTGCACTTCAGACTTCTGAATTTTCTCCTCATTTTGAAAGTAGTCCATGCCACTATTTTTCTTACCAAAGTGCATGACCCCACACTTTCCCACGTTGTACTCCATTTGCCACTTCTTTTCCCATTCTCCTAATCTATCCAAATTCTTCTGCAGCCTCTCCGCCTCCTCAATGCTACCTGTCTCTCTACCTATCTTTGTACCGTCTGCAAACCTAGTCAGAATACCGTCAGTTCCTTCACCGAGATCATTAATGTATAAATTGAAAAGTTGTGGTCTCAACACTGAGTCTTATGGAACACCGCTTGTCACTGGCTGCCATCCTGAGAAGGACCCTTTTATCCCCATTGTCTGCATTCTGCCAGACAGCCAGGCTTCTATCCATGCTAGCACCTTGCTTCTGACATCATGGGGCCTTATCTTATTCAGGAGACTCCTGTGCGGCACTTTGTCAAAGGCCTTCTTGAAGTCCACATCCATTGGCTTTCCTGCTCATTACTTCCTCAAAGAACTCTGGTAGATTTGTCAGGCATGACCTCCTCTTGATGAAACCATACTGACTTCACCCAATTTTGGCACAAACTTCCAAGTATTCAGAAACCTCATCCTTCACAATGGATTCCAGGACCTTACCCATGACCGAGGTTAGGCTAATAGGTCTGTAAGTTTCCGTCTTTTGACTTACTCCGTTTTTAAACAGCAGTGTCACGTTAGTGATTTTCCAGACCTCAAGGACCCTCCCTTGATTCTAGCGATTCCTGAAAGGTCACCACTAATGCCTCCACCAACTATTCAGTTACCTCCCTGAGAACTCTGGGCTGTAGTCCATCTGGTCCAGGTGATTTATTATAGCACCTTCTTCTCGGTGATGGCCACCATACTCAGCTCTGAACCCTCACTCTATTGAACTTTTGGGATATTAAAGATGTCTTCCACCGTGAAGACTGGTGCAAAGTAATTAATCAGTTCTGGAGCCATTTCGTTGTTCCCCATTACACTCTCTCCAGAGCCAATTTCCTGGCATCAATGTCCACATTTGTCCTTTAGAAACTGTAAAGAAGCTCTTACATTCTCCCTTTACGTCACTGACTATCTTACCTTCAGATTTAATCTCGCTTTATATTACTGACTATCTTACCCTTAGATTTAATCCCCTTTTATATTACTGGCTACCTTCCCCTCAGATTTAATCTCCCTTTACATTACTGGCTAGTTTACCCTCAGATTTAATTTCCCTTCATATTACAGGCTAGCTTACCCTCAGATTTAATCTCCTTTTATATTACTGGCTATTTTACCCTCAGATTTAATCTCCCTTTATATTACTGGGGTGATTACCCTCAGATTAAATCTCCCTTTACATTACTGACTAGTTTACCCTCAAGATTTAATCTCCCATTGTATTACTGGCTAGTTTGCCCTCAGACATAATATCCCTTTATATTACTGGCTATTTTACCATAATGTTTAATCTCTCCTTATATTACTCACCAGTTTATCCTCAGATTTAATCTCCCTTCATATTTCTGGCTAGTTTACCATGAGCTTTAATCTCCATTTATAATGACTGGTGATCTTACCCTCAGATTCAATCTCCCTTTATATTACTGGCTAGTTTACCCTCAGATTTAATCGCCCTTTGTATTAGTGGCTAGTTTACCTTAATACTTATCTCTCTTTATATTACTCACCAATTTAACCTTAGATTTAATCTCCCTTTATATTAGTGGCTAGCATCCACTCAGAAATAATCTACCTGTATATTACTCACCAGTTTACCCTCAGATTTAATCTCCCTTTATATTTCTGGCTATCTTATCCTCACGTTTAATCTTCATTTATACTACTGGCTAGTTTACTCTCAGATTTGATCTCCCTTTTTATTACTGGCTATCTTCCCCTAGATTTAATCTCCCTTTATATTACAGGGTAGCATACCCTCAGATTTAATCTCCCTTTATATTTCTAGCATGATTACCCTCAGATGTAATCTTCCTTCATTTTACTGACTCCCATACCCTCAGCTTTAATTTCACTTCATATTGCTGGCTAGTTAACAGTCAGATTTAATCTCTCTTTATGTTACTGACTATTTTACCCTCAGATTTAATCTCCCTTAAAATTTCTGGCGAGTTTACCTTCAGATTTAATCTCCGTTTATAATTACTGGCTAGCTTACTCTCAGATGTAATTTCCCCTTGTATTACTGGGTGGTTTACCCTCAGATTTAATCTGCCTTTGTATTCCTGGCTAGTTTACCCTCAGATTTCATTTCCATTTATATTACTGGCTAGTTTACCCTCAGATTTAATCTCTCTTTTTATGACTGGCTAATTTACACTCACATACAATCTCCCTTTATACTACTGGCTAGTTTATCCTCAGATTTAATCTCCGTTTATAATTACTGGCTCGTTTACCCTCAGGTGTAATTTCCCATTGTATTACTGGGTAGTTTACCCTCAGATTTAATCTGCCTTTGTATTCCTGGCTAGGACCTGCTGCGCTTTTCCAGCAACACATTTTCAGCTCTAATTTACACTCATATACAAGCTCCCTTTATACTACTGGCTAGTTTATCCTCAGATTTAATCTGCCTTTGTATTCCTGGCTATTTTACCCTCAGATTTAATCTCCTTTGATATTTCTGGTGAGTTTACCCTCAAATTTAACTCCCCTTATGTTACCGGTTAGTTTACCCTCAGATTTCATCTCCATTTATATTACTGGCTAGTTTACCCTCAGATTTAATCTCCCTATACATTACTAGCTATTTTACCCTTAGATTTAATCTCCCTTTATAATTATTGGTTATCTTATCCTCAGATTTAATCTTTATTTTTGTTCCTGGCTTTTTTACCCTCAGATTTAATCTCCTACTGGCTAGATCTCCCTCAGATTTAACCTCCCTTCATATTACTGGCTAGTTTACCCTCAAACCTTCTTTCATATTGCTGGCTAGTTAACACTCAGATTTAATCTCCCTTTATACTACTGGCTATTTTTACCCTCAGATTTAATCTCCCTTAAAATGTCTGGCTAGTTTACCCTCGGGATTCAATCTCCGTTTATAATTACTGGCTCGTTTACCCTCAGGTGTAATTTCCCATTGTATTACTGGGTAGTTTACCCTCAGATTTAATCTCCCTTTATATTACTGGCTATTTTATCCTAATACGTAATCTCTCTTTAGATTTAGTCTCCATTTATACCTACCTCCATTTATGCTATTTTACTTTAAGATTTAATCTCTTTTGATAATTACTGGTTATCTTAACCTCCGAGATAATCTTCATTGATACTATTGGCTCGTTTACCCTCAGGTTTAATCTCCCTTTCTATGACTGGCTAATTTACACTCACATACAATCTCCCTTTATATTACTGGCTAGTTTATCCTCAGATTTAATCTGCCTTTATATAATTGACTAGTTTACCCTCAGGTTTAATATCCCTTTGTATTCCTGGCTATTTTACCCACAGATTTAATTGCCTTTGATATTTCTGGCTGGCTTACCCTCAAATTTAACTCCCTTTTTATTACAGACTAGCTTACCCTCAGATTTAATCTCCCTTTTTATTACAGGCTAGCTTACCCTCAGATTTAATCTCCCTTTATATTACTGGCTAGTTTAACCTCAGATTTAATCTCCATTTATATTACCGGCTAGTTTACCCTCAGATTTAATCTCCTTTTATTTTACTAGCTAGTTTAACCTCAGATTTAATCTCCATTTATATTACCGGCTAGTTTACCCTCAGATTTAATCTCCATTTATTTTACTGGCTAGCTTACCCTCAGGTATAATCTTCTATTATATTACTGCATTGCATACCCTCAGATTCAATCTCCCTTTATAATTATTGGTTAGCTTATCCTCAGATTTAATCGTTATTTATATTACTGGCAATCTTACCCTCAGATATAGTCTCCCTTCATATTACTGGCTAGCTTATCCTTAGATTTAATCTCCCTTTATATTACTGTCTAGATCTCCCTCAGATTTAATCTCCCTTCGTATTACTGGCTAGTTTACCCTCAAACTTTCTTCCATATTGTTGGCTATCTTACCTTCAGATTGAATCTCCTTGTATATTACTGGCTAGCTTACCCTCATATTACTCTTCCTTTATTTTAGTGGCTTGTTTCTCCTCAGATTTAATTGTCCTTTGTTTACCCTCAGATTGAATCTTCCTCTTCCTCATTTTTTTTGTTACCCTCTGTTGGTCTTTGTAAGCTTCCCAGTCCTCGTCCTTCACCACATTATATGCTTTCCCTTTTGCTTTTGTGCTATTCCTGCTTGTCCTAGTCCGCCATGGTTGCCTCATCCTCCCTGCACCGTGCTTTTTTTCCCTCGGGATGAATCTCTGTTGTGTCTCCTGAATTACTCTCAGAAACTCCTGCGATTCCCATGTCTTCCTGCTAGGCTCCTCTCCCAGTCAACTCTCCCCAGCTCCACCCTCATGTCTCTTTAATGGCCTTTATTCAGCTGTAATACCCTTACCTCTGATTCTACCCTCTCTCTCTCAAATTGCAGAGTAACTTCAATCACACCATGATCACTGCCGTCTATAGATGCCTTCACCTAAATCTCCCTTACCAAGTCTGCCTCATTGCACAACACTAAATCCAGTATTGCTTGTCCCTAGTGGGCTCCACCATAAGCTGATCCATCTCGTAGAAATTCCATGAATTTGTCTTGAAATCCACTACCAACCTGATTTTCAAAGTCCACTTGCATATTGAAATTCCCCAGGAGCACTGTAACTTTGCCTTTCCTGCACATCTCTTCTGTCTCCTGGTGTATCTTGCGCTCAGCTCCTAGTTACTGTTTGGAGGCCTGTACAGAACTCCAAATGTGTTTTTTTACCCTTGCTGTTCCTCAATTTTACGCACACAGGTTCTCCATCTGACCCTACGCTATTTCGTACTATTGATTTAATTTCATTTCTTACTAATCAGGCAACCCACCCTCTCTGCCCACCTGTCTATCTTTTTGATCGGATGGATATCCTTGAATATTCAGCTCCCAATCCTGATTTCCTTGCAGCCATGTCTCCGTGATGCCCACCACGTCATACCTGCCAATTTCAATCTGTGCCACAAACTCATTTACCTTATTCCTGAGACAACGTGTATTCAGATAGAACACCGTCAATCCTGTATTAACTATCCCTCTCTCATTATCATTCATTTGTTCAGCGTGCTTGAAGTTTGATAGCTAACCCTTTCCAAACACACTGTCCTATTTGTGTCTGTGCTGGAGGTTTTAATAACCCCTCCTGAGCTCTGCACTCTTACACCCTCCTTTAATTAGACTTTTCTAATTTCCCCTATAACTGAACTCTCCCCTGCCCCTATTTAGTTTAAAGCCTTTGTTATGCAACTCACTTGGACTTTGGTCCAAGCACGGTACAGGTGAAGACCATCCCCTCGGAACAGGTCCCTTCTTCCCCAATATTCCATGAATTCAAACCCATTTCTCCCACACCAATCTCTGAGCCTCACATTTACCTGCTTAATTTTATTGAGCCTTGCCAATTAACTCGTGGCTCAGTTAGTCATCCAGAGATCATTATCTTTTTGATTCTGCTTTTTAATTTAGCTTCTAGCTGTTCATACTCCCTTAGCAGAATCTCTGCCCTAGTTTTATCTATGTTATTGGTAACTGCGTAGACCACAACCACTGGATGTTTACCCTCCCACTCCAAGATCCTCTGCAGCCCAGATGAGATATCCCGAATCTGAGCACCAGGCAGACATGTGGAACTAGCTGAGTCGTCAGCATGGACAAGTTACAGCCAAAGGGCCTGTTTCTATGCTGTATCACTCTATGACTCAATGGGGAAGAATTTCTTCCCTGAGGGAGTTGTGAACCTGTGCAATTATCTTCCACAGGAGGTTGCTTGAGCCAGTCTGTTAGATATATTCGAGAGGGAGCTGGACATGCCTCTTGTGGTCAAATGGATCGGGGATATGGAGAGAAGTGGGAACCTGAGATTGGATGATCAGCCATGATCATATTGAATGGTGGGGCAGGCTCGAAGGGTCTATTTTGCTATGTTTCTATTCCCAAGATCCAGGTCTAGCAATGCCTCCTTCTGCATTGTACTGGATACATACTGCTGTAGTATCATCTGCTGAATGTAATCGATGAATACCTGTCCCTCACAGCCCCTTACATTATTACAATTCCTACCAGCATGATGTCCCCAAAACCATGTGCGTTAATTTTACCCACCAGCCTCTTACATGGGAAGTTATCAAAAGTGTGGCTCAATGGTTAGCACTGCTGCCTCACAGCGCCAGGGACTTGAGTTTAATTCCAGCCTCGGGTGAATGTCTGTGTGGAGTTTGCACATTATCCCTATATCTGCATGGGTTTCCTCCGGGTGCTCAGGTTTCCTCCCACAGTCCAAAGATGTGCAGGTCAGGTGGAATGCCAAATTGCCCATTGCCCAGGGATGTGTAGATTAGGTGCATTAGTCAGGGGTAAATGTAGAATAATAGGGTAGGGGAATGGGTCCGATTGGGTTAATCTTTGGAGGGTGGACTTGTTGGGCTGAAGGGTCTGTTTCTACACTGTAGGGAAAGCCTTCATGAAATCTCAGATTCCTGAAGAAGGGCCTGTGCCCGAAACGTCGAATCTCCTGTTCCCTGGATGCTGCCTGACCTGCTGTGCTGTTCCAGCAATAAAGTTTCAACTTCATGAAATCTCAAAGCAACACATCCACCAGCACTTCCTTATCTATTGATTATATTCTAAAAATGTCAGTAGATACCTTAAATGTGAATTCTTTTTCATAAACCTGTTGATTTAGTTTAATACCATTAATGTTTTACCCCATAACTGAATTCTCTCCCTCCCCTATTTAGTTTAAAGCCCTCATTATGTGATTCACTAGGAGTCTGGTCCCAGCATGGTTCAGATGAAGACCATCCCCTTGGAACAGGTCCCTTCTTTCCCAATATCCCATGAATTCAAACCCATTTCTCCCACACCAATCCTTGAACCACGCATTTGCCTGCTTAATCTTATTGACATTGTGCCAATTAACTCATGGCTCAGTTAGTTATCCAGGGATTATTATCTTTTTGCTTGTGCTTTTTAATTTAGCTCCTAGCTGTTCACACTCCCTCAGCAGAACCTCTGCCCTGGTTTTATCTGTGTTATTGGTCCCTACGGCCTGACATTTTCAATTGTTCTGCCATCATGATTTTTATATTAGACTCAAGCATTCTCCCCACTACTGATGCTAATACTACACGTAACTTATTTTTCTATCATGGTTGAGCCATCTTCCCTGTTGAATTTTTGTGACAGGAATGAATAATTGTTGTAATTCACATACGCACTTCTAAACATATTAATCTCAGCCTATCCACTGTCGACCCTTTTAATAACATTCCCCAATCGTCTATGGCCAACTTGTGCCTGACACCCTCCTGGCTCCTTTGATTCAGATTCAGAACCCAACTTCATCCCTCACCATCTTAAAGAAAAATTTTATACGTTATTGGTACTCTTCCCCAAAACACCCTGCTCAACAAAATTGTTATAAATCCTTTCCCTTTGCACAATACCCAGTCTACTATAGCTTGCTGTCTAGTCAGTTCCTTGATTTTAAAAAAAACATGTAAATATTCCAGAAAGTCCTCCTCTACAGCATTATCCTTAGGCTGGCACATTCCTGATGAAGGGCTTATGCCTGAAACATCGACTCTCCTGCTCCTCGGATATTCCTGACGTTTTCCATGGCCACACCTTTCGACTCTGACTCTCCAGCATCTGCAGTCCTCATTTTCTCCCTTGTCCAATCGAAATGTAAATTAAAGTCACATATACTCGTGCCGTTATTGTATGTGTCTCTGGTTTCCTGGTTACTGCCTTCCGTTTTACCTCTGCTACTGTTTGGGGGGGGCTACAGAGAGCTCCTATTAACATTTCCTGCCCTCAGTGTTCCTTAGCTCCATCTATGCAGTTCCACAACTTAATATTTTCAGCCAATATCCATGGTCACTATTGCATTGATAATGCTATCCCAACATCTCTTCCTACTTGTTTATCCTCCCGAAATATTAAATAACCCCAGAGATTCAGTGCCAATCCTCGATCACCCTGTAGCCATGTTTGCAACTATATAACAATTGCTGTGACCCTGCTGCTGTTTGAATAAGATGATGTTATCCTTGGTCTTTTCTTCAGAGGAGTCAGAAAGGCGGAGGTTCCAATATGTCTTTAAGTATCCACTTGAGAAAGTTTTAAAGTGTTTTTTTTTAAACCATTGTTCAATGAAAGGGGAGTGGCCAGTTCTCCCAGTTCAGGGTTTGGTTTGGTTTGGTTTTAACAGTCTGGCTGCTTTTGTTTGCAACAGTTGCTGGTCTGGTTTTAGCTGGGAACCCTGAGAAGCTGCTGGTGACCCAAGGAAGCAGTTCCATGCTGATCCTCCCTCCCTCTCTCTCTCCCTGACATCTCTCTGGAAGAACTTGGGTTTGATTTTCCCTTTTTTTGCCAAGGGGCCATTAATGAGGATGTTGCAGGTATTTGGAACAGCAGCATTCAGTTGTGATAGAGTTGATTGGGTTTTCAGATACGTTAAGTTATTCTAAATTCAGTTCTCTTTTGTTCATGTTTCATTCAGTAAATAGAACATAGAACATAGAAAAATACAGCGTAGTACATGCCCTTCGGCCCTCGATGTTGCGCCGATCCAAGCCCACCTAACCTACACTAGCCCACGATCCTCCATTTGCCTATCCAATGCCCGTTTAAATGCCCATAAAGAGAGAGTCTGTGAAGGAATTCTGTTCTGTTTAAAACTGAGTGCTTGGGCCAGCTGCATCCCTCCTGGAATATCCACCTGAAATCTGTTTAAAATAACTAGAAACGTTAGGGTCAGAGCTACTTTCTTGAAATGTTTTGAGGGGGTAAGGCCTGGTCCATTACACTGTGTACAGGTATATCTATTTACGCTGTTAATTCATCTAGACTCTTCAGAATGCTTTTGTACTGAGACACAATGGCATTAAGTTTGTCTTTTTAGCCTTACTAGTCAATCTGGATTTAGTATATACTTTATCTCCATTTGTATCTTGCCCTTCTTTATTTCTGGTTTCCACTTCCTGCTTCTTACTATCCTGCCTTTTATTTCCATCCTCCCTCCTCTGTCTCCCTGCATGGGCTCCCATCCCCCTGCTATTCTTGTTTTAAATCGTCATGACAACATTATCAGACGGCACCCCTCCTCCGCTCCTGAGAGCATAAATCTGCCCTGCCCTGCCCTGATACAGCTGATCCTGTTTATACTTATCCCATCTTCCCCAGAACTGGTCACAACACCCCAGAAATCTGAATCCCTCCAACCTACACAACCTTTTCAGTCACACGTTCACCTGAGATGTCCTATCATTTCTACACTTGCCACCATGGGGCATTATTATTGATCTTGAGTTACTACCTTTGACATCCTAATTTTTAAATTTATGTTCTAACTCCTTTGATCAGCTAGAAGGAATTCAAGCCTTTTTGAGTTATGTTGCTGGTATATATGTCCCATAACCACTGGATTTTGTACAGGAACAGCAGTAGGCCATTCAGCCCCTTGAGCCTACTCCACCATTCAATAAGATCATGGCTGATCTGTGGCCAAACTCCATTTACCTGCCTTGGGCTTGTATCACTTGATAGCCTTGATGCAAACATGTTTATCACAGATTTAAATTTCATAATTGAATTAGTATTGGTTACCATTTGAGGAAGAGAATTCCAAATATCAGTGACTTTTTGTGTGTAGAAGTGTTTTCTAGCATCGCTCCTGAATAGCCCGGCCCTAATTCTGAGATTGCACCTGCAGTTCTAGAATATTCAACTGATCAAAATAGTTTATCTTGATAATCTGCCCTGACATTACCTGATAATATCCTGAAAACCTCAATTAGATCATCTCTTAAACTCCCAACATTCTCAAGAGCATAATTTGTTGAATCTCTCCTCATAACTTTACCCCTGCTGCACCATTTTGAATTGTGTCAGAGGTCCTCTCTATCCTAATTTAAATGAGGGAGTTTTCTGCACATTCTGGTGGAATGTCATTGTCCTCACTTCATTTCCCATCAATCCTTCACACACCCAATCACTTGTCTTTGTCAAGCAAATCAAGGAACTTTTCTGCTTAATAGCAAACTGTGATTTTGAAATTCTCTATGGTATGGATTAACCAGTTTTTGACTTTAAGGATAATAAATCACATCAGTACTTTGTTTTCAACGATGTTTACCATGTCATGTTCATGGAAATGGGCTAATAATCCATTGTTCCTCAAAAGATAACCTGTTTAAATAAACCAACCTGTTGGTTAGTTTATTTAAAATTGTAAAGCAAGTTATAGGTTTTAAAGGAGACATCACAACAGAGCAACCACATTCTGTGTGTGTGTGTGTGACTTACAAACCCAGAGGAGATCGTTAGCAGCAGACTCACAACATTGTGCACACATGGAGTCCTTAAAGGCAAGATACACAGATAAGTTTACCATGTAATTTTCTCCCTGTCATGTAGGGGAGCCATACAGTATTAAACTTTATGGTGATGTATGAATTATCATCTGTTTCCTTTTCAGTCACACTGCTGTCCAGTGACATGAAAATGTTAGAATCTGACTTCAAGTCAATCTTGACCGTTGCAACGGAACGGTGAGTGGGTCATAGAGTCATAGAGATGTACAGCATGGAAACAGACCCTTCGGCCCAACCCATCCATGCCGACCAGATATCCCAACCCAATCTAGTCACACCTGCCAGCACCCGGCCCATATCCCTCCAAACCCTTCCTATTCATATACCCATCCAAATGCCTCTTAAATGTTGCAATTGTACCAGTCTCTTCCACTTCCTCTGGGAACTCATTCCATACACATACCACCTTCTGTGTGAAAAAGTTGTCCCTTAGGTCTCTTTTATATCTTTCACATCTCACTTCAAACCTATGCCCTCTAGTTCTGGACTCCCCAACCCCAGAAAAAAAGACTTTGTCTATTTATCTTATCCATGCCCCTCATAATTTTGTAAACTTCTATAAGGTCACCCCTCAGCCTCCGATGCTCCAGGGAAAACAGCCCCAGCCTGTTCAGCCTCTCCCTGTAGCTCAAGTCCTCCAACCCTGGCAACATCCTTGCAAATCTTTTCTGAACCCTTTCAAGTTTCACAACATCTTTCCGATAGAAAGGAGGCCACAGTTGCATGCAATATTCCAACAGTGGCCCAACCAATGTCCTGCACAGTCGCAACATGACCTCCCAACTCCTGTACTCAATACTCTGACCAATGAAGGAAAGCATACCAAACGCCTTCTTCACTATCCTATCTACCTGCAACTCCACTTTCAAGGAGCACTCCAAGGTCTCTTTGTTCAGCAACACTCCCTAGGATCTTATCATTAAGTGTATAAGTCCTGCTAAGATTTGCTTTCCCAAAATACAGCACCTCACATTTATCTAAATTAAACTGCATCTTCCACTCCTCAGCCCATTGACCCAGCTGATCAAGATCCAGTTGTAATCTGAGGTAACCCTCTTCACTGTCCACTACACCTCCAAATTTGGTGTCATCTGTAAACTTACTAACTGTACCTCTTGTGCTCGCATCCAAATCATTTATGTAAATGACAAAAAGTAGAGGACCCAGCACCGATCCTTGTGGCACTCCACTGGTCACAGGCCTCCAGTCTGAAAAACAACCCTGCACCACCACCCTCTGTCTTCTACCTTTGAGCCAGTTCTGTATCCAAATGGCTAGTTCTCCCTGTATTCCATGAGATCTCACCTTGCTAACCAGTCTCCTATGGGGAACCTTGTCAAATGCCTTACTGAAGTCCATATAGACCGCATCTGCCCTCATCAATCCTCTTTTTATTTCTTCAAAACACTCAATCAAGTTTGTGAGACATGATTTCCCACACACAAAACATGGAGTCCTTAAAGGCAAGATACACAGACAGGTTTGCTATATAATTTTCTCACTGTGGGATATGGGAGACTTATGAAACTTTATGCTGATGTATGAATTATCATCTGTTTCCTTTTCAGTCACACAGCTGTCCAGTGACATGAAAATGTTAGAAACTGACGTCAAGGCGTATCTTGCCCAATTGCAACGTAACGGTGAGTGTGTCTGAACAATCATCATGTCTCCACATGTCAGAGAGTTCCCCAACGTGTCAGAGGCTCTGCTCATTCTCTCAAAACTCACCCTGAGACTGGGCTGAAACCCTTTTGATTCAGGAGGGTTGGAGTTCCACCTGTCAATGGTGTAAAGGAAGATGGTCCTGTTTGTGTGACAGTGACTGGGATATGACCCAGGTTTAGTTTGTATCAGGAATTAGAATCTAACAGTTAATCAACACAGATATCGTGCTGTATAATTAGTCATTCCAGTCTGACCCTGGACAGTGACATTTGTGACAAGTGAAGCAGTTATATTCAACTCACATTGTCCTGATTAAAAACAAAACTAGAAATAGCTGGGAAAACTCAACAGGTCTGGCAGCATGTGCGGAGAGAAAGCAGAGTTAATATTTTAGTTCCAGTGACCCTTCTTCAGAACAGTGTTTCAGTGTTTTTATGTCCTGGATCGAGTTTGCTGAGTTGCTTGGAGTGAATTAGAAACCTCCCGGACTCTCCCTCAGCTGGACAGGAGGGCAGGGCCTTTGAAATTTCCATGCACCGCCATGTGGTGTGATGTCAGGCCTTAATCCCTCCACTGTAGACCCACCGTATCCCATCACCTACCCTCCGTTCTGTCTCACTACCTCACTGAGTAACATTACTGCCTCTCTCTCCTGCACCCTCAGCACTGACAGAACACAGGTAGGTGATCCCAATGTTGTAGCTTCCCTGGGACCGTGGGATTGAATTGTAGAAAACAAATTGTAGAGGACAGGTCTTCAGTGCTTGCAGTTGTTATATTGTCAGCTCCTGTAGCCTTTGCTGCACTGAGTGCTCTCGGCTGTCTCTCAAAATCACATGAAATGAATCGGATGAGGTGAAGATGGACCTGTGTGAGAATGGGCCTGTTGGGATGTCACCCTCTTGGTACATCAGGGTGAAGATTGTTGTGAAATCCTCAAGCCTGCATTTGAATTCACATTTTATGTATTTTGGCTGCTCCAACATTTCATAGGTTTGTTTTACAGAATGGACAAATAATCAATTATTCCTCATCAATTGATTATCTCTGTTGGTTAGTTTATTTAAAACTGTAAAGCAGGTTATACGTTATAAAGCAGACATCACAACAGAGCAAATCCATTGTGTGTGTGAGTGTATGTGCAGCTTGGAATACCAGAGCAGAATCAGTAGCAGAGACTAGCAACATTGTGCACACATGTGGTCCTTAAAGGCAAGCTACACAGACAGGTTTGTCATGTAATTTTCTCCCTGTGGGATATGGGAGACTTATTTAACTTTATGCTGATGTATGAATTATCATCTGTTTCCTTTTCAGTCACACAGCTGCCCAGTGACATGAAAATGTTAGAAACTGACTTCAAGGTGGATCTTGCCCAATTGCAACGTAACGGTGAGTGTGTCTGAACAATCATCATGTCTCCACATGACAGAGAGTTCCCCAACGTGTCAGAGGCTCTGATCATTCTCTTGGCACTCACCCTGAGACTGGACTGGAATCCTTTTGATTCAGGAGGGTTGGAGCTCCACCTGTGTATGATATAAAGCAGGATGGTCCTGTTAGTGAGAGTCACTGGAGTAAACATTCAGTGTTATGACCCAGGTTTAGTTTGTGTCAGGAATTTAAATCCAACGGTTCTTCAAGCCCGATATAGTGCTGTATAATTAGTCATTCCAGTCTGACCCTGGACAGTGACATTTGTGACGAGTGAAGCAGTTATATCCAACCCACAATATCCTGATTAAAAACAAAAAAAACAGAAATTGCTGGGAAAGCTCAACAGGTCTGGTAGCATGTGTGGACAGAAAGCAGGGTTAAGATTTTTTTTCTAGTGATCTTCTTCAGAACTGTGCTTTGGTGTTTTTATGGTTACAGTTTGCTGAGTTGCTTGGAATGAAATAGAAACCTCCCGGACTCTGCCTCAGCTGGACAGGAGGGCAGGGCCTTTAAAATTTCCATGCTCTGCCTTGTGGTGTGATGTCAGGCCTTAATCCCTCCAATGTAGACCCACCGTGTCCCATCCCCTCCCCTCAATTCTGTCTCATACATTGTTGAGTAAAATTACTGCCTCTCTCCTGCAGCCTCAGCGCTTATAGAACACAGGTAGGAGATCCCAATGTTGGAGCTGGGACAGTTGAATTAAATTGAAGAAAAATTGTAGAGGACAGGTCTTCAGTGCTGCAGTTGTTATATTGTCAGCTCCTGCAGCCTTTGCTGCACTGAGTGCTCTCAGCTGTTGAATTGGAAGACAGGTAACTCTTAGGCATGAGAATAGTTGACCTCGATTCTGAAAGAGACCTTGATTGGTCTCTGAATCATTTCTCCACTGCATGATGTTTCATCTCTTGGATGTCCTTCTCTGAGGTTACTGCCTCTCTCCTGCAGCCTCAGCGCTTATAGAACACAGGTAGGAGATCCCAATGTTGGAGCATCCCTGGGACAGTTGAATTAAATTGAAGAAAAATTGTAGAGGACAGGTCTTCAGTGCTGCAGTTATTATATTGTCAGCTCCTGCAGCCTTTGCTGCACTGAGTGCTCTCAGCTGTCTCTCAAAATCACATGGAATGAATCAGGCTAGGTGAAGATGGACCTGTGTGAGGCTGGGCCTGTTGGGATATCACCTATTCAGTACAACAGGGTGAAGGTTGTTGGGAAATCTTCAATCCTGCATTTTGAATTCACATTTTATGTATTTGGGCTGCTACAATATTTGGGATGGGTAAGTTCATGAGAGTGGGCTAATAATCAATTGTTATGCATCAATTGATTAACTCTGCTGGTTAGTTTATTTAAAACTGTAAAGCAGGTTTATTATTGATGAGGACAAGAATGAGGACAAGCTGTTACCAGAGGAAACTAAACTTGGTTCACCAGCGTGCTGCTCAAGGCAGCAGGACCCTGCTAGCACCTCCCCAGGCTGGCTCAGTCCTACACATTGTATTAATGATCTCTGATGTGGATCAATGAGGTCTTCAGTTATAAAACCAGGTGAAATCACAGAATCCCTACGGTGTGGAAACAGGTGATTTGCCACAACAACCCTACAAAGAGTAACCCTATGCAGACGCATTCCCTTATATTTACGGCTGATTATTGCACCTAACCTACATATCCGTGAACACTATGGGGCAATTTAGCATGGCCAATCCATGCTAACCTGCACCTCTTTGGATTGTGAGAGGTAACTGGAGCACCCGGAGGAAACCCACACAGACAGTTGCCAGAGGCTGAATCGAATCTGGGTCCCTGTTGCTGTGAGGCAGCAGTGCTAACCACTGAGCCACTGTGCCACCCCCTGCTGTGAACATTGGTATCAGGATAAGATTCAGCCGAATGAGAGCTGCAGAATCCTATTCAGCTCCATGGAGCATCGAAATTCCTCATTAACTGTAGTTAAAGTGTTCTGATCACTCAATAGGAAGAGTGTTGTTAACAGGAGTTGTCCAGGATCTTGTGGAATTCTTGGCACAGCTGCTTCCTCAAGAATTGTGCAGGAAGTTTCACTTTCCCAGGCCTGAGTTTGAGTCAGAGAATTTGGAGTGTTTCGAATCATTTCCCCGGATGGTCAGCCAGGAAATGCAGGAGGGATTGAAAGCTGCTCTAACTCCTAGGTGATGTTATAACTAACAACCCACCCCAAACTCCCCACAAGAACTCCCACAGAAAGCCAACCCTACTCTGGGTGCCTGACATCACTCCACTGCACTGACACCAATCGAACCCCAAATGTCTCCCAGATTTCCATTTACAGTAGCATGGATAGAGAGTGGGGAGAAAAAGGTCCTTCTCAGGTGACTAGTGGTGTTCCGTAAGGCTCAGTGTTGGGACCACAACATTTATACATTAACCATCTAGATGAAGGACCTGAGGGCATTCTGGCTAAGTATGCAGACAATGCAAAGATAGGTAGGGGGACAGGTAGCATTGAGGAGATAGGGAGGCTGCAGAAAAATTTGGACTGGTTAGGAGACTGGGCAAAGAAGGAGCAGATAGACTATAATGTGGGAAAGTGTGCGGTCATGCACTTTGATAGGAAGAGTAGATACATAGTATTTTCTAAATGGGGAAAAAAAATTCAGAATTTTAAAATACTAAAGGACTTGGAAGTTCTAATCCAGGATTTCCTTAAGGCAAACCTGCAGGGTTAAGTTGGTAATTAGGAAGACAAATATAATGTTGTCATTTGATCTCAAGAGGACTTGAATATAAAAGCAAGGCATACTCCTGGGGATCTATAAGGCTCTGGTCAGTCCACATAGAGTATTGTGAGCAATTTTGGACCCTGTATCTCAGGAAGGATGTACTAGCCCTGGAGCAGCTCCAGAGGAGGTTTACGAGAAAGATCCCAGGAATGAAAATTTAACATACGAGGAACATTTGAGGACTCAGGGATTAAATTCGATGGAATTTTGAAGAATGAGGAGGGATCTGATTGAAACTTACAGAATACTAAATGGC
>NC_057717.1:86750809-86771223 GCF_004010195.1 Chiloscyllium plagiosum | reverse complement strand
GTTTTCCTGTCTTCCTGGTGGTGGAAATTAAATAAAGATTTGTGCACTTTGTGTCTCTCACTGTGTCTCACACCTACACACACACACCATGGGTGCTGGGGATAAAATAAGCACTACTGCGGTTAGGCGGTAGTGTGGGGGTTAATTTAATTTTTTAAAAATATAAACAGGAGGGTCAGGGTGACCTGGTGAGGGAATAAAGGCCTTGGTGGAGTTATTTTACCAACTACCAGACTCACACTACTCTCAACCAGACCTGACTATCTCCAGGAGAAAGTGAGGTCTGCAGATGCTGGAGATCAGAGTCGAGAGTGTGCTGCTGGAAAAGCACAGCAGGTCAGACAGCATCTAAGGAGCAGGAGAATCGATGTTTCAGGTATAATCCCTTCATCAGGAATGCTTTACCTCCACCTGACTCTATCTCCACCTGAACCTATGCTGAACCCTTTCTCACTTTCCTACCCACCCTACTTCCTAACCCACATTGTCACTGTATCTGTGGTTTAAAGACCTTAAAACATAGAATAAAAGGCACAGTCACCATAGTCCTTCTCTCTCATTAGCGAGAGAAAGAGAGAGAGAATTGGGGTTGAGTTTAATGTGAAGGTCCTTGTGTCTGAGGTGAGGGGAGAGAATAAGAAGGCAGGACCTTCATACTAATCTCAGCCTGTGCAGGAACTAAAGCCGTGTTGTTGCTGCATCACAAACCAGCTGCCCAGCTGACTGAGTGAACCAACCCCCACAGAATGTGACACTAATTGTAGAAAAAACAGCCAGTCCACTTCTCTGCTGCCACCCCAGATGTTCTTTTCTCTTGTGGTTTATGTTGCTTTGATTTGGAAAGACTGAAAGACCACCCATTAACCTCCACCAGAGGCAAGTCCTTTAGTCTGATCTGGCTTGGAAATAAGGATTTTGACCATAGATGGGAGGATTCAGCACAATATGTCCTTTTTATCATCAGAACTGACAAACCACAAGTGGAACTAGGTGTACAAAATTGGGTAAGAATGGCCTGGGAAACCCCAGCTTTGTCCACAAATCTCAAAAAGTCTTATGACATTTGGTCCAATAGTATCTCCTACTGTCTTACACACACCATTCAACCTTCAATGAAGCAATTTCCCTCAACATTGTATCGTGCTGGGAGGATGGGCTGAAGGTACTGGTGCACAAAGTGTGACCTGCTGTGGTTTCAGAGCCCACTGTCGATAAAGAAATAGCAGTCAATCCATCTTTCTATTATATATACCTCCCAATATACTCCAGCTGTAATATAATTCACTTCAACCACCTTGCTTCAGAAATTAGAGAGCTTGGCAATTTAATGCAAATTGTTAGTGACTGGACATCACCCTTCCCATCTCCTAACTGTCTAACACCCTGCTCCTTCTCCTTCCCATTCTCCTCACAAGCCCCCTCCATCTACACACAATGCCTCCACATTTCCCACTGATTTTCCACTCTGCTAATTGTTTCCTCTTCCCATCTCTCTCCATTCCTTGTCTGACTCCCAGTCACTCTCTGGTTGAAAACTGAAGGAACTGTGAGGTACTCTGAGGAAGGGTCACTGGAACGTGAACTCTGATTTGTCTCCACAGATACTGCCAGACCTGCTGAGCTTTTCCAGTAATCTTTGTTTTTACTCTCTGATTGACCTCTGCAAGGTCGGCCAATCCTAGTGATTTCAGGGAGTAGTGAGTTGCCTCTGGGATTGGGGCCTGCAGGTCTTCAGTAGCAAGCCATTGCATTGGGTGGACTGATTTCTCAGCCTTAGTGTGTGCTGCAAGGCGACTGGGTCTGGTTTAGTTCAGATTCAATAATCAGATCTTTGGAGGGTGAGATGCTGTGTTGAACATATCTTTGGGCAAGATACTAGATTGTCTGTAACAACACTAGTGCTGGAAGAGCACAGCAATTCAGGCAGCATCCGAGGACAGGCAAAATCGACGTTTCGGGCAAAAGCCCTTCATCCTGATGAAGGGCTTTTGCCCGAAACGTCGATTTTGCCTGTCCTCGGATGCTGCCTGAATTGCTGTGCTCTTCCAGCACCACTGATCCAGAATCTGGTTTCCAGCATCTGCAGTCATTGTTTTTACCTCTGTAACAACACTAGGTAAAGTCTCAGTGAACGAGGAGAATAATGAGGTTCTGAATGTCCCTGCTGGCTGAAACATTTATTTACATATCCTCACAGAACTGCTTCGGAAGTGTCCTGAAAACTGGAGGCAACTCCAGCAAAACTATTATTACTTTTCATTAGAAATGCAAGAACTGGACAGAGGCCCAGAGGTCCTGTGCATCACTGGATGCCAATCTTGCTGTTATTAACAAGCCTAAGTTACAGGTAAGAGATTGTTGTTGCATCTACTGTGGAAACGATTGCTACCAGTGAATGCTTGGCCTGGAGTACTGCCTCCGATCCTTCTTCCTATGCTGGATCGAACAGCATATCTGCATAACAGTGAAGATAATGAATCACTAGTGAGTCTCAATGAGAAGAGGCATTTGTCTTAAAAAGATGTAGATAACTGCATGATAGCAATAGCTCTAAGTTAGACAGAATAACTAAGACTAACAGACACAGAGGACACACTGTGATCTCAAGCTAGACTTCCCTTTACCCCAGTCAGTACAGTCTGGCATTATTTGATTGGATGGAGCTTAATGCAGTCTTCAATATTAACTCTTTCTGAACGTATCCCTTCCCCAAACTTTTATTTCTTTGGGTTAATGTTCGCACATCTGGATACCTAAAAATGATTACATTTACCACTACCTGATCTACCCCTCAGCCTTGGACTTCATAAGTTCAGGAGGCCTGGAGATTTCACAATTCTAACATATCAAATCCTTACAGCTTGGAAATAGGCCATTCAGCCCAACAAGTCCACACTGACTCTCTGAAGAGCATCCTACCCAGACATACTCCAACCCCAGCCTATTGCACTGCATTTCCTACGACTAATTCATGTAATTGTCACATCTCCGGACACCATGGGCAATTTACCATGGCCAATCCACCCAACATGGGTATCTTTGGACTGTGGGACGAACCAGAGCATCCAGAGGAAATCCACATAGACACGGGGAGAATGTGCAAACTTCATACAGTCACCCGAGGCTGGAATTGAACCCAGGTCCTTGGTACTGTGAGGCAGCTAACTACTGAATCACAATACCACCCAATGTTGCTGTTGAATTGGAAGACAGGTAACTCTTAGGCATGAGAATAGTTGACCTCGATTCTGAAAGTGACCTTGATTGGTCTCTGAATCATTTCTCCACTGCATGATGTTTCATCTCTTGGATGTCCTTCTCTGAGGATGGTCTTTAATACTTTGTTCGTGGCGTGTAGTTGGGCCAGCATTTACTGCCCATCCCTAAATGCCTAAGGCATCCCATGTAAGTCAGACTGGGAAAGGATGTCTTTCCCTAAAGGATGTTAGTGAATGGGTTCTCACAAGAAATAACAAGGCAAGTTTTTCATTCCAGGTTTCTAAAATATTAAATACAAATTTTACCATCTGCCATGGTGGAATTTGAATCCACTTCCCCCCAGGGCATCTGTCTGGGGTTCTGGATTACTAGCCCATGGATATTATGACTATGTCACAATCTTCCTTCCTTCCAGACATAGCAGTTTGCCCATTGCTATAGCTAGAGGATTCTTTAAATCCTAAATCTCCCTCAGTGAAACTCTTCACTGTTCACTCATTGTACCATCTGGGGACCTTTAATTTCATGAATGTCGATCATGGAAGGCAATGCAAGCACAATGGCCTCATGGCTTCGCTCAGACTACAACACTTCTGTGATTCCATGAAAACAGTCATTAGGCTTTGTCTGGTTACCACTCATATCATCAAATGGTGAATCCCATGCCTTCATCATCCAAGGGTCAGTAATTACACAATGGCTCCTAACATACATGATGTGGCAACCTTTGGCAAGGTTGGCATCTGCAAGGCACAAATCAGGAGTGCTATTCAATGCTGTCACTTCCCTTGACGAGTGTGCATCCAGCCACACTCAAATAGGAACAACTGCATCCAGGACAAAACAGCCCAATTGATCTGCACCTTATCCCCTGTGTTTTCACTGACATCCTCTATCACCAACACAAACCATCTGCAGTGCATACCACCAGAGTCGAAAAGTGCAGCGCTGGAAAAGCACAGCAGGTCAGGCAGCATCCGAGGAGCAGGAGAATCGCTGTTTCGGAATGATAAGCCTGATGAATGGCTAATGCCCAAAACATCGACTCTCCTGCTCCTCAGATGCTGCCCTATCTGCTGTGCTTTTCCAACTCCGCACTTTTCGACTTTGACTCTCCAGCATCTGCAGTCCTCACTTTCTCCTAGTGATACCACCAACAAGGTACATGCCATAACCAAGTGAAGACTCCTTATATCCCACCTTCCAAACCCACGGGTTTCACTGCCTGGACGGTAAAGGACAGCAGATGCAATGGAACACTACCAGCCACAGGTTCTCCACATAATCACAAACCATCCAAACTCTGAAATATAACCCCATTCCTTCAGTGCTGCCCAGTCAAAATCCTGGAACTCTATCCTGACTAGGAACATAAAAATATAGGAAGAAGGAGTAGGCTCTTCAGAGCCTTGAGTCTTCTCCCCCATTCAATAAAATCATGGCTGATCTATGGTCCATATCCCTTGATATCCTTGCTGAATAAAATATGTCCACTGCAGATTTAAAATGAACCCCAACTGAACTGGCATCAACCGCTCTTTGAGGAAGAGAATTCTAAACCTCCACTACTCTTTGCATATCGAAAAGTGTTTTCTGAGATGTCTCCTGAAGGGCCCAGCCTTAATTCTAAAACTGTGACCCTAGTTTGAGAACCTTCAATTTGAATCTACCCTGTCTTTCCCCTTTAATATCCTGAAAACATCAATTAGATCACCTCTTACGTTCTAAATTCTAGAGAATTATGGCCCAGTTAGTCTAATCCCTACTTATAACTTAATCCCTGAAGCCTAGATATTATCCTGCCCAGATTTGCTCACAGTACTCTAAGTGGGATCTAACTAAGGTTTTGTGAAACTGCTACTTAACGTAAACATCCTTATCCTTCAGCCTTTTAGTATGAAGGGCAGCACTCCGTCAGCCTTCTTGGCTATTTTCTGTACCTCTTTGTGACATTTAAAGGAGTTAAGCATCTGAACCCCCAAATGTCATTAGCCATCCATTGTATTTACCATTGTACCTTGTAAAAAATACCATGATCCACCCTCCTTTGCTCACACTTACATTAAAATCTACAGCTTTGCCTATTCACCAAATCTCTTCAAAATCCTATTGTAATTTTATGCTGTTGTTAAAACTATCTACAATGCTGCCCAATTTTGTTTTGTCAGTAAATTTGGATAATTTACTTTTTATGCTATTAGCCAAGTTATTAACAAATATTGTGAATCCAATATATTGTGCAAACTGCTGCATTACAGGAAGGAAGCTTTTGTTAATCTTCTCAAGGGTGCTTTAGGATAGGAAATACTTTTTATTCTTCCCAGGGATAGCTTCATCCAAAGAATGAACAAATAGAAAGGAAATACTTACTTGTCCCGAACACATTCATCTTTAATTATATCCATTCACGGTCCTCCCCAGTCTGGTATCGTTAACTTCTGTCATCTCCCCTCAGATTCTGCCGAACCTGAATTCCAATCCATTGTTACTTCAACTTTCTTCTCCCCTTCACGTCTCATGTCAAATTCAGTCATGGAGGTCGGTTACTTGTCTGGCTCATTAAATCCACAATGGACTGTCCTCTCTTTGGTCAAAGAACATTTTGTGTGTGACAAATGCTTTGAAAACACTAAAAAGATTCACTGTATTTAGGCCTCAAACTGTTCCAGTTCTCCCAAACAAATGAAAGATTCCTGTTCAACATTTACAACATGCTTTGCTGAGCTTCCTTCCTTGGGCTTCCGATGAAATTTGAGCAAACCATTTTTAACAATCATCAATCATCGGTTTTTAACAAGCTTCAAGGTCACTTTTACTAATGGTAACATCTTATTTCCAGATATTTTAAAATAGATTCAAATTCTCAAAATACCAAGGAGGAATTTAATCTTAAACTCTCTAGATTATGAATCAATCTCCTTTAAGGAAGGAAACTACAGTCCTGAAGAAGGGTTACACTCAAAACGTTGACTTCTTCCCTTCCTAATGCTGCCTGGCTTGCTGTGTTCTTCCAGCCTCCTGCCTGTCTACTTTGAATTCCAGCATCTGCAGTTTTTTTGCCTCTGATCCTTATGTAGTCTGGCCTATATGTGACTCCACACCCACAGCAATGTGGTTGATTCTTAACTGCCCTCTAAATGCTGCCTTGCCAGCGATGCACTCATCCCAAGAATGAATAAAGAAAAATAATTAAGGTAACCACTGTGATAACATTTCATTTAAATGCAGCACTCTGCAATGCCTATTTGAAAAGCCTCCTTTAATTGTGTACTGAGCCCT
Organism: Chiloscyllium plagiosum; assembly: GCF_004010195.1. Lineage (NCBI taxonomy): Eukaryota > Metazoa > Chordata > Chondrichthyes > Orectolobiformes > Hemiscylliidae > Chiloscyllium > Chiloscyllium plagiosum. Next base: position 86,764,725 of record NC_057717.1, on the reverse strand, counting down.
GGATCATGAACTCTCATCTTCAGAAGTCAGTCTAAAATACTACAAAATGAGCAAAGCTAAAACTGCATTCTCTGCACATTTGATGATGGAGAGCAGCCGGTTTAATATCAAAGGGGTTTTGGCATTCGTCAAGGATAATGGAAGTAGAAAATTTGCCAACAGTATTGCTGAAATCCTTGTTGTTCCATGTTCTAATAAAATGCTTTTATTTATATGGTAGGCGTTTGTGAAAAAATGGCTTGTGACCAAAAATTACTGGATTGGACTCTCTGATACAGTCTCAGAAGGTGACTGGTACTGGATAGATGGAACGAATTATACATCCTCTGTAAAGTGAGCTCACCTTTCAATTGCACATTTTGGAAAGTATGTAATACATTGAAGATTTAGCAAAAAGGTGGATATGTTTTGAAGTTTTGACTTCAATTACTTAGCTGAACATGAGAAGGAAAATTAGACTTGCTTCAGCAGTCCATCAGGCACTATGAGGTCCTTTAAGTCCAAAAGAGGAATTGCTACCTATTTGCAGGTTATGGTTAGAAACCTTATTCTGGATGCTGCTACAATTCAATGAATTTTGCTTTCCTATATTTGTTCAACGTTCCAATACTGTACAGAGAGTGATCTGGCTGGTACTGAAGTATATGTTGATGGTTTATTTGCAAACCAGTTAAGTCTAGATAAGAGTGGCATTGAGCATGATTGGGGAGCGTGAGCCAAGACCAAACAGATTCCAGGAGGGGCAATGAGAAGGGATTGGGGGGAAGGTCTTAGCAGGAGAATAAAGTGTCAGACAACTTTAGGGGGAATATCTGTTGGAAAGCAAAGTTAAAAATCACACATCAGATTATAGTTTATTTGGAAATATGAGCTTTTGGAGCACTCTCCTTCATTAGGTAGCTAGTGGAGCAGGATCATAGGACACAGAATTTATAGTAACAGATCATAGAACCACACAACTGAAGCGATGTATTGAACAAACTTAGATTGCTGTTAAACTTTAATCACTTAGAATGGGTTGTAGGTTTCGATTCATTAATATGTAAATCCCAGAACTTCTTTCAATTCACATTCCTGAGATAAGTTAATGTTTTATAAAGAAAAATGACATCTCAGTTCAGACAGTGCATTAAAAGTGTGTGGTGAGAGTCTGTCTGTATCCCAATCTTGAGTCGGACTGGTTCTATTTCCAAAGTAGGAATTTATAAAATGTCACATGGACTGACTGCCTCCAGATTGTGTGCTTTTTGAACAGAATAGAACGTACCTTCAAATGCACCTTCACCCCCATCGATGTGTGTGTGTGTGAGGGAGAGAAAGAGTGTGTGTGTGCACGTGAGTGTGATGGAGTATACGCCTGTGAGGTTTTTTATAAGCCCTTCAGTTATCTCAGGGCTGTGACTTGAAAGAATTTCTGGGATTTACATATTAATGAATCAAAACCTGCATTTCGCATTCTAAGTGATTGAAGACTTAACAGCAATGTCGGTTTGTTCAATATATTGTATCAGTTGTACGAGTTTATAATCTTTTACAAGCAGACAATCCTTTACCCGAAATGCTCGGGTCCAGCTGTTTATCGGAATTTGGAATTTTTTGGTTTTCAGAATAAGTGAAACTTTAATGGTGAAATCTTAAAAAGTCTTACCAGAGGAGCAGACTTCTAAGTAAGAACAGGCTGGTTGGTGCTTGGCCACACCCCTCCACATCGCGCCTGAGTGACACGCATCGAGTGGGTGTCAACTTGGGTTAACTGTTTGCACGCCAAAAGACCTTGCGAATGAGAAAAAAAATTCACAAAAACCCTTCGGATTTCGGAGCTTTTCGGTTTTTGGATGTTCAGATAAAGGATTTTCTACCTGCACTATAAATTCTGTGTCATATGATCCTGCCCCACTAGCTATTTGACGAAGGAGTGTCGCTCTGAAAGCTAGTGCTTCCAACTAAACCTGTTGGATTATAACCTGATGTTGTGTGATTTTTAACTTTGTCCACCCCAGTACAACACCAGCATCTCTACATGTTGGAAAACATGCTGCGTAATCAGGGAAAAAATATGTTGTCTTGGACTGAAATGAGAAAGAGCAGTTTTAAAACCAGCCTTTGAAATGGTGGTATATGTATGAAAGGATACAACAGGACAACCATATCACGCATCATTTAAACAATTGTTTGAACAAGCAGTAACTGAAGTCTGAGCTGCAGATGAGTGAGAGCTCAGACACAATGTGAAGGCAGCTTGTATTGGAAACAAGAAGCTGTGTCCAATACTCGGGAATTGAAAAGCAGTGCGCAGTCCCTTTAAGAGACTGTGCTTGGGTTTGCAAGCATTGGACAGAGAGCCCCAAAGTTGAAACAAGCAAAACAAATGGCCTTACCGTTGGCAGGCAAAACAGCAGTCTTTTTTGATGTTTTCGCAACAAGCAGGACTCAGCCAATTAATTTAAACCAAACACTCCACGATTCAAAGCCAATTTAATTTAAAACTGATGGTGCTGACAACCTGAAACCAATCATATTATAACAATAGGTATGATGTGTCATGGAGATATAAAGAAAGGGGTTTTTGAAAATCGAAAGGGAAAGCCAACTGTCTGAAGAGAGAGAGCAAACCCACCATCTGAGAAATAAATACCAGGCTCTCACAAGAACATAAGGCCTAGGAGCAAGAGTAGGCCATCTGGCCCTCCGAGCCTACTCCACCATTCAATAGGATCATGGTTGATCTTTTCATGGCCTCAGCTCCATTTACCGTTCTCTCATTGTATCCCTTAATTCCTTTGCTATTCAAAAAATTATTTATCTTAGCTTTAGAAACATTTACTGAAGTAGCATCGACTACTTCACTGGGGCAGGGAATTCCACAGATTCACAGCCCTCTGGGTGAAGAAGTTCCTTCTCAATTCACTTCTCAATTTTGAGGCTATGCCCTCTTGTCCTGGTTTCACCCATCTGTGGAAACATCCTCTTTACTTCTATCCTATCTATTCCCTTCATAATTTTTTTTGTTTCTACAAGATCCCCTCCTCATTCTTCTAATTTCCAATAAATATAATCCCAGTCTATCCAGTCCAAATAAGCCTCAACTCTGGAATCAACCTCGTGAACCTCCTCTGTGCCCCCTCCAGTGCCAGGACACCCTTTCTCAAGGAAGGAGACCAAAACTGCACAATTCTCCAGGTGTGGCCTCACCAGCACCCTATACAGCTGCCACATAACCTCTCTGCTTTTAAACTCAATCCCTTTAGCGAATTGCCTTTCTAATTACCTGTTGTACCGGCTGACCAACCTTCTGTGATTCATGTACAAGGACACCCAGGTCCCTCTGCACAGCAGCATGCTGCAACTTTTTACCATTCAAGTATTAGCCCTTTTTACTGTTATTCCTACCAAAATGGATGACTTCACATTTATTCACATTGCATTCCATCTGCCAGACCTTTGCCTTCTCACTTAAAGTATCTGTGTTTCTCTGCACACTTTGCTCTGCCACTCATCTTCATGTCATCTGCAAACTTTAACACAATGTGTTGTCCCCAATGCCAAATCATCTCTATAAATTGTGAATAATTGTGGTCCTAACACTGATCTCTGAGACACACCGCTACTCACTGATTGTCAACCAGAAAAGCACTCATTTATCTCCACTCTTTGCTTCCTTTTAGTTAACCAATCCTCTATCCAAACCTGTAACACCATGCATCTCTATCTTATGCAGCAGCATTTTGTGTGGCATTTTGTTGAATGTCTTTTGGAAATCTATGTACACCACATCTACTGGTCCCCATTATCTACCAAGCTGATAATATCCTCATAGAATTCTAGTAGGTTAGTTAAGGATGATCTGCCTTTCATGGATCCATGCTGCATCTGCAATGGGAAAGTTTCTATCGGATGTCTTACTATTTCTTCCTTGGTAATAGATTCAAGCATGTTCCCCACTGCAGACGTTAAGCCAACCGGTCGATAATTTCCATCTTTCATCTACCTCCTTTATTAAACAATGGTGTCACATTTGCTGTTTTCCAATCTGCTGGAACTGTCCCAAAATCCAGCAAATTTTGGAAAATTCCCACAAGTCCATTTGTTATTTCTCCTCCCATCTCTTTTAGTATCCTGGGATGCATTCCATCAGTGCCAGGAGACTTGTCTACCCTTAGCTCCATTAGCTTGCCCAATACTACTTCTTTTGTGACAACGATTGTTTCCAGGACCTCACTGACCTTCGTCTCTTTGTCAATTGCTCTCACAAGAAATTTCCACACACCCTTTAAAAAGCACTATCTATTTATAAGACGTACCACAGCACTTTTAGGTAATATTCGAGACAAAAGAAATTACAGAGGAAACGAATAAGATGCCACTTCAGATAGAGGAAATTTTGGAAGACACATTCTGCGTGAACTTTGAGAGACTAAGTTTTAATTTATTGTTTTCTGATTACTTAGATTAATCTAAGTGGGACCTGTGTGAATGGAATAGCATAGTATTGGAATCTTGTTTTATTCAGAAACAGGTAATTAGAGAGAGATTGTTTGGTTTGTTAGTAATTCTGCCAACTTGTTCACTGTTGGAGTTAGATAAATAAATTTTTAGTTGTTAATTATAAAGTAGGTGAAAGGATTCTATTTCATTTAACCACTCCTTTACAACAGATTGCGGTAAGAGGTAGGGTACACCACTTCTTTATCAGATTATGAAGCAAGGCGAGGTGAGGTGAGCTTCTCTAGGTCATAGAGTCATAGAGATGTACAGCATGGAAACAGACCCTTCGGTCCAACCCATCCATGCCGACCAGATATCCCAACCCAATCTAGTCCCACCTGCCAGCACCCGGCCCATATCCCTCCAAACCCGTCCTATTCATATACCCATCCAAATGCCTCTTAAACGTTGCAATTGTACCAGCCTCCACCACATCCTCTGGCAGCTCATTCCATACACGTACCACCCTCTTTGTGAAAAAAATGCCCCTTAGGTCACTTTTATAACTTTACCCTCTCACCCTAAACCTATACCCTCTAGTTCTGGACTCCCTGACCCCAGGGAAAAGACTTTGTCTATTTATCCTATCCATAACCCTCATAATTTTGTAAACCTCTATAAGGTCACCCCTCAACCTCTGACGTTCCAGAGAAAACAGCCCCAGCCTGTTCAGACTCTCCCTGTAGCTCAGATCCTCCAACCCTGGCAACATTCTTGTAAATCTTTTCTGAACCCATTCAAGTTTCACAACATCTTTCCGATAGGAAGGAGACCAAAATTGCACGCAATACTCCAACAGTGGCCTAACCAATATCCTGTACAGCCGCAACATAACCTCCCAACTCCTGTACTCAATACTCTGACCAATAAAGGAAAGCATACCAAACACCTTCTTCACTATCCTATCTACCTGGGACTCCACTTTCAAGGAGCTATGAACCTGCACTCCAAGGCCTCTTTGTTCAGCAGCACTCCCTAGGACCTTACCATTAAATGTATAAGCCCTCCTAAGATTTGCTTTCCCAAAATGCAGCACCTCGCATTTATCTGAATTAAACTCCATCTGCCACTTCTCAGCCCATTGGCCCATCTGGTCCAGATCCTGTTGTAATCTGAGGTAACCCTCTTCGCTGTCCATTCCACCTCCAATTTTGGTGTCATCTGCAAACTTACTAACTGTACCTCTTATGCTCGCATCCAAATCATTTATGTAAATGACAAAAAGTAGAGGGCCCAACACTGATCCTTGTGGCATTCCACTGATCACAGGCCTCCAGTCTGAAAAACAACCCTCCTCCACCACCCTCTGTCTTCTACCTTTGAGCGAGGTGTTTTGGTCTTAATTATCAGAGGGGTGACAATCTGCTCTAGAACAATTGGCCTATGGTCTACTGACCAGTTATCGATGACAGAGACATTTTGCCTGTTAACAACTGTGTGATAAGTTCTCAGGCAACTGAAAAGTTTTGGACCTGGGAATAAGTTACAGAGAAAGAGAGAAGTGTTTAATTCTGCCCAGCTCATGGGCAGTCTTTCTGTTCTCTGCTAAAACTAACGTTATAACCAAAGAAAACCAGCTTAACTTTCCTTAAACTATTGATGTAAGTAGTGACTTTGTATGAGTGAACCAATCAGTTTCTGTGTCTTACGAACCATTGAAAACTGGAAGCAATGTAAAAACAACTGAAGCAACATGCTGGTTCACAGACAAATCAGAGGGGACCATCTCAAGCTCAGAATGTGAGAAAAGCTCCTGAACTGTCTTTTGAGTTTACCCCTCTGCCCATAACCTATTTCGCTCTGATTGTTTGTTTGTTTGCCTGTCTATTTGTGTGTACAATAATGTGATGGTTCCAGTGTTGGAGTGGAGTGGACAAAGGCAGAAGTCACACGACACCAGGTTATAGGTTTATTAAAAATTGCAAGCTTTCAGAGCACTGCCCTTTCGTCAGGATGGAGTGATGATGGAGCAGTCCAACAGGTTTATTTCAAATAAACCTGTTGGACTCTAACCTGGCATTGTCTGACATCTGACTGTGTCTGCAAGGGAATGTTTATAAGGGGAGTAGCGTTTTAATTATTACTGTTAGATGCCATCAGTATGATAACTGTTTACCTGTAGCTACACTCTAAAAGTAATTCCTCGAACTATACAGTAGACGAATAGGTCCTTCGGCCTACAATGTTGTGCCAAGCATGACACCAAATGAAATTAACCCCTTCTTCTCGCCCTTGATCCATATTCGATCATTCCTTGCAGATTCATGTACTTACCTAAAAGTCCCTTAAATGCACTTATTGTATCTATCTCTACCACCACCTCTGGCAATGCATTCCAGACTCCGACCACTCTCTGTGTAAAAACTCTGCCACTCACATCTCCTTTGAGTTTCCCCCCTCACTTTAAATGCATGCCCTCTATTACAGTTGGTTCTGATATAACGCCATAGTTGCATTCTCTTGTGATCTTGTGTTGTAAGAACATTGTGTAATATCCACACCATTTAAATTAATGGGGCTAGAATCGTGTTATGGCTATGGCTAGGGAAAGGTCATGTTCTACAAATAACCATCTTAATTTTTCAATCGCATTAAAGCCAATTTGTATTGAAGAAACTCGCATTGTAGCAGAACCAGCTGTATTAGACATTTCAAAGCTGGAGGATAAAGATACTGACCGTCAAATTTATCTCTACATCTCATCATTTTCTAAACTTCCATCAAGTCTCCCCTCAGCCTCCGCCACTCAAGAGAAAACACCTTGAGTTTTTCTAGTCTCTCCTTGTAGCTCACGCCCCTCTGATCCAGGCAGCATCCTGGTAAACCTCCTCTGCACGCTCTCCAAATCCTCCACATCCTTCCTGTAATGTGGCGACCAGGAGCAAACACAATACTTTAAGTGTAGCCCAACCAAAGTCTTATAAAGCTGCAACACAGCATCCTGACTCATGTACTCAGTTCTCCAATCAATTAAGGCAAGCATGCCATAACCTTCTTTACCACCCAATCTACTAGCGTGGCCACTTTCAGGAAGCTATGGAATTAAACCATGTTCAATACAGTTTTCTCTCGACCTGTGTCCGAAAGTCATGTAAATGGCACACTTGGCACACTTCATAAAATCTTTAACTTTTCTGATGACTCAGGGAATAGCGGGACTTCATTCCTAGCACACTGCCCCAGTGAGGCATAACACTGTTCATGATGGTTTATACAATGTAGGTCTGATGTTAACAGTCACATTCTATTTTGACCCTGAGGAGAGACGAATAGAAGAACTTTAGATGGAAAAAGTTGCACTAATGTGAGTCATCCCCAGCTCTTCTTAAGGAAGGGGCTGTTAAAAGTGCACTTCGGACAAGCAGCTGGGAGAAGGAACGTCTAAAGTGAGGTCCAGCAGGAGTGAGTGTGTCATACCGTGGGAATTCAGTGCAAAGGGAAAGAGATGCTGTTTTCAATTTTTTTTTTGGCTAATGGTTTGGAAGGTTTTGGATAAACTGAAGCCCAGGATCAGGGACCCACATAAATAAATGACATCACATGAAACGATTAGTTCATCGGTTGGAGCAATTTGACTATATCTGTCATAAGTTTATTTCAGATTAGAGGTAAATAGGAGAATTATTTTGCAGATTAAAAACTAAACACCAGTCGGATTTTTTTAAAATTAAGTACAAAGTAAACAAAATAGAGATGCAGGGCCAGGTGATATAGCATGATGTAAGAGCTGGTGAACCCCAGTATGGTTCATAGTGATCACATCTGGAATAAGTGTTGGTTGTTTGAGGAACTCCTGGTCAGAACTGATGGACTCGATGTTTCCTCTTTTGGGACAATCTAGAAAAAGCAGTCAGAGGTTCAGAATAAGGGGGTAATGAAGCTGTTGAATTTACTACCCCAGAAGGCAGTGGATGCAGGGACATTGAGGAAATTTAGAGTCATGGAGTCACACAGCACAGAAACAGAACTTTTGGCCCACCATGTCAATGCTGAGCAACAAACTCAAGCTATATTATCATAGAACATCATCATCAATCACAGGGTCATCTGGCCCAATATTCAACCAAACTTCCAAAGAGTATCCCACCCTGACCCACTTCCCTATCCTATATTTACTCCTGACTAATGCACTTAACCTACACATCCCTGAACACAATGGGAAATTTAGCATGGCGAATCCACTCTCAACTACACATCTTTTGACTGTGGGAGGAAACCAGAGTACCTGCAGGAAACCCACACAGACATGGGGAAAATGTGCAAACTCCACACAGATAGTCGCCTGAGGCTGAAATTGAACCCGGGTCCCTGATGCTGTGAGGCAGCAGTGCTAACCACTGAGCCAGCGTACTGCCCACATTAATCCCATTTACCTGCACTTGTTCAATAGCCTACTGGACCCTGGCATTTTAAGTGCTTGTCCCAATGCTTCTTAAAAGTTGCAAGAGTACCTGCCTCCACCACCCTCTCAGGCAGCATGTTCCATATTTCTACCACCCTCTGGGTAAAAATAATATTTTCTCAGATCTCCCCTAAACTGCCTACTCCTCACCTTCAACCAATGCCTTGGGAAAGAAATTCCCACAATCTACTCTGTCTGGGCCTCTCATAATTTGGCATATTCCAATCAGATCCCCCAGCCTCCTCTGCTCCAAGGGAAACACACCCAGCCTATCCAGTCTCTCCTCATAACTGAGACACTCCATCCCAGGGAATACCCTCCACACCCTCTGCAGTGCAATCCCATCCTCCTGGCAGTGTGGTGACCAGAATTCACAGTACAGGAGGAGAAAGCCAGATTTTTAATTAATAATTAGTTGAAGGATTATGGGGAGTGGACTGGAAAATGGGGTAGAACCTGAGATGACACCTCGAGGGGCTGAATGGCCTACGTCTGCTCCTGGTTCTTATGTTCTGATGTTCTCACTGTACTAAGGAACTGTAATCAGTGTTCTGTGCGTTAGAAGGTTGCTGAAGAGCTTACAGGACTGACTGTAACTCAACTGGACTCGCCAAGCTATTACATAGGACTAAGGCAAATTCTGAACAATTCCAACTGTCACTGTTCCAGACTATAAGACACTTTCCAAGTTAACCTTATGAAAAGTAACCGGTACATATTCTCAACTAATTCCATTTATTAGAATGTGTTAGGTTTCAATACACTTTCAGGAGGAAAATTTGCATCTTCCTCCAGCAAAATAGTTTGAGCAGCAACTATATCCCTGAATATATTTATGAGCTTAGCTATATCATTTAAAGAAATGATCACTTTTGACAACAGTCCTTATCTTTCACCTACCTTATAGACTTGCCTTCATTCAAAACAGTGTTAAACCTCTGTCTCATTGTTGTAATTAAAGCTGCAGTTTATTGTGTTGTATTTTTCTTCCAGGCTCCTGTTTGACATCCACCCTTATGAAGCACAGGAGATAATGTCCCACAAAACACTGAGAATCCTCACTGAAAGTGCCCCACTTTGTTAGGTTGATGATTCAATTCAACACTTTCTAGTTTGAGAAAGAATTCCTCAAGCATTCCCAGCTGTCTCTTGTTTAATTTGGCCATTTGCCCTCCTGTCACTCTCCCACTGATGTAACCCTTGAGTTTTCAACCTGAGTTCAAATTATCGCAGATTGAGAATTTTTAATTCCTTCTAAGATAATAATTTCTCTGAAAGATTCATACATGACATTTATTCCGCAGGCTGTATCAAAAATTAAAACTACTTTGAAATAAAACTGAGGTTGCTGGAGATCTGAAATGAAAGCGGAAATTGCTAGTGAAATTCAACAGGTCTCGTAGCATCTGTGAGGAGAAACCCAAGTTCACTTTTTTGAATCTGGTGACTCCTCAACTGAACCTTCTGAGTTATGATGAAAAGTCACTGAATTTGAAATATTTACTCTGATTTCTCCTCATAAGTGTTGTTGACTTTCGCCAGAAATTTCTGTTTTTGTGTCAAAATTACTTTGCTTAACCCTTTCAAAATCGAGTTGGATCTACCCAGGCTGTTTCCTTAAGTTTCAAAAGCTATGCCTGTAGATTTCAGGAACTAATTCATTTGTGTCAAGAACACAGTTTTTACTGTATTAGAGTCCAATGAAACCTCTTCCGACTGTGATACATATCTCTCATGCACCCGACCCATCAACATCCTCTGATTTTGCCAACATGCCATTTCCATATTGCAGTTGGTTAAGATCCTTCTTCAAATGGCATGAAGAATACTCCACATTCTTTCCTTCGAATTTCATTCATGCCCATACAAATTTAAACATTCTTATGTAAGAACCAAGTATTTTTATTTTGTTTTTAAAGATTATAGAATACATGGGGAAAGGACTGTTTTTCAAAACAGGAAATTAGCAGGATGGCTTGCATAATTTCACAGCGAGGAATTCAGTACACATTCCAGAGAAAACAACTGAACAGCAAGATTCAATTCTGCTCTCCTTGCTATCAGAGACTTGAAAGAGTGCAGCAATAATGTTACCAGGATCAGTGGGTTTGAGTTACAGGGAGAGGCTGAATAGGCTGGGGCTATTTTCTCTGGTGTATTGGAGGCAGAGGTTTATGGAGGTTTATAAAATCATGAGGGGAATGGATAGGGTGAATAGTCAAGGTCTTTTCCCCAGTGTAGGATAATCCAAAACTAAAGGGCCTATGTTTAAGTTGAGAGTGAAAAGAATTAAAAGGGGCCTGAGGGGCAACTTTTTCACACAGAGGGTGGTGCTTGTATGGAAAGAGCTGCCAGAGGAAGTGGTGGAGGTTGGCATAATAACAATATTTAAAAGGCATCTGAATGGGTCTATGAATAGGAAGGGTTTCGAGGGATATGGGCCGGGTGCTGGCAATTGGGGATAGATTAATTTCAGATGGGTCAGCATGGGTATGTTGGACCGAAGCGTCTGTTTCTATGCTGTACATCTCTATGATTCTATGACCTGATGAGCTGAAGATAGATCATCTCAACATCAAAATTGGGAAGCAAAGACCACTGAGCTGATTTTCTAGATTTTTCTATCTCTGTGTATTATCTATTTTCCTGATTTGTGTGTGTGTGTGAGAGAGAGAGAGACAGAGAGGAGGTAAGGGAATTTTTTTATTTAGTGCTGTTGTATGACAATGGTTTATGTCTGTTTACTTGTTGCTATGGTCTGATGACTTAATTATAATGAATTCTTGTCAGCACAGAAACCATGCTTTCTATCCGCTTCAGTCTGAAAGTCAGGGAAATTGGAGTACTTTAAAAAAACTTGGCAAGAATCTTGGCTCAATTTATGGTGCACCACTTCAGTGGGTCATAACAAAGTTTGGAGGCTTGTCCAGGTTTTAAGTTAGATTTGATTTGAATTTGATTGCATTGGTTTGGACACAGACACAATGAACGTTTGAATGTGGTTTGCTCAATAATGCAAGTGAAGGAAAACTCCTGGTTCCATACTGCATTTAATGCATGGCACTGGAAACAGCCAATCAGTTCCTGTGGGTGGCAAAATCATTGCTGGTAGCTTCTTAAATGGAAGTGCAAAACCAAAGTTGATTGATTTGGTGGATAAACTGAAGATAATGTGGATGTCTATAAGGATGTCTGCACTTTCTCATCATTGCTGGGCTCCCACCCACCTTCGGTTTCTCCACTGTCATTATGGAGAAGGTGTCTATGTGAAGTTACTATCTGCACCTTTTCCATTGTGTCACTCTTAAACTCGTATCATTTCTGTGGTATGAAGACAGACAAAATCTGTGGTTCTGCATGGATCTAACGAATTGACAATGAAACATTTTGACTCTGCATTTAATATGATCTGGGGGTGCTGGTGTTGGACTGCGGTGGACAAAGTTAAAAATCACACAACACCAGGTTATGGTCCAACAGGTTTATTGGGAAGCACCAGCTTACAGAGCGCTGCTCCTTCAGCAGCTGTCCAACCACCCGATGAAGGAGCAGCATTTCGAAAGGTAGTGCTTCCAAATAAACCTGTTGGACCATAACCTGGTGTTGTGTGATGTTTAACTTTAATGTGATCGACCATTAGGATCTTATGCCTGTGAGAAAAACGGAAGGCATTTTTGTTTGTGCCAGTGCCTGAAATGGGAGGGACTTACAAATTAATGCCCATACCAGCTCAGCACACAGCAAGTTTCTTATCCACATGTTAAATCACTATCTGTTATTGAAGTGACAGTGGCTCTATTAAACATTTAACCATCAGTTTACAGAACAAATACTTGGACACTTGTGTACCTTAAAGATGGTCCGGATGTTAATTTCATGTCCAACAGTCCAATCATCTTGTTCTGTTCTCTTTCCTTGTTCAGGTTTTGGGGGAGTCACCAGCCCAATAGTGAAGACCATCAAGGGGTAGATGAAGACTGTGTCGTGACTCATAAAGATGCAGGGTGGCATGATTGGCCCTGCAATTCACTTTACTACTCGATCTGTGAAAAATCAGCATAATATTATTTTCTTTAATGCTGCATTTAATAAACGTTGAACCTGTTTAAGTCTATTCAGTCCATGTATATTATCCAGATGCCCAGGAGCTAGAATTGATGGAATGGGTGTGTGGAATTGGGAATCTTCCCCCACACACCTTTCTCTTCTGTCTCAAACTGTCCTAATGCCCACTGAACATGCTCAGCCTTTGGTTTGACTTTTGCTCCCAAGTCAGGAGTACAGAATTGGGAAATTTCATGATCCCACAAGCTTGACTATTGACCAGAAACTGAACTGAACCTGTCCTTTGAACACTGTGGCCACAAGAACAGGTCAGAGACTAGGAATGTTGCAGTGAACAACTCACCTCCAGACTCCTCAATGCCTGTCCTCCATCTACAAGGCACAAGTCAGGAGCATGATGGAAAACTCCCCCACATGCCTGGAGGGGAGCAGCTCCAACAACACTCAAGAACATCTGATTCAAAGCAAAGCTTGATTAACACCACACCCGCCAGCTTCAACATTCAGATCTTTCACCATTGACGCACGTTGATACCTATACCTCCCATCCACACGATGCACTGCAGAAATTTACCAAAGCTCCTCTTATTGCATCTTCCAAACTGATGTCCTCCACGATTAAGAAGGATAAATACATCAGATGCATGGAATCTGTAAGTTCCCCTCCAAACCACTTACTCTCCGCACTGGGAAATATATCCCAGATCAAAGTTTGTGAGAAGATTTGTAGCTCGGGTGCTCGTTGTTGTGGTTCTGTTCGCCGAGCTGGAAGTTTTTGTTGCAAACGTTTCATCCCCTGGCTAGGCGACATCATCAGTGCTTGGGAGCCTCCTGCGAAGCACTTCTTTGATGTTTCCTCCGGTGTTTATAGTGGTCTGTCCCTGCCGCTTCGCAGGAGGCTCCCAAGCACTGATGATCTCGCCTAGCCAGGGGACGAAACGTTTCCAACAAAAACTTCCAGCTC
>NC_057717.1:86743029-86749448 GCF_004010195.1 Chiloscyllium plagiosum | reverse complement strand
AAGGACCCGATACCTAACATGAGCAAGACGAATGTAGTGTACAAAATACCATGCAAGGACTGCACTAAACACTATATAGGACAAACAGGAAGACAGCTAACAATCCGCATACATGAACATCAACTAGCCACGAAACGACACGACCAGCTATCCTTAGTAGCCACACACGCAGACAACAAGCAACATGAATTCGACTGGGACAACACTACTATCATAGGGCAAGCCAGACAGAGAACAGCCAGGGAATTCCTAGAGGCATGGCATTCATCCACAAACTCCATCAACAAACACATCGACCTGGACCCAATATACCAGCCACTACAGTGGACAGCTGAAACTGACAACCGGAAGCGTCAGGGACAGACCACTATGAACACCGGAGGAAACATCAAAGAAGCGCTTCTCAGGAGGCTCCCAAGCACTGATGATGTCGCCTAGCCAGGGGACGAAACGTTTGCAACAAAAACTTCCAGCTCGGCGAACAGAACCACAACATACCCCTTGTTTCATTAGAGTCAGTCTCGGTACCAGAAACTTGGCTGCTCATGCTACATTCCCCTGAGAGTTCATCCACAAACTCCATCAACAAACACATCGACCTGGACCCAATATACCAACCACTACAGCGGACAGCTGAAACTGACAACCGGAAGCGGCAGGGACAGACCACTATAAACACCGGAGGAAACATCAAAGAAGCGCTTCGCAGGAGGCTCCTAAGCACTGATGATGTCGCCTAGCCAGGGGACGAAATGTTTGCAACAAAAACTTCCAGCTCGGCGAACATATCCCAGATCATTCATCATCATAGAATCATAGAGATCTGCAGCACAGAGAAAAGGCTGGAGATTCAGTATCATGAAAATATGTTGGGCCCTCAGGATAAATATAAGGAGAAAATTGTTCAGTTAGAGCTTTGTGAATTCTGTACTGCAGAGTGGGGTTAGTTTATTTACTGAAAGTGTTCAAGGCAGATATTTGATTTTTGGGTATTCAGGAGATGAAATGATTTGCGGATTGGGGGAGAAAATGGATTTAGTGTAGAAGTTCAGCCATTGGTTTATTTAAAATCTGAGGAATAATATGTGGCTTAATAATGTATTCTTGCTCCAACTTCTCATGTTGTTACGACTTTAAACTGTTCATTGACAGGGTAAATCGTAACCAAAGGATAATGTTTGGAAGTCATTGGCAAAAAAAAATCCAGTGACAAGTGGAGAGAAGCCTCTTTTGCTCATTGGTTTGTTATGATGTGAACACTGTGGCCACAAGAACAGGTCAGAGGCTAGGAATGTTGAAGTGAACTCTTGCGTCCAAGAGTTATGGGAGCCAAAAGGAACTTACAAAGGTGCACTTTCTCACCAAACAGGGAAAGGAATGGGGAGAACAGTGAGAAGAATTGGAAAGCTCTTTCAGGGTTTCATTGCAATGGAGTCACAAAGATTGATACCAGAGAAAAAGGCCCCACAGCCCAATGAGGCTGTTAAAAAGAAGCCGAAAATGTGTTGCTGGAACAGCGCAGCAGGCCAGGCAGCATCCAGGATTCCTCTTACAAGGATGCCTTCCTTGAAGAAGCTCTCTTCCTCCCTCTACACTGCGAATCCTGTTAAAAAGAAGCACTTCATTATTCTGATCCCATTTCCAGCACTTGACCTGTAGCCATGGAGTAATTGATAAGCTTGGTTATTTTATATTATTTATCTTATCATTCCCAGGAGAGTCCAAATCCTGGAATTCCCTCCCGAAGAGCACTGTGCGATCCCGATGCTACATGCATTTAAGAGGGTGGCTCTCAAGCACCCTCTCCAAGGAAATTAAGGATGGGAATTAAATGCTGGTTCAGCTATTTCTGTTCACATTCTGTCAGTGAATTGAAAATTAAACAGGAGAGTACCCCTCAAGCAGCATGGTCTGTTCCAAGAGTGTGGGTGTGTGTTCATGCTGAGGGTGGGCTACATGCTGCTGCTGCTGCTGGTGACAATAGGACACCTGGCAGGTGGCCAGGAAAAGTTCATAAGTTAGTGGTTGGACAGGGGTTTGGGTGAAATGCTGGCCTTGGTGTTCCAGCACTCAGATTTACAAAAAGTACAAAACAAAGTTAAAGCCTCTGGCCCTCATGCTCAGAGCCTCTCAACACCAACCTCACCTCCTCACTCACTCCAACATAATCTCCCATATACTCCATGTCACCCTGGTACCATACAGACACTTCCACAGCCCTTAATAGCCACTAGAACATCGAACAGTAGAGCACAGTCCAGGCCCTTCTGCCCTTGATGCTGTGCTGACCTTTTATTTACTCTAAGATCAGACTAACCTACATATCCTTTATTGTACTATCATCCATGTGCCTATCCAAGAGTCGCTTAAATGTCTCTAATATACCTGAGTCGACTACCACCGCTGGCAGTGCATTCCATGCACCCACCACTCTCTGTAAAAAGAACGTCCCTCTGACATCTCCCCTAAGCCTTCCTCCAATCACCTAAAAATTATGGCCCCTCGTGATAGCCATTTCTGTCCTGTGAAAAAGCCTGATTATTAACTCTCTCTATGCCTCTCACCAACTTGTATACTTCTCATCCTTCTTCACTCTAATGAGAAAATCCCTAGCTCTTTCAACCTTTCTTCATATGGCATGCCCTCAAGTCCAGGTAGCAACCTGGTAAGTCTCCTCAGTACCCTTTCTAAAGCTTCCACATTCTTCCAATAATGAGGCGACCAGAACTGAACACAATATTCTATGTGTGATCTAACCAGGGCTCTATAAAGCTACAGCGTAACCTCGTGGCTCTTAAACTCCATCCCCTGCTAATGAAAGCCAGCACCCCATAAACCTTCTTCATAACCCTATCAACTTGGGTGGCAACTTTGACGGATCTATGGAGGTGGACCCCAAGATTCCTCTGTTTCTCCACACTGCCAAGAATCCTGCTTTTAATCTTGTAATCTGCATTCAAATTTGACCTTCCAAAGTGAATCACTTCACATTTTTCCAGGCTGAGCTCCATCTGCCACTTCTCACCCCAATTCTGCATCCTGTCAATGTCCTGTTGCAACCTACAACAGCCCTTCACACCATCCACCAGTCTACCAACCTTCGTGTGATCGGCAGACTTACTAACCCACCCTTCTACTTCCTCAACCAAGTCGTTTCTAAAAATCACAAAGAGCAGAGGTCCCAGAATAGATCCCTGAGGGGCACCACTGGCCACCGAGCACCAGGCTGAATACTGTCCATCCTCTGTCTTCTATGGGCCAGCCAATTCTGTATCCAGACAGACAGGTTTCCCTATATCCCATGCTTCCTTACTTTCTGAATGAACCTACCATGAGGAAACCTTATCAACTGTCTTGCTAAAATCCACATACACCACATCCACTGCTCATCCTTCGTTAATATTCTTGGTCACATCCTCAAATAATTCAATAAGGCTTGTGAGGCATGATCTGCCTCTCACAAAGCCATGCTGACGACCTCTAATAAAGCTATGCTTTTCCAAATAATCATAAATCCTGTCTCTCAGAATCCTCTCCAATAATGTGCCCACCACAGACATAAGACTGATAGATCTGTAATTCCCAGGATAATCCCTATTCACTTTCTTGAACAAGGGAATAACATTTGCCACCTGCCAATCATCTGGCACTACTCCAGAGGACAGTGAGGACACAGAGATCTCTGCCCTTGCTTCCCATAGCAACCTTGGGTATATCCCTTCTGGCCAAGGGAACTTATTTGTCCTTATGTTTTTCAAAATTTTCAGCACATTCTCCTTTTTAACATCAACCTGTTCAGATGAGCCTGTTTCACATTGTTCTCAGAAACATCAAGGTCCTTCTCAAAGTGAATACTGAAGCAAACTATTCATTAAGGATTTCCCCTACCTGGTCCTCTCAAAAGTGTAGAATGCCTTAGGGTTTTGCTTAATCCTACCCACTAAAGCTTTTTCATGTCCCCTTCTAGCTCTCCTAAGTCCATTCCTCAGTTCCTTCCTGGCCAAGTTGTAACCCTCTAGAGCCCGGTCGGATCCTTGTTTCCTCAACCTTAGGTAAGCTTCCTTCTTCCTCTTGACCAGATGTTCTACATCCCCTGTCACCCCATGGTCCTTCACCCTACCATCCATTCCTTGCCTCAGTGGGACAAACATGTCTAGCATTATCAGCAAGTGCTTCCTAACCAACCTCCATATTTCTGTCGTGCATTTCCCTGAGAATATCCCAATTTATACTCCACAGTTCCTGCCTAATAGCATTGTAATTCCCCCTCCCCAATTAAATACTTTCCCATACCGTCTGTTTCTATCCCTCTCCATGAGTACAGTAAAGGTCAGGCAGATGTGATCACTATCATTGAAATGCTCTCCCACTGAGAGATCTGACACCTGACCTGGTTTATAGGCGAGCATAAAATTCAATATGACCTCCCATCTAGTCGGCCTATCCACTTATTGAGTCAGGAACCCTGACACACCTGACAAAAACTACTCTATCCAAATTATTTGCATTCAGGAGAATCCAATCAATATTAGGGAAGTTGAAGTCAGCCATGAAAACAACCCTGTTATTTTTGCACCTTTCCAAAATCTGCCTCCCAATCTGCTCCTCTGTGTCTCTGTTGCTATAGCGGGGTGGTCTGTAGAAAACTCCCAGTAAAGTGACAGCGTCTTTCCTGTTTCAGGCTTCCACCCATACTGACTCTGTAGACAAACTCTCCTCAATGACCTCACTTTCTGCAGCTGTGATACTATCCCTGATGAACAATGTCACTCCCCACCTCTTTTACCTCCCTCCCTATTCATCTTGAAAATATCTAAATCCCGGAACATCTAACAACCATTCCTGCCCTTGCAGTATCCAAGTTTCTCTAATGGCCACAACATCGTAGCTCCAAGTATTGATCCATGCTCTAAGTTCATCACCCTCATTCCTAAAACACCTTGAGTTAAAATAGACACACCACTGACTGCAACTTTGCCCTATCAACTGTCTGTCCCTCCTCACAGACTCTCTGCAAGCTTTATTTGGCTGTTCACTACCTCCTCCATCCCCTGATTCCCATTTCTGGTTCCCATCCCCCTGTCAATCTATTTTAAATCCTCTCGAGGATTTCTAGCAAACCTCCCGCCCAGGATAATGCTGCGCCTCCAGTTCAGGTGCAATCCATCCTCCTTGTACAGGTCCCACTTTCCCCAGAAGGTATCCCAATCATCCACATATCTGAAGCCCTCTCTCCTACACCACCCCTGCAGCCACGTGTTCAGCTGCACTCGCTCTCTGTTCCTAGCCCCACTAGCCCATGACACCGGTAACAATCCTGAGATTACTACTCTGCTCATCTTGCCTTTTAACTTTCAACCTAACTCCCTACATTCTCTTTTCAGGTACTCCTCCCTTTCCCCTATGGCATTGGTACCGATGTGTACCACAACTTCTGGCTGCTCTCCCTCCCCCTTAAGAATCCTGTAGACTTAATCCAAGACATCCCTGACCCTGGCACCTGGGAGGTAACATACCATCCGGGAGTCTCGCTCGTGACCACAGAATCTCCTGTCTGTGCCTCTCACCATTGAATCTCCTATCACTATTACTCTCCTCTTCTCCCCCCTTCCAATTTGAGACACAGAGCCAGGCTCAGTGACAGAGACCTGGCCGCTGTGGCTTTCCCCTGGTAGGTCGTTTCCCCCCAACAGTATCCAAAGTGGTATACTTATTATTGAGGGGAATGGCCACAGAGGATCCCAGCACTGTCTGCCTATATCCATTTCCCCTCCTGATGGTCACCAGGCTACCTTTATCCTGTACCTGACTACCTCCCTGTAACTCCACTCTATCACCCCTTCAGCCTCCTGAACAATCTGAAATTCATCCAGCTCCACCTCCAGCTCCCTAACACAGTCTGCAGCTTGGGTTTTCTATCCACATTAAATAAAGGCTTGGGTTCTCTATCCGCTTTAGCTAAAGGCTTGAGTTCTCTATCTGCTGTAGCTGAACGTGTGGATTCTCTATCTGCTGTAGCTGAACGTGTGGATTCTCTATCTGTTGTAGGTGAACGCGTGGATTCTCTATCTGTTGTAGCTGAACGCGTGGATTCTCTATCTGTTGTAGCAGAACGCGTGGATTCTCTATCTGCTGTAGCTGAACGCGTGGATTCTCTATCTGCTGTAGCTGAACGTGTGGATTCTCTGTCTGCTGTAGCTGAACGCGTGGATTCTCTATCTGCTGTAGCTGAACGCGTGGATTCTCTATCTGCTGTCGCTGAACGTGTGGATTCTCTATCTGTTGTAGCTGAACGCTTGGATTCTCTATCTGTTGTAGCTGAACGCTTGGATTCTCTATCTGGTGTAGCTGAACGCGTGGATTCTCTATCTGTTGTAGCTGAACACGTGGATTCTCTATCTGCTGTAGCTGAACGCTTG
>NC_057717.1:86693570-86742529 GCF_004010195.1 Chiloscyllium plagiosum | reverse complement strand
ATGGTATTAGTAATAATATTAGCAAATTTTCTGATGATACTAAGCTGGGTGGCAGGGTGAAATGTGATGAGGATGCTAGGAGATTACAGGGTGACCTGGAGGTGAGTAGTCAGATGCATGGCAGATGCAGCTTAATGTGGGTAAATGTATGGTTATCCACTTTGGTGGCAAGAACAGGAAGGCAGATTACTACCTAAATGGAATCAATTTAGGTAAAGGGGCAGTACAGAGAGATCTAGGTGTTCTTGTACAGCAGTCAATGAAGGTAAGCATGCAGGTACAGCAGGTAGTGAAGAAGAAGGCTAATAGCATGCTGGCCTTCATAACAAGAGGGATTGAGTATAGAAGCAAAGTGGTACTTCCACAGCTACACAGGGCCCTGGTGAGACCACACCTCGAGTACTATGTGCGGGATTACCTTACACTGAAAGACTGGACTGACTGGGCTTGTATACCCTTGAGTTTAGAAGACTGAGAGGGGATCTGATTGAGATGTATAAGATTATGAAAGGATTGGACACTCTGGAGGCAGAAAACATGTTTCCGCTGATGGGTGAGTGCCGAACCAAAGGACACAGCCTAAAAATACGGGGTAGACCATTTCGGACAGAGATGAGGAGAAACTTCTTCACCCAGAGAGTGGTGGCTGTGTGGAATGCTCTGCCCCAGAGGGCAGTGGAGGCCCAGTCTCTGGATTCATTTAAGAAAGAGTTGGATAGAGCTCTCAAGGATTGTGGAATCAGGGGTTATGGAGATAAGGCAGGAACAGAATACTAATTAACACGTGAGGAACACGGAAGAGTTATTTTAAGTATCACTGAATCACAGAAATGTTATGTTGCAAAAGGAGACCATTGCGCCTGTACTAGCCCTATTATTTAGTCTGCTTCTTTATTTAATACCAATCTTCTCCCTTTTCCCCTGCTCAAAATATTTTCAAAAGGGTCCCATAATTTGTGAAGCCAAAGCTATGATTCCCACAGCATTACAAATCCTTCCAAGCCACCTGCAAGCCTGAAGAGTAAAACAAATTGTTTCTCATTATAAAACTGAACGTAACCACTCTAACCTTACATCCTCTGCCACTTGTGTTATCATGGTTTCCAGGAGTTAGTGGCTATTGTTCCTGCAGTTGTGGTTTCCTCTTGGTATGGCTTGGCACCTGCTTCTGCTTTCTATTACCTTTCCTTTCATATTATATTTAGAAATATACATATATACATAAGATCTGTACTAATATTATCCACTGATTAGACCTTTGCTTCAGCACAATTTTGACTAATTTCTTTTGCGTATTGTCCAGTGAAGGCAGACACAAATCATTCCTTTAATATCCCATAATATCAATATGCTCCATTGTACTTTCCTCAAAGAAACCTGATTCATTTTTGCCAATCTCTACAATTTTGCTCACTGAGATAAACCTTTACAGTCTGTAGCATCATTCATTTGAACGTTTTACATTTTTGCCTGATATGTCCTTTGTCATCTATCAATACAGTTTCTAAAATAATGGGGCTGCCCACCAGGGATCAAAATGGGAGGGAATGGACCAGAAAAAGCCAAAGCTGGATGTTGTGCCAGTTTTGGGAGACCATTCCTGGTATTGGTTATATTCACAAGGGTGTGGGAAGGGTGTACTATCATCTCACCGAATCCCTGGTTAAGACCAATTAAAGTAGTTAATTCACTCATTCAGAGTCTCGTTTGATATTGATAGATCAGTATCTGGGTCAACTGCTGGTGGGGTTTCATTCTGCGAACGATCCTCACATCTATACAGAGCCTGTTCAATTATTAGCAGAAAATAATAGACCCCTGGTGAGTCTGAATGAGTCGAGGGTGTTGGCCTTACAGAACAAGAGACAGGTTATGTTCACCAGTGTGATGTGGATCACTGCCTCAGTCTGCACTTATTGCCCATCCCTAATTAGCTGAGGAGAGTTAAAAGTAAACCACTTTGCTATAGATCTGGAGTCTCATGTAGGCCAGACTGGATAATTTCCATCCTGAAAGGACATTAGTGAACCAGATGGGTATTTACAACAATTGGCACAAGGTCACCATAAGTCCAGCTTTAATTTTAATTCCAGGTTTTGTATTGAGTTGAAATTTCACCTCAAGTAGGATTGGCCTGGAGTTCTGGATTATTTCTGATATACCACCACCTCCCTGAGTGAGTACAAGATTGAAATAGGTATATGTTACTTTGATGAGCTAGATATAATTAGCACAACATTTCAGATCCAGAGATGGCACATCGGGCTCCATCAGGGGCTTGTGATAGACAGCCTAGTTCTCCACCTGAAGACAACGTGACATCATCAGACAGGTCAATGTCATATTCATTGTTTCAGAATCATTACCTTCTGCAACAGTAATTTTTCATACTGCCATGAGGCTTCTTAGATAGGCCTGTGAAACAAAATCACCAGGAATAGACCAAAGATAAAATAAATTTTACCAGCTTTTTCTTTTGCTGTTTGTGAGATCACTAACCCGTAATTGTCCGGAGGTCAATTAAGAGTCAATCACATTGCTATCGGTCTGGAGTCACAAGTAGATGAGACCAAACGAGGGATGGCTAATTCCCTTACAAAGGACTTTAGTAAAACCAGCTGGGCTTTGATGACAATCAACATGATCACAATTGGGTTAGTTTTGTTTTAGTCGTGAGTGTGGTGCTGGAAAAACATAGCAGGTCAGACAGCATCCGAGGAGCAGGAGAATCAACATTTTGGGAAAGGCCCTTCATCAAGAACATTTTGTTTTAGCTGGGGTTTGGATTCTATCCCCAGAGCATTAGCTTCTGGCTCTGGATTACTCTCCAGTGGTATTACAATGACACCACTGTCTTCACTTAAATTTCCTGGCTTTGCTCATCATTGTAGGATTCTGTTTAACATTCTAACTAACATTCTGTCTTACAAGAATCTCAGACTTATTCATCAGCACCAGCTCACTGACACTTGTACCAATGCGGAACCTTAGCATCCCACATGGGCTGTCGAAGGATAGAGTGCCAGGAACTAGTGCTGACAGGATTTGCAAATCTTGGTCATGATATGATCTCGAGACTCCTGAATATTAACAATTTTCAAAAGCAAGTCTGGGATTGGGTGGAGAAAATGGAAATTGAAGAACTATCAAACAACAGCCTTAAAGAGATTGTTAAAGGTCTGGATGACCCAGAATGGAATTCATAGAGTTTCTGCAGTGTGGAAACATGGGCTTTTGGCCCAATAAATTCACACCAAACCCATTCCCCACCCCTACTACTCTACGTTTCCCCTGACTAATGCACTGAATCCTATGAGCAATTTAGCATGGCCAATTCACCTAACCTGCACATCTTTGGACTGTGGGTAGAAACTGGAGCACCCAGAGGAAACCCACACAGACATGGGGAGAATGTGCAAACTCCACACAGACAGTCATCCAAGGCCAGAATTGAACCTAGGTCCCTGTTGCTGTGAGGCAGCAGTGCTAACTGCTGAGCCAGTGTGCGGCCAGGAAATGCTCCAACATTATTTTGATGAACCTGAATGAGCTGGTGCATGTTGATTTGCAGGTTGCAATGTCGATGGAACAACTAAAGGTTATCAGTCTTTGACCTAGTCATGCTGCTGTGAGCACTGAATGTTGATTATCTCTTCATGCTCCCCCCTCACCCCCAGCTCCTTCAATGCTGCAAAGCCATGAGAAACTCTCTGCAGTTGTTGATCACTCAGTGCTGACGCAGTTTCCAACGTGGCTGCTGCCTGTAAGGTAGGTCCTGCCTCTCCGAGGTACACAGATCCCTCCTAACCAGTTAGACAGCATTTAAATAGAATGCAAATTACTGTCACAAAGCCAGTGCTGTCAAGATATTAAGTTTGAAACTGAGTTTCTTCAGTTGTCAGGTTCCTGAAGCCTCTTTGAAAAAGGTGACTTGGGAATATCAATATCTACAGCCTTTCCCGACTAATTCACATCAGCTAACAAAACTCTGGCCTCGTGTGAGGTCATGGCACAAACATACACTGCAACTGGTCCCTTTTCTTAACTGTACTTCAAAAGGTCATGTTCCATCGTCCCAGGAAGATTTCATCACTTTCTTCATTATTCTCTCAAAATGAACTGTCTATTAATTAAGTTTCATAAATATATTTGAAAACATGCTTCATTATTAAACTAATTATCTTTGTCATGCTACTTGAACCACTTTTTGTGCTTCAGAACAGACAAGGTCCTATGATTCCTTTGACCCATTAATTTATTTCTGAATGCTGAGCACAATGCATGTTCAAAGTAGCTCATGTTTGCGTGTCTCTGACTTATTTCTCTTTTCCCCAGTACAGCTAATATCAACCTTTTTTTGTCAATGTAGTCAGCTAATTTATGGCGATGTAGGCCCACATGTTCAATGGAGCAGAAGCACATACACTGAAATAAAACATACACTTAGTCAGCTGAAATGGGCTGCTGCAGTCAATGGAATGGGAGTATAGATCATTGCAATGTCCTCAATATGAGCTCACAGTATCTTCAAAGGGAGCAGACACTCAAAATGCTGAGAAAGTGTTGATGTAAAGGAAGACCTGGAGATTCAGATAAAGAATTTTGTGAAAATGGGTAACTGAACTACAAACAAAAGGCCAATTGCATTTTTAATTACTGGTTATAGAAAGGGCATTGAAGTCACCAAGAACATAAAGCAGTTGTGTTGCCAATGGTGGAAGAAGTACTTAGAAGTTGAGATCATATCAAAAAAGCCAGAAGTGTGAAAGTGTGAACCTGTTCTCTAGAAATAACCAAATGGCAGCTTCTCTGAGAAAAACCAGAAACTCTCAGGAAGTGAAACTGTGAGAGACAAAAGTGTTGCTTTTCTCTAATTGCTTCTAAAGACAAGAGAACATGGAGCTGCATGATTACATCAATCTCAAGCACTTCCATTGTAAACTACTGAAAAGAGAGAGAACGAAACAGCAAAACTTAAAATCAGGTAAATGTCAATGATCTGATCATTACGACAAAAGTTATTCAGTACTTTGTGAATTAACATTAATTAATTAATTAATTAATCTTCACATCAATGAGCAACAATGGAACCATTATTTCCCATTGTTTGAGAGAAAGTGCTGTCAGGAAATCCCACTTCTTCAGAATAGCTGGATTTCAGAGGTGAACAGTGAAATAACAGAATAGGGTCAGTCACTGCTCAGTGACCATCCCTTTAACTGTGTTGTTAATAAAGTGAAATAAATCAGAAGAAGTGAGTGCTTGTGTTAAAGGATGTCAAAAGTCATGGGTGGTTTTAATCATAAAGATTGGATTGGCAATAATAGCCTGGATGATATGTCATTGAGAGAATTTCTTAGAGCATGTTCATCTTGTGTAATCAATAAACTCAGAGTAAAGGTGACCACCATATGATTTAATTTTGCACTTAATTAGAAACAAGAAAGGTTGGTCCTTCTCTTCCTCCTTGAACAACAGTACCACATCGGCTGTTGTCCTGTCCTTGGAACCTCTCTTGCGGCCAGAGAGAAATTAAACATTTTTGCCAGCACCCCTGCTATTTCTTACCTTGTCTCACTTAACAGCCTGGGACACATTTCATCCAGCCTTGGGGATTTATCTACATTTAAACCTGCCAGACCATTCAGAGCCTCCTCTCTGTCTGTGCTCATTTCTTCAGTTGGATCACAGACTTTCTCCCTGATTTCTATATCCATATTTTTCCTCTCACTAGTGAATACTAATGTATTGATATTTGAATGATGAAAAATGAAGTATTCATTTAGATCCTTCCTGACATAGAGTCGCAGAGTCATAGAGATGTACAGCACCAAAACAAACCCTTTGGTCCAACCCGTCCATGCCGACCAGATATCCCAACCCAATTTGGTCCCACCCGTCAGCACCCAGCCCATATCCCTCCAAACCCTTCCTATTCATATACCCATCCAGATGCCTTTTAAATGTTGCAATTGTACTAGCCTGCACCACTTCCTCTGGCAGCTCATTCCATACACGCACCACCTTCTGCGTGAAAGAATTGCCCCTTAGGTCTCTTTTATATCTTGCCCCTCTCACCCTAAACCTATGCCCTCCAGCTCTGGACTCCCCCACCCGAGGGAAAAGCCCTTATCTATTTATTTTATCCATGCCCCCCATGATTTTCTTCACCTCTATAAGGCCACCTCTCAGACTCCAATGCTCCAGGGAAAACATCCCTAGCTTATTTAACCTCTTCCTATAGCTCAAATCCTCCAACTCTTGCAACATCCTTGTAAATCTTTTCTGAACCCTTTCAAGTTCCAACATCCTACCAGAACTGCACGCAATATTCCAAAAGTGGCCTTACCAATGTCCTGTACAGCCGCAACATGATCTCTCAACTTCTGTACTCAATACTCTGACCAATAAAGGAAAGCATACCAAATGCCTTCTTCACTATCCAATCAAACTGCGACTCCAATTTCAAGGAGCTATGAACCTGCACTCCAAGGTCTCTTTATTCAGCAACACTCCCTAGGACCTACCATTAAGTGTAAAAATCCTGCTAAGATTTGCTTTCCCAAATTGCAGCACCTCACATTTATCTAAATTAAATTCCAAATGCCACTCCTCAGTCCATTGGCCCATCTGATCAAGATCCCATTGTAATCTGAGGTAACCTTCTTCACTGTCCACTGCATCTCCAATTTTGGTGTCATCTGCAAACTTACTGCACCGATCCTTGTGGGACTCCACTGGTCACAGGCCTCCAGTCTAAAAAACAACCCTCAACTACCACCACTCTCTGTCTTCTACCTTGAAGCCAGTTCTGTATCCAAATAGCTAGTTTTCCCTGTACTCCGTGAGATCTAACCTTGCTAACCAGTCTCCCGCCTTACTGAAGTCCAGATAGTTCACGTCCTCCACTCTGCCCTTATCAATCCTCTTTGTTACTTCTTCAAAAAACTCAATCAAGTTTATGAGACATGATTTCCCACACACAAAGCCATGCTGACTATCCCTAATCAGTCCTTGCCTATCCAAACACATGTGCATCCTGTCCCTCAGGATTCCCTCCAACAACTTGCCCACCACCGACATGGCTTGGTTGGCTATAGTTCCCTGGCTTGTCCTTACCACCCTTCTCAAGCAGTGGCACCACGTTAGCCAACCTCCAGTCTTCCGGCAGCTCACCTGTGACTATCGATGATGCAAATATCTCCGCAAGGGGCCCAGCAATCACTTGCTAAGCTTCCCACAGGATTTTAGGGTACACTTGATATAGTCCTGGGGATTTATCCACTTTTATATGTTTCAACACATCCAGCACTTCCTCCTCTGTAATATGGACATTTTTTCCAGATGTCACCATCTACTTCCCTACATTCTACATCCTCCATGTCCTTTTCCACAGTAAACACTGATGCAAAATACTTGTTTAGTATCTTAATGTATTTGTAAAAATCCTTTGGATTCTCCTTAAATCTATTTGCCAAAGCTATCTCATGTCCCCTTTTTGCCGTCCTGATTTCCCTCTTAAGTATTTTCCTACTGCCTTTATACTCTTCTAAGGATTCATTCAATCTATCCTGTCTGTATCTGTCATTTGCTTCTTTCTTTTTCTTAACCAAACTCACAATTTCTTTAGTCATTCAGCATTCCCTACACCTACCAGCCTTTCCTTTCACCCTGACAGGAATATCTTGTCTCTGGACTCTCGTTATCTCATTTCTCAAGGCTTCCCATTTTCCAGCCATCCCTTTACTTGTGAAAATCTGCCCTCATCAGCTTTTGAAAGTTCTTGCCTAATACTGTCAAAATTAGCCTTCCTCCAGTTTAGAACTTCAACTTTTAGATCTGACCTATCTTTTTCCATCAGTATTTTAAAACTAATAGAATTATGGTCGCTGGCCCCAAAGTGCTCCCCCACTGACACCTCAGTCACCTGCCCTGCCTTATTTCCCAAGGGGAGGTCAGGTTTTGCACCTTCTCTCATCGTTACATGCAAATATTGAATCGGAAAATTGTCTTGTACACATAACAAATTCTTCTCCTTCTAAACCTTTAACACTATGGCAATCCCAGTCTATGTTTGGAAAGTTAAAATCCCCTACCATAACCACCCTATTATTCTTATAGATATTCTCACAAACTTTGAATTCTTATAGATAACTGAGATCTCCTTATAAATTTGTTTTTCAATTTCCCTCTGAATGTTAGGGTGTCTTTGATACAATCCCAATAAGGTGATCATCCCTTTCTTATTTCTCAGTTCCACCCAAATAACTTCCCTGGATGTATTTTCAGGAATATCCTCCCTCAGTACAGCTGTAATGCTATCCCTTATCAAAAATGTCACTCCCCCTCCTCTCTTGACTCCATTTTGTCCTTCCTGTATCATTTATTTCCTGGCACATTAAGGCCATTCCTGAGCCATGTTTCTGTCGTTGCTATGATATCCCAGACCCATGTTCATAACCATGCCCTGAGTTCATCTGCCTTCCCTGTTAGGGCTCTTGCATTGAAATAAATGCAGTTTAATTTATCATTCATACCTTTTCTCTGCTTTGTTCCTGCTTGCTCTGATTGTTTGACTTGTTTTTTCTCAACTGTACCAGTCTCAGATTGATCTCTTTCCTCACTATCTCCCCACCACCCCCTTACAAATTTAAATCCTCCCGAGCAGCTGTAGCAAATCTCCCTGCCTGTATATTAGTCCTTTTCCAATTCAAGTGCAATCCATCCTTCTTGTACAGGTCACTTCTACCCCAGAAGAGATTCCAATGATCCAAAAATGTGAATCCTTCTCCCATACACCAGCTTCTCAGCCATGCATTCATCTGCTCTATCCTCCTATTCCTGCCCTCACTAGCTCGTAGCACTGGGAGTAATCCAGATATTACTACCCTTGAGGACCTCCTTTTTAAATTCCTGCCTAACTCTCTCTAATCTCCCTTTAGAATCTCAACCTTTTCCCTTCCTATGTCATTGGTTCCAATGTGGACAATGACCTCCTGCTGCGCCCTCTCCCCCGTGAGAACATTCTGCATCCTCCCTGACACATCTTTGACCCTGGCACCAGGGAGGCAACACACCATTCTGATTTTACGTTGCTGGTCACAGGAACATCTGTCTGTTCCTCAGACTAGAGAATCCCCTAACACAATTGATCTCTTGGAAGCCGACGTACCCCTCATTGCGTTAGAGCCAGTCTCGATACCAGAAACTTAGCTGTTCATGTTATTTTTCCCTGAGAATCCATCACCCCCTACATTTTCCAAAACAGCATACTTGTTTGAAATGGGGATAGCCAAAGAAGACTCCTACACTATCTGCTTACCTCTCTTATCTTTCCTGGAATTAATCCATCTCTGTGACCGTATCTGCAACATTTCCCCCTTCCTATAACTGCTATCTATCACACCCCCTTGCTCTTGTAATTTCGTCATTACCTTTAACTGTCACTCCAACTGTTCCATTTGATCTGATAGGATTCGTAACCAATGGCATTTATTGCAGATATAATCTTCAACAACACTCCTTAAATTCCCACATCTGACAAGAAGAGCATATCACTCTACAAAGGTCCATTTTTGCTTCTTTCAATCTACAGACCCACAAATTAGCACTGTCTTATTCCTCTACAAAACACTGCTCCAGGCTAACTTAATACTTATGGGTTATATTTTTTAAGTTTAGTCAAGTATCTTAATAAAATATATAATCAAGAAAGAACCCACTCTACTCACTACTGCAGACTTACTGTGAGGCCACACTTAAAATATTCATTTCTCTGTTTCAGTGCTGTGACCTCTCCCAAACAGGTTCCTCCAAGATTAGTTTTGAATTTCACTGTTTGTTAATATTCCCAGATGCGCGCGATGCCCATCAATACATAAATTCAAACAGCAAAGGCAGTAACAGAGCATATTCAGTTAGTAGTGTGGGTTTATTTTTCTCTCTCATTCTCTCTCATTCTCTCTCTCTCTTTCTCTCCGATACTGACCTCATAATGTGCTGACTTTGTCTGTTCCTCTCCCTTTTAAAACTGCTATTGTTTCACTTTAAATGCTGTGATGTCTAGAAAATGAATGTTCTCATTGTGTTTGTGGCTTTAAATTTCATTAAGAGTCAACAATTACTGAGAATATTAATAAATTCTAATTCTATTTTTGTGAGTCCAAATACCCCATGTCAACACAAATACAGAAGGCACCATCACTGTGTGCCTGCACCCCTTAAATATGTTGGTGAGAATGAAAATAGAACTCATGTAAGCTAAAGAGGAGCCCTCAAGAGGGAATTATTTCATGCCCTGTTATGAATTATAGTGGACTATAAACTACTAACAGGAGCAGGAGACTCTGCAAAGTTCTCTATCTGCGATGATATCAATGTGTTGCAGAAAAGAAGGCTGAAATTCTTAAAAGGAAGAAGTTCTGAGTGGACAGTCCATCATGTTCCTCTCCTGAGGGCCATTTTATATATATATATGCCTATCTTCAGTTCAATTCAGTTTATGATACAAAGAAAAAGCTGAAGGCATTTTTTGTCCTTTCATGTTCAGTGCATGCGTTTCCTATTCATAACCATAAACATGGACTCACCTGTAGTGATTGGAACAAGGTTGGCCTGGTGGATCTCATTATAAATGAGATCCTCATTGGGATTGTTAATCTGGGCCAATAAGGGAGCCCTGGTTGATGGATCTAAACAGGAGTCCCAGAGAGTCTCCTCACTCTAGGGGCTGGCTCTGAGCGAGCTAGTCAGAGTCCATGTCCTGTGCACATGTCAATAAAGGGTGACTTGGTGATGGAATACCAGCCTCTGTGCAGTTAGTTCATCTCTAATTAATTTAATATGGACATGGTGTCCTGAGGTACTAAAGTTGCCCTTTATTCAGAATTGAAACAGGGCAAAGATAGAGAGTCTGAATTTACCAGGGGGTGATGATTATTCTGCCTCTTGTTGAACCTGAGCATTGGGTGGCACTGAGGCAGGAGTATTTATCCCAGGCCTGAATGTTGTTCAGGGCACAGATGTTCAGGTTTTAAAGTCATATTTCTAACCTTGATCAGATTCAATATGACCTTCAGATGACCTGTGCACTGTAGGTGTCCACACAGCGGTGTTCTGATCCAAAGCTGAACAGGGCACCTTGAGACCACAGTGAAGCAAATTGTTTCTGAAACCCTGTTCTCTTTTACAGCACTAAACTACATATTCTGTTGTTTTAATGTCCATCAGATACTTTGTCAGCAACTGTGAAAGAGCAAGTGAGGGTGTTAGGCTGCCAGGTGGGTGAGAGATGAATAGGCTGCCATTGGGTAGGGTACCAGCAGTGTAGGATGCTGCAGAAAAGGTGTTCGGTAAAGGTGGCTTGAGTCAAGTTGGGTCAGCTTGCTGGGATGCTGGAAAATCAGTGGCAGATTGTAGGAGTCAATGGTAATCTGGGGGAAGACTCGCCACAGGATTGAGTCAAGTCTAACACAAAGCAAAATGTTGAAGTTGTTGGAGGTCAATCACTTTAGCTCCAGTACATGTCTGCAGGAGTTTCCCAGGGTAGCGTTTTAGACCAAACCATTTTCAGCTGCTTTCAACTTTGATGACTCTGCTGGTACTGAAGTAGCCTGTAAGCAGCAAGGCCTGGACAACAGTTTAGGCTTGGTCTGATAAATGGCAAGTAACAGTCCTTCCATACAAGTGCCAGGCAATGGTCTCTGTAAACAGGAGACAACCCAATCTTCTCTTGCACTCAATGACATGACCATTGCTAAATAACTCGCTATCAATATCTTGGGGATTGGAATCTCATTCCTGGAATCATTCTTCGAAATTGCTTCTGCATTCTCTCACATCCTTCCTCTATGTGGCACTTACAACTGTACATGATACTCCAACTAAGGTCTGACAACTGTCTTTTACAAATGCTACATCACCTCCTTGCTCAAATACCCTATCCCCTAATAATAACGCTCAGAATATGGGACTTTATGAACGATTCTCTCCACCTATCCTGCCACGTTCAATCATCTGTGCAGACATAACCCAGGTCCCTCAGGTGTTGGATGCAGACATAACCCAGGTCCCTCAGGTGTTGGATGCAGAGCAAGTTGTGTGATGGAATACTCTTTACTTGCCTGAATGGATTTAGCTGGAAAACTATTTCCAAATCAGCTACCTCTTACCCAAAAGGACGAGGGCAGCAGATACTTAGGATTACCATCACTGACAATTTCCCCTCCAATCCAATCACCGTCCTGACTTGTAAATATATCACTCTTCCTTTTCATCGATGGGTCAAAGTCCTGAACTTCTCTTCCTACAGCACTATGGAGTTTCTTAAACCTGATGACTGTAGTAGTTGAAGAAGGCAGTTATTACCACCTCTTCAAAAGGCAACTGGTGACAGGAAATAAACACTTGCCTTGCCAGAAAATCTAGTGAGAGTAATGTTGAAGCATATGATCAGTGACAAGAAGGCGTAAGTGTTGTGTGACATTTTTACGGCCATTTTATATTCTAAACATGGGTAGAGAAATTTATAATTGGAAATCTATAAAAACCAAGTATATAATTTTCTGAAATGCAAGCTAAATTCAGGTCCAATCTCCCTGAAAGAATACTTGACTTGATGCCTTTTATGTGTAATACCACACAGTCAATTCATTTTAAAATATTAAGATGGTGATTGGTATCTAATTATTTATTTTGTTGCAGCATTTTATGAAGAGCAACACAATAAGAGAAAAACTGTTATGGACTCAACGGCCTTGGTGTGGAAGGACAATGCACCTGAGTTAATGGGACTACCATTAAAAACACAACAATATCAGTTTTAAAAACCCGCTGTATGGTCACTCTTTATCCTTACCCTTTGGCCTTGTTGCCTACAGCTGGATGAATGTGATAAATAGCCTCTGTGGCAGAGTTGATGTAACAATGAAGTTGGAAAATATTTGCTCCCAGTCAGATTTGCGATTTCTCCTTCGGGGAGTAGATCTGGTCACAAGTCAGCACTGTGGCTCTGAACGAGACAGTAACAAAGGAATGGAGTCCATATTCCTGTTCGAACCACATGGTGACAATTCCTTGCTGGGATGTGTGGGTGCCTGGGTTGGTTGTGAAGCCACTGACACTTACTCACGGTCTCTGAGTGTGGGCATGGGCAGCAATGACTCACACATCTTAATTCAACATAAATCAATTCCTGCAGGCAAGGCACTGAGAAAGTCAGAACAGAATGAGCAAACTGAGATAGAGCTGGGCTCATTAATCACTAAGAGGGGATACTAAGACCATCCTGCTTGTACCTGTGCTTTGAAAGATTATCCAGTCAAATCCCACTATCCTTCAAGTTCTCTCCTTGTATCTACTAGGTAACCAGGCGTATTTCCTTTATTTCATGAAAAGAGAGACAAGATGTGTGTCAGTATTTTAGGGGAAATAAAGCACAGCGCAATGTAACCTGATTATAAATCTTGGCCACAATGGTTTGCATGTGTCATCTTTCAAAAGATAGGATCCAGTCCAAACTATTCAAAACTTGTGAATATTCTGCCAGTGCTACCCAGTTCCACAAGCATGAACTGTACCATACTAGATAAATAAGGGGATCTTCAACATATCCCATTGAATTCAAGATGGTAGAAGAATTCATTAAATGTGAAAGTGGAATAGTTTGGGACAAGAACATACTGTCTAGATGATGAGGGCTCTCACTATGGGGCCCTAATTAATGCTGGATTAGTGGGGCTGGAAAAGCACAGCAATTCAGGCAGCATCTGAGGAGCAGTAAAATCGACGTTTCGGGCAAAAGCCAATGCTCCCTACCTTGTCAAAGTCCCTGGGTTCCCCCATGTTAACAGTCAGTGCAGTAACCACAATTTTGATTAAATTGGGAGTTGCTGACGAGACCAGAATTTGATAAGTACAGATTTCTCAGGGGATCGTGGGACTGCGGGAGTATACAAAGATGGATGGGAAAAAGTTGTCAACAGATTTGAAAACCAGAATAACAATTTTAAACTGTGTCCAGGAAGCATTGTAAGTCATTGAACACCGTGGTGGTGGATGACGAGAATGTGGTGCAATTCAAAAATGGGCAGCAGGTTTTTGGATGAGTGAAACTGACAGAAGGCAGGATATGAGACGTCTGAGAGGTGGGTGTTGGAACATTTATATCAAGAACTGATTATGAGGCAGGAGCAAAACAGATAGTGTTAAAGAGGAAGAAACAGGCAGTATTAGTGATGTCATGGAAACAGTGTCTGGGAAACCTCCAGACTGCCTGACAGGGAGGCTTGATGCCAATTTGATTGAACCTTTCAGTTAAAAGATGGCATCTTTGGTAATACAGCTCTCTGGAGGAGAAAGTGAGGTCTGCAGATGCTGGGAGAATGGGATGGCGTTTTTACAGGGGGCAGGGGGGGAGGAGGTGTAGTCCAGGTAGCTGTGGGAGTCGGTTGGTTTGTAGTAGATGTCATACAGCTCTCTCTCAAGCTTGACATTGGGAGCCTAAATGTTGTGTTTAAATCTCTGGAGTGCAACTTGAACCAGCCGATTTCTGGGCAAGTTCTTAATAACTGAACAAAACAGAAATATTTGTTCAAATATAAACTTTCTGAAGCTCCCTTTAACGTAATCTGGTGTTTTTGACCCGTCATTCAGTTTCATCTAAAAGTGTCAGGAAATTTCAAATTGTCTTGGCTCATTCTAATGTGTTTCTTGATGTTTCTGAAGTGAATAAAACAATGAGTCAATATCCCTGATCCCTGGTTGATTTTCCTGCCATTCTCAACATGGTAGGTTCTGGGAAACTGGAAAACCAAATAATGAACGAGGAAGAGAATACTGTGTTCAAACACGAAAGGAAGCAAGATAGAATGATGTACCTTTCACATTGAGCTTCAGATGGACACGTGCATGAAGCTCAATTTCACGTTTTATTCATTAGCCTGAAGTAACTTTGTTGAAGTTTCTGAAAGAAATGGTAACATCAATGAAAATTCCAAGTGAGGAGAGATGGATGGGAGAAAGAACATGGGCATTAGGAGCAGGAGTAGACAAGTCAACATTCTGAGCCCACTCCACCATTGAACATGATCATGGCTGATCTTATCCTGGTCCCAACTCCACTCTCCTGCCTGCTCCCCATCACTCTTTATTCTACTTTTCATCAGAAATATATCTTTTTCCTTCTTGAATCTACTGATTGATTCTGCCTCCACTCCACTCTAAAGTAACCAATTCTCTGGCTGGCTCCACCACGTCCTTCATTTACTCTATCAACCTTTCTTAGAGGCTACCCTTACCAAGTCATCCAGATTAATCCAGTGTTTACACGTGTTCAAATCACCCAAATCATCACTGGGCCCTTCTCACTAGCTTTCATTATTTCCTGTTTACACAATACCCTACTTCAGAAGTACTATGTGAGGGCCTGTAAATTACACCTACCAAGGAGTTTTCTTCCCTTGCTTTTTATTTACAATCAGACCGCTTCAACATTTTGGCCCATTGTGCCAACATCATTTCTTAGTACAGCCTTGATTTCAGCCTTAACCAACAAAGCAACTCCACCTCCTGCTCCCCTTGTCTATCCTTTTGGAATACTGAGTACCCTTGGACATTTACCGCCCAGTCCTAGCCTTCCTGTCACCACATTTTGGTAAGCTCCACCAAGTCATACCCATTTCTCTCTATTTGTGCTGTCAGCTCACCATCTTTATTCCAAATACTGGGTTCATTGAGGTACATGGTTTTTACATAAGTTCAACTTATTTGTTTTTCTCTTTCAATTTTTTTCTTGTGCACAGCACACTCCACAGTCTCCATCCTTAGTTATAAATCCCTGATAACACTGAGCCTCGTCTTTATTACTTGCTCCATTTTTACTCTCATTCTGATCTTTTATGATTCCTTGCCTCACCAAGCTCATTAGACTGTTTATCCTATTAACCTCTTTCTTCTGCTCACTTTCTGACTTGCTGTTTTGCTTCCCATCCCCCTTGCCTTATTCGTTTAAATTCGCCAGAGTTGGATTCACGAACCTCCAAGCCACAATGTTGGTGCCCTTCCAGCAAAGAGGCAATCCATCCTTTTTGTACAGATCCCACCAGCTTTGGAAGAGATCCCAATGAGCAAAAAATCCCAAACCCTCCGCCCTGCACCAGCTCTTTAGCTATGTGTTAAGCTGTACTATTTCCCTATTCCTTGCCTCACTACCACATGGCACAGGGAGTAATCCCAAGATTACAACGCTGGAGATGATGCTTTTCAACCTACTCGCTCTCTGGATTCTCCATGCAGGACCTCATCTCTCTTCTTGTCTGTGTCATAGCCATCGATGTGTATCGGAGGGAATGTGAGCATGGGGAGAAGTAGGATGGGTAATAGGGGAGCTGTGAAGGGAAAGGGATGGGGAAGGAAAGTGAGAAAATATTCCAATGGCCAGAATCACACCCCGCACAGAGGAAGATAGTTAAATTTCACTAAAGAAGTTAAATAGGGGTTTACTGTAAGAGTTATTGAGAGATCTCTGTGTTCAAAGTAAGTGCAATTCTCCAGGTGAATCAAGGGGTATGGGGAAAACAGAGGAAAGTGGACATGAGGAATGTCCGATCAGCATATTGAATGGTACAGTAGGTTCGAGGGGCTGAATGGGCTACCCTGTTCCTGGTTCTTATGCTGTTATGATAATCTTATGGATCGCTGTGTGTCAGCAGAAGCTTCCAGAGCAACCTTGGGAATCAGTGTCAGAGGGAACAGATACTGATAAGGAGTGGAGCAAACAGTACCAGGCACAATCAGTCTAGAATCAGGTTAAGCAGCCCTTGTCTGGGTGAATGAAGTTACTTATCTAGGACTGGGAACATATGTTTTTTGCATGATTGCATATTGGCAAGGTTGAAATTTGCAGACATGACCACATATGTATAAATTAATGAATTTCTCAAACTCAGTAATTCTATCTAGTCTAAAATGGACTCTGCCTACATCCGCTTGAATAAACAATTGTAAACTTGGACTCAGACTGCTCTGGTTAACTATTACAAGTTCTTGCAACACAGGCAACATTCAGACTTGGATGGATAAGTGGCAAGAAATTGTCAGAAAGTGATGACGTCCCCAACCCAAATCTGAACCAAAACATCCTCCCTTGACTTTCAATGTTCAGTCCACCACCATCAACATCATGGAGTCACCACTAATCAGAACCTGAATTGTAACAGCCAAATGAATACTGTGGCTATGAAAGCTACAAACCTCTTGGCTCCAGGGTATACTATATAGAATGAAGTAGACACTTTAAGAATGGAGTATACACTTTGAGGGAATGGGGGTACACATTCTATGGAATTGGGGTGTATACACTCTGTGGGGGTGGGGTACACACTATATGGAATTAGAGGACATACTGTAGACTGGGGGTGCACACTATGGGCAATACAGGAACTGACACAATGGAAAGATGTTGTAAGATTGTTGATCAATAGAAAGATCTGGAGATTCAAATATAGACAGTATACAAATTACACTACAGAAAAATAGAACTTTGGGAAATGGTTATAAAAGGACATTATTGTCAGCAAAAAGCGAAAGCAAATTCTCAGCAGTGTCAATGTGGTGGAGAGAGTGCTTACAAGTCCATGTCAGCATTGAAAAACAGAAGTGGCAGCTGCCTTGAAGAGACTGTTGGACCTCATGTGCAGGGCTGGCCTTTCTGGAGCAGGAAAGGGACAGGAAGTGCAGCCAGAGAAGTGATGTAAGTGAAATCATAGCTCCCAAAGCAGCTTCATTGAGCTGAGAACATGGAGTTGAAAGATCATTATCAAAATATTGATGAAGTTTATTGCAACCAACCGAGGAGAGTTCACGGCAAAGCGAAGAGCATGAAATCAGGTAGATCTCTTGGTCATTATTGTACAGGCCGATCTGATTTTCTGGATTAATGAGAGCTTATTCGTCTTACGTATTGGTGCTACAGATATAAGTAGATCAAGTGATGAGTTCTTCCATCGAGAGTTCAGGGAGCTGGGTATAGTTTCAGAAGAAGGACTCAGAGATTATAATCTCAGGATTTTTCCCAGCAACAGAAATGGAAGAATAAAGCAGATGCATGGTTCAAGAGTTGGTGCAGGAGGGAGGTTGTTAGATTCCCAGACCATTGGGACCATTTCTGGGAAAGGTGGGAATTGTACAAGTGGGATGGTCAGTACCTGAACCAGAATGGGACTAACTATCAGCCATGAGTGTATTGAATGGTGGGGCTGAAATCCTGCAGCTGTTTTCTATGTTTCAATGTTTATATCCTTGTGGGAAGGTTTGTTCGCTTGTTGGATGGAGATTAAACTAGTTCCGTGAGGCAGAAGGCACAGTGAGTTAGTTCAATAGTGACAAAGTGTAACTTAGAAAAGGAAGCATAACAGAGGGAATTCAGCAATGTGTGTCAGAGATAGTAAGGTGAGTCTGGATTCTCTCTACTTCAATGCCAGGAGGGCTTCATCAAGACCAGGAGTCTGTGCTGGGATTCGTCTAGGCCTGGGGTCTGTGCTCGGATTCATCAAGACCGGGAGTCCGTGCTGGGTTTCATCAAGACTGGGAGTCCGTGCTGGGACTCAAGACTGAGAGTCTTTGCTGGGATTCATCAAGACCCTGGAGCCTGTGCTGAGTTTCGTCAAGATTGGGAGTCCCTGCTGGGATTCATCAAGACTGGGAGTCCCTGCTGGGATTCATCAAGACTGGGAGTCTGTGCTGGGATTCATCAAGACCGGGAGTTTGTGCTCGGATTCATCAAGACCAGGAGTCTGTGCTCAGATTCATCAAGACTCGGAGTCCCTGCTGGATTCATCAAGACTGGGAGTCTGTGCTCGGATTCATCAAGACCAGGAGTCTGTGCTCAGATTCATCAAGACTGGGAGTCTGTGCTGGGATTCATCAAGACTCGGAGTCCCTGCTGGATTTCATCAAGACCGGGAGTCCCTGCTGGGTTTTATCAAGACTGGGAGTCTGTGCTGGGATTCATCAAGACCAGGAGTCTGTGCTGGGATACATCAAAACTGGGAGTCTGTGCTGGGATTCATCAAGACCGGGAGTATGTGCTGGGATACATCAAGACCGGGAGTCTGTGCTGGGATTCATCAAGACCGGGAGTCTGTGCTGGGATTCATCAAGACAGCACGGTGGCACATTGGTTAGCACTGCTGCCTCACAGCGCCAGAGACCCGGGTTCAATTCCCGCCTCAGGTGACTGACTGTGTGGAGTTTGCACGTTCTCCCCGTGTCTGCGTGGGTTTCCTCCGGGTACTCCGGTTTCCTCCCACAGTCCAAAGATGTGCAGGTCAGGTGAATTGGCCATGCTAAATTGCCCGTAGTGTTAGGTAAGGAGTAAATGTAGGGGTATGGGTGGGTTGCGCTTCGGCGGGGCGGTGTGGACTTGTTGGGCCGAAGGGCCTGTTTCCACACTGTAATGTAATGTAAAATGTAATGTAAGGACCGGGAGTCTGTACTCGGATTCATCAAGACAGGAGTCTGTGCTGGGATTCATCAAGACTGGAAGACTGTGCTGGGATTCATCAAGACCAGGAGTCTGTACTCGGATTCATCAAGACTGGAAGACTGTGCTGGGATTCATCAAGACCGGGAGTCTGTACTCGGATTCATCAAGACCGGGAAACTGTGCTCGGATTCATCAAGACTGGGAGTCTGTCTTGGGATTTATCAAGACCGGGAATGTGCACTGAGCTTCATCACGACCGGGAATCTGTGCTGGGATTCATCAAGACCTGGAGTCTGTGGGCATTCATCAAGACCGGGATTCCGTACTGGGATTCATCAAGACCGGGAGTCTGTGCTGGGATTCGACAGGTCTGGAAATCCGCACTGGGCTTCCTTGAGGTTGTAATTCTATCGAGTCCATCCACATTGTGCTTCCTTGAGGCCAGGAGTCCCTTGCTAACTGAACTCTCTACCACTAATGCCATCCAGGTAGTGGAGGTAAATCAAGAGAAAAAAATAAAGAAATGGAAAGAAGATGAAAAGAAGCCAATGAAGCAGGAGCCTCGCCTGCCACCATCTTGGAATATATAATGTCAAGGTGCTGACGTGTTATTAGTTTGAGAGTCTGGCTGAGGGACTTTGAGGCTGTTTTCGTTAGAGAGAAGAAGGTTGAGAGGTGACTTAATTGAGACATATAAGATGATCAGAGGATTAGATAGGGTGAGCAGTGAGACCCTTTTCCCTCGGAAGGTGATGGGTAGCATGAGGGGACATTGCATTAAATTGAGGGGTGATCAATATTGGACAGATGTGAGAGGTACTTTATTTACTCTGAGAGTAGTAGGGGCATGGGATGCACGACTTGCAACTGTAGTAGACTCACCAACTTTAAGGGCATTTAAATGGTCAATGGATAAATATATGGATGATAATTGATAGTGTTGGTTAGATGGGCTTCAGACTGGTTTCACAGGTCAGCACAATAACAAGGGCCACAGGGCCTGTACTGTACTATAATGTTCTATGTTCTATGTTCTATACATGCACCACCCCCTATGTGAAAAAGGAACATAGAACATAGAACATAGAAGAATACAGCGCAGTACAGGCCCTTGGGCCCTCTATCCCTTACAATTCTCTCTAAGACTTTGCCCACAACAGAAGTGAGACTCACTGGCCTATAGTTACTAGGGAAGGAGCATCTTAAACCTTTCCCCTCCTACTCTAAACCTATGCCGTCTAGTTTTGGTCTCACCCACTCTGGGAAAAAGATCTTGTCTATTTACCCTATCCATGTACCTCATGATTTTATAAACCTCCATAAAGTTACCCCTCAATAGCCCCAGCCTATTCAGCCTCACTCTATACCTCAAACCCTCCATCCTTGTAAATCTTTTCTGCACCTCTCAAGTTTAACAGCATCCTTCCTAGAGTAGGGTGACCAGAATTGCACGCAGCATTCTAGAAGATGCCTCATCAATGTACTGTACAGCTGCAACTTGACATTCCAATTCTTCTACTCAATACTCTGACCAATGAAGGCCTTCAGACCACATCATATTAGATGATAACACCCCACTATATATGATTTGTCAAACATGGCCCATTTATCTTGACTGTGATTCTTCTTTGATAATAAATCTTCGATCCATGCTTAACAATGCTGTGATGCAGCATCTTATCAAATGACTTTCAAAAACAGAGCTAAACAACAACTATTAGTTTTCCACAACATTAATGCTAAGTTTATACTCCTGAGGTTTTATTTTTAGGATCAACATTCAAACTGAAACTCATCATCTAGCCACATTTTCTGACTTAAAACTCTATCTGTAAGCAAATTTCATGCTGCTCATGAAAAATTTTGTCACAATTTGCAGCTTTTGCAATTTTCCTACATTAGTCACACCTCCAGTTATTTCAGCTTATTGGCCAAATAATTTGATGCTTCAAGTACCCAATACAAGATCTCTCAAGTTAGGGTTGCATTAATTGTCGCCAAAAACTACTGTCCACATAAAGTGAAAAGGAATAGAATAATTAGCCTTTCCATTGCATAGTCATAACTGCTCACATTTTAATACCAAGATCCTGAGAGGATAATTGTCTTTTTGCTGTAGTCAGATTTGGTCAAGGTAATTTCTGGGTAAAGGAATTCTGTATTGCAAACAGAACATAATGACAGAATTTAGAATATGTACCATAAATAGTATTATCAACCCATGTTCTTGCCGAATGATGGACAGCATTCGGCCACCAGAATGTGGCCCAATTGCTTTCAATGGAATCAGTCATTGGATGGTAGTTTTGATTCGTTGAAACATAACTGTCCTTCAAATATGTTGAGATGTAATATAAATGGAAATTAATAAGCTTCTTCTCAGTATAGTATAGCAGTAACACAGTATGACAGGGCATCAGACATTTTTGATCCTACATAAAAACAGCACAAAATGATGATCCAATGGTTTTCGCACATGCATCTGGCTATCCCATTTAAGTTAGCAGAGTTCAAATCACGTCTGTGTGGATATTCAAGAATAACTTGCAGGAATATAGAACCTTTCAGTAATATAGTGTCTCAAGTTGCTTCAAGGAGATTGTCAAACAAAATTTGACACCAAACCTCATAATAGACCATCGCTACAGACAACAATAAACACTACAGAGCTGCTGAAAAATGGCAAATGATTGGGATTAGCGGAACTGCACATTCAGAAAGATGGAATAAGCATAATGCCTTCTTACTTGCTATAACCAGTAAATGATTGCAACATTTTCACTGAAGTTTAGATCTTAAGGAATGTGTCTTAAAACATGGAAGGCAAAGGCACGGAATTTTAGGAAGACAATTGCAGAGTTTAGGGTTTAGGCAATGAAAAGAAGCTGCTAGTGGTCGGGAGATTAAGATCAGACATGCTGTTTCGATGTTATTTAAGTCCTCCTGTACACTGACGGTTCATGGGGAGATTAACCCATTCCTGAACTCCTCCTGATTTAATGAGCACCAGCTGAACAAACTGGTCCGTCTCTCCCACTGAGAAGAGAACAGATGCTGGGTATGTGTAGCAGTGTCAAACCTTTGGGGTGTTATAAAAATAAAAGACAACTGCTGAAAACCTGTGACCACCAAGTGAATAAAACCAAATAGGACATTTGCTCCGACTAAAAAATCTTTGACCCAGTGCTACATATCAACTGTCTAAGCAAAAGTGCAAACTTTTGTGCAGGACAATCACGAAATTGGCTTAGAGATTAGCGATAGAATTGTATTGAATGGACTACCATTACTTGCATTTTACAGTGAATAATACTGTAAAATACAGTGAAAGGATAAGTCTGACACCACAAACCAGCA
Organism: Chiloscyllium plagiosum; assembly: GCF_004010195.1. NCBI lineage: Eukaryota > Metazoa > Chordata > Chondrichthyes > Orectolobiformes > Hemiscylliidae > Chiloscyllium > Chiloscyllium plagiosum. Next base: position 86,719,689 of record NC_057717.1, on the reverse strand, counting down.
CCATTTTGAATAGTTTAAGAATAAAAAGATATGACTGAAAGACTCAGTAGCCTCATTGCACTACCTCGACCATGAGGCATGAGCCCTGAGTTGGCTCACCAGGGACATCTGCACCACCAACCATCCTCCACCGCCTCACCACTGTCTATGCCAGACCCACAAATGTAGGTCTTATCACTCTTTAGGCACCATCTCTTCATCACTGGGCCCACCTTGCCAATACTGCCAATACTGGGACTCCAGCTAAACCCACATTCGCCCTGCAACTTGCTCTGGTTCTGCCACCTCCTCACTGATAACTGGGAGTCCCCAGCTCAGGGCCTACCCCAACCAGGAGCTGCTACCATCTCGTCACCGATAACTGGGAGTCCCCAGCTCAGGGACTACCCCAACCAGGAGCTGCTATGACCTCACTGATAACTGGGCGATCCCCAGGTCTGGCCTACTGTGACCACAACCAGGAGTCTCTTGTTCTTCTGCCAGGCCAGGCCACTGCTGCCGGCTTATTAAGAATCCCACTCCAGCTGCCCTTGTCCTCCAGAGGATGGTGGTTGAAGGCTGTTTGTGTGAATGGAGTCCAGTGTGCAGTGGTTTACCACAGGGATCAGGGCTGGGTCCTACTTTGTTTGTCATCTTCACAAATGGAGTAGATCAGAATGGCTGGGGGTGTGATGATAAATAAGTTTGTGGATGACACAAAGGTTGTCTGGGTAGTTATCAGTGAGGAGGGAGGTATTGGGTTGCAGAAGGATATAAACAATTGGGCAGATGGCAGATCAGTGGGAAATGGAATTTAACCCTTAGAAATTCGAAATGATGTACTTTGGAAGAAGAAATAAGAAAAGATGGTATTCAATGAGTAGCAGGACACTCCGAAGCTCAGGGGTATCGAAGGATCTTAGGGTGCTTGTCCACAGACCCCTGAAGGTGGCAGAATAGGTCAGCAGGATCATTAAAAAGACATCTGGGATGCTTGACTTGATCAGTCATGGAACAGGTTATAAGAACAGGCAGCTCATGCTTGCATCTATATGGAACTTTGGTTTAGCCATAGCTGGGGTACTATGTGCAGTTCTGGTCACCGCTAATAGGAAGGATGTGATTGCACTGGAGAGGGTGCAGAGGAGATTCACCAGGATGTTGCCTGGGACGGAACATTGCAGCTGCCAAGAGAGGTTGGATAAGCACAGATTGTTTTCATTGAAGCAGAGAAGATTTGTAGAGGTCCTGATAGAGGTATATAAGATTACGCGAGGCATAGATAGAGTAAATTAAAAAAAAACAGCTGTTCCCTTTAGTCAAGGGGCATAGTTCTAAAGTGAAAGGTTTAGAGGGGATTTGAGGGAAAGACTTTTCATCCAGAGAGTGGTGACCATCTGGAATGCACTGTCTAGGAGTGTAGGTGAGGTAGGAAACATCACAATCTTTAAAAAGCACTTGAAGGGCCATAACATTCAAGGCTGTGGGCCTACTGCAGCAAAGTGGGTCTAGTGTAAATAGTCATAAACTTCAGACCTTACAAACTCGATAGGTCAAATGGCCTCTTCTATACTCTATGATTCTTCCATTATTAATCTTCAGCTCAATTAATAAAATCAAAAGATCATTTCTCAAGAAAGAAAGTTTGTCAGAACTCAGAAGAACCATTGAATTTGAATATGAATAATTAATTAAGGACCACCCTCATCTATCCCTGTCTATCCTCAGCCATGACCATCCCTTTAAATGATAGCAAAATGTGTGAAGAAGATCTTGAAGTGAAGATTCGGATAGGTGATGTCCCAGCGGTATTACTGCTGGGATGTTAATCCAGAAACTCAAGTAATGTTCTGGGGACAAGGACTCAAATGTCACCACAGCAGATGTTGGAATTTGAATTCAAGAAAACAAAATCTGGAATTAATGATGATCATGAATCTATTGTTGTGTGCCAGGAAAAACCTATCTGGCTTACCCTTCAGGTAACTTGGTTCATTTCAATTTCCTATCCAATTTAGCTCCTTAAACTGCTTTTTAATTGAATGTTCTTCAACTGAAGAAATGCATATTTGACGTGTCTAATCATGGTATGTTTCAAAATTCGAGCATTGTCAGTAATGTTGGTATCTCTACCTATTCTCCAGCACCAAACAAGAAATGTTTGGAGTCATGTTCACAAGGTGGGTTCCTCTAATCGTTTCAGTGATGACTTTCCCTTCCATTTTACAGAACATGGTGTCCGATCAGCAGATCCTGTCCGAAGAAAATGGTCACCTTTGGCCATCTCCATTTTTCTCGGTCTCTCCAGCCTGTTGTCAATGGTGATTCTAGGCACTTCAATCGTAATGTGTAAGTTTTGTGATATTTGAATCTGTGGAACTTATTGACTCCTGACTGTCTGGTCAATGGATATGGGATGGGATTGGGATAGTTAAGGAAAAGGAAGGCTGTGTGGCGGTAATCCCTTATTTGCTCCCTTCATGCACACATTTAGTCAGGGCTGTGGTTGGAGGTATCACTGGGAAAATAGGCAAGATGTCTTTGTTCACAGGATTGATTGTGATGATTCTTATGATTCTTGTGCTGGTCAGAAAGCTGCTCCTCAGTCAATCTTCTCCAAATGCTTTCACTGGTTAACGAGGCTAGAGTGTGGAATGCTGCCTCCACATCCTTAATGAGATCAACACATTTCCATTCCAACAGTCTGTCCATGCTCTGCTGTCAGTAATCCATCCTCGATGGTCATGGGTTGTATATTATTTTTGTCTGATTAACAAATGTTTCACCTTTAACCTGCTTCTCCTTAATAAACTTAATAAACAATCTGAAAGTTCCTATGAATGATCAACTGCCTTTAGAGGCAACTGTCATCCTAAACCTTGCAACATTGACTATTAGATGAGGTCATTTAGATTTTGGAATTTTTTTTTAGATTAGATTACATTACAGTGTGGAAACAGGCCCTTCGGCCCAACAAGTCCACACCGACCCGCCGAAGTGTAACCCACCCATTCCCCTACATTTACCCCTTACCTAACACTACGGGCAATGTAGCATGGCCAATTCACCTGACCTGCACATCTTTGGACTGTGGGAGGAAACCGGAGAACCCGGAGGAAACCCATATGTGAGGACCTTCCCACATCCCGGAGGAAACCCATATGTGAGGACCTTCCCACATTTATCAGTGTAGGGTCAAGTTAGATATTGGGAGATGAGAGAGCACGTGGGCTAGTGGCACAATTAGAATTAGGTTTATTGTCACTTGTACTCAAGTACAGGAGTACAGTGAAAAGTTTACAATGTTGCCCCTCACGGCACCATCTTAGGTACAAAGTACCTACGTTCAAATCTTGGACAAAAATAAAGAAATAAAGAGAAAAAAAATCATACATTACCTTGCAGTGTTTCACAGAATAAGTTAGAAAATAAGAAATAAAGTTAAAGGCATACACAGATTACAAACAGACATTACATTGCAGTAGATCAGTGACAGAGAAGTGGATGGGAAGGCAATGAGTGAGGCAAATAAACTATGAGGGAAGTCCAACTTCCATGTCTCCTTGATCACCATGATCATTGATGACAACACAGCTTCATATCATTGATCATCAAAGTTATAAATCCCACAACACCAGGTTATAGTCCAACAGGTTTAACAGGACACCTGAAGAAGGAGCGTTGCTCCAAAAGCTAGTGCTTCCAATTAAAGCTATTGGACTGTAACCTGGTGTTGTGTGATTTTTAATGTTGTACACTCCAGTCCAACACCGGCATCTCCAAATCATTGATCATCAATGCTTGAATTTGGGAACACGTTACAGTGAAACTATCAGATCTCCCTCAGCCAGGAGCTCTCTCTGTTCTCTGCAGGAAGCAGCTGTAATCCTATAAGCTGTGACTTTTAATTGATGTGTGAACCTGCCAGCCTGTCCCTCTTGTAAACCAGTGGAAGCATCTGGTGAAGGATGACTGAGAAACAGTTTCATGACCAGCACAAGAATCATAAGGGTCATCACAACACATCCTGTAAACAATGGCTTTCTGAACTGTTATTCCAGTGACCCCCTCCATGATTTGACTCTGTCTATGTTTGTCTATGTGTGCGTGTGTGTAAAGACAAATATATAAGTGATTCGACCTTCAATTTCTCGATCTAGATGCCAATGATATGCTTTCACTCGGAGGAGACAGCAATCTGACAAGCATTGCCATGTGATGAAGATTGTCCTCAATCTCTGAACTCTATCTTGGGGGCTGACATTTCACTCTGTGTCAATAGTTTGAATCCTTGTGGCCGATGAACATGGGACACCTGCTGATGACATCAGGATAACTGCTCCCACCTTCATCTGAAAGTTCATTTTTGATCTTATTTGGGGAATAAAAATTCCTAAACACTACATAGGATTTTTTTAAATGGGAGACTGTTTCACATGTTGGTCCAAAATGATTGCTTTTCAACATGCCCTGCATCAAATCCACCTGCCAGAGTATTACCCACTCACTATCAATATATCTTTGTGGTATCCCGCTCCTGTCTGCACCAACCTTTGTAGCTGGCTTGCCTAATAAATGCCTCTCCATCTGATCATTAATAAATATGTCGAATATTTGAGACTTAAGAATAGTTCGTTGTGGGTCACTTGCACCCAACTTCAGCACATGTCTGATTCTACTCAACCAACTTCTAAACCAGGTCAATAATTTATCATCAATTCCTTGAGCTTTAATATTAGCTCTAACCTGATCAAATACTTTCTGGAATTCAGATCAATCAGATTCACTGATACTCCCTTGTTTTCTTACTTCCTCAAAATCTTCCCTGAGGTTTATTCCTACTCATAATAATGCACCTGTCTGAGTCTGCTGGATGCCTTTTATATCCAGCTTCTTTGTGTACGAGTTCCCTTAATTTCAAGTCTTCACTCACTGTGCGTCGTTACGTTCCCACGCAATGACCCAAGGAACACAAGTGGACCTTGACACAGCTGTGTTTCCTGTGATACCGTGACTGAACTTTCTCTCATTGGTATGTAATGTGAATGGGAGAGGAAGATTTCAACAATCCTAGCCAGGATAGACAGGAGAGTGGATTTGTGTTTAATTTAGGAACACCAAGTGTTAGCCTCAAAAGTGAGTGATACTTTACTCCATGAGTGATACTTCAAGCAAACCCAGTCTTTATGAATAAATGGTAAATCCAACATTTTATTGCAGTTTTACAGCTGTTCAGTGAAATGAAGGCATCACATGCTGACTTCAGAGTGGAATTTACCCAGTTGAAAGATAATGGTGAGTGTGAAATCTCAGTCTGACAGATCTTTCTCTTGTATTCTAAGAGTTGTCTTGTTTTTCAGATGTTTTAGTCATTTTCTAGCAATCATCCTTGGACCACGTTCAGGTCCTTTTGAAACTCTTTAACTCTATCTGAACTCTATAACAGAGCAGAGGATGGTCCCATTTGGATGAAGGATGTTGGAATGAAATGTTTGCTCCACTGCGTAGTAGGAGTTTTGTTTTTACTTGTTTACCGAATATGGGTATCACTGGCTGGGCCAGTATTTTTTATTCATGCCTCATTGCACAGAAGGCAGTTAAGATAAACCACATTGCTGTGGGCTGGGAATGCCAGACCAGGTAAGGACTTCAAATTTCTTTCCCTAAAGCACAGCAATGAACCAGATGAGTACAATAATTCACAGTGTCACATGGTTCCTTTTGAGGTTATTTCTTTGATTCCAGATATTAATTAAAATCAAATGTCATCACCTGCCTTAGTGGGATCCAAATCCATGACCCCCATCATTAACCTGACATTTGAGATTACTTAAAAATGTGTTGCTGGAAAAGCGCAGCAGTTCAGGCAGCATCTAAGGACAGGAGACTCGACGTTTCAGGCATAAGCCCTTCTAGTAGTGTTGCAATAACAACACCACTTCCCTTAAAACCTAGTACTTAGCCTCCAGTCATCTTGTGTAGTAAATAAGGAGATAATATCTCATGGTGAACGGGTAGCATATCATCATGGATTAAAGTTTGGTCACGAAGAGTGTAGGAGGATAAATGGCTCAGTTTTGACTTGACAAGCTGTTAGTAGTGAAGTTCCATAGGGGCCTTTGCTGGGATCTTTATCCCAACTCACTGCCTTTATGTTAATTAACCAATTCTCTATACATGCGAATATACTTACCTAGCGTCAAAGCATTATGGAGTCATTCAGCACAGAAACACACGTCCATGCCAACCAAGTTTCCCAAACTAAACTAGCTTCACTTGACTGCATTTGGCTCATATCCCTGTTAGCCTTTCATATTCATGCACCTGCCCAATTCTTTTTAAATCTTGTTACTGTACCTGCAACCATCACTTCCTCTGGCAGCTCATTACACACATGAACCGCCCTCTGTGTGAAAAAAGTTGCCCCTCAGGCTCCTTTTTAATCTTTCTTTTACTTTAAAAACATTATTAACTCTCCACTCCAAGGAAAAGATGTTTGCTACCTCCCATGATTTTATAAACTTCGGTAAAGTCACCTCTTAACCCCATAGGCTCCATTGGAAAAATGCCCCAGCCTATCCAGCCTCTCCTTCTAACTGAAACCCTCTAGTCCTAGCAACATCCTTGTAAATATTTTCTGAACTCTGCCCAAGTTAATGATATCCTTCCTTTAGTAGGGTGATCAGAACAGTCCACAGTGCTCCAATGTCCTGCACAGCAATGTTCAGTCTGACATCCCAACTCCTGTACTCAATGGTCTGAGCAATGATGGCAAGCGTGCTATACGTACGGTTAACCACCCTGTATCATTTGTGATGCAACTTTCAAATGTACCTGAATTATGTGATGTACCTGAATTATGGTTTCTTTTTAAGGACCTTTATGTGCAATATCATACCAGATGTGTTTTGGAATCTAACTATGTATTCTATTTGACTACTCTATTTCTTTCTCCACTGGTGCTGCCAGTTCCTGCAGTTTTTTTTGTTTGTGTTTCAGAATTCCAACAGCCACCATTCCTTATTTTATTATACAGGTACAGAGCGATTTGGGTGTCCTGGTACATGAATCACAAAGTTTAACGCACAGCGACAGCAAATAACAAGGAAGGCAAATGAAATGTTGTTTTATTATTGTAGAATGCAGCACATAAATAGGGAATTCTTGCTATAACTGTACAAGGCATTAACCATCACCCTCGCTATAAAATGTACTGCTCAGTTTAGGGCAGAATTAGTTGCATTGGAAGCAGTTTTGAGAACATAGCAACATAGAAAAATGGAAGGTAGGAGCAGGAGGAGGCCATTCAGCCCATCAAGCCTGCCTCACCATTCATCACAGTTATTGCTTATCGTCCAACAGCCTTATCCTGTTTTCTCACCAACACCTTTGATCCCATTCACTCCCAGTGCTACATCTAGCCACCTCTTAAATACATTCAATGTTTTGACATCAACTCCTTCCTGTGATAATGAATTCCACAGGCTCCCCACTCTTGGGGTGAAGAAATGTCTCCTCATCTCCGTTCTAAATGGTCCACCCCAAATCCTCAGACTGTGACCCCTGGTTCTGGACACAGACACCATCAGGAACATCCTCCCTGCATCCACCCTGTCTAGCCCTGTTAGAACTTTATTAGTCTCCATGAGATCCCCTCTCCCCCGTCTGAATTCCAGTGAAAACAATCCTAACCCAGTCAATCTCTCTTCATACGCCAGCCCCTCTATCCCTGGAATCAGCCAGGGAAAAAAGATGTACCTCATATTCCATGTCACTTATTCTCATATTCACACCAACAACTTTACCAAGTCTCTCCGAAAACAGCAGTTAACATTAGAAGAAACAAATTCGGCAGGATGCTGATTGGGCCCTGAAGCCTGATTCACGATTGGACAAGATCACAGCTGATTTGATTACAGCCTTAAGCCCACCTTCTCACCTGGCCCCATAACCTTTGATCCCCCTTATCAATTCATTTGAGAGAAGTTTAACTCAGCTGATAACTGGGATGTCATAAGAGGAATAGTGCAGCAAGTTGGACCTATCTTCCCGGGAATTTAAATGAATAAGAGGTGATCTTATTGAATCCAAAAGATTCTAAGAAGACTTTACAGGGTGGCCACTCAGGGAGTGATTTTCCTTGTGGGAGAAAGGAGATCTTTGAGGCACAGTTTTAAAATAAAGTATCTCAATGGAGATGAGAAGGAATTTCTTGCCTCAGGAAATCATTACTCATTGGAATTTTCTTGCTGAGCGAGAAATGGAGGTTCAGTCATTAAGTACATTTCAGGCTCAGTTTGACAGATTATTGATCTGGAGAGAGGTCAAAGGTTATGGAGGGTCATTAGGAAGTAGGGATTAGAGAGGTGCTGGAAAAGCACTGCAGGTCAGGCAGCATCTGAGCTCATGAGTCTCATTCCCCATGAAGGGCTTTTGCCAGAAACGTTGATTTTCCTGCTCCTCGGATGCTGCCTGACCTGCTGTGCTTTTCCAGCACCACTCTAATCTTGACTCTAATCTCCAGCATCTGCAGTACCCACTTCCGCCTAGGTCATTCGGAATTAGCCTTATGGCCACACCCAGATCACCCATGAACTTGTTAAAGAGGCAGAATAAGCTTGAGGGCCTGATTGTAATGATTTTATGATCAGAATCTGTCAAATGGTTCCTCAACATCAAAGACAGTCTCCCTCTCTCACCTTGAGCTCAGCTTTGCAGCCTCAATTGGATCCAAGACTCTATAAGCTGAGTCTTCCAAAACCAAAACTCCAGCAATGACTGAGCAATGCATGGAGGAGTAAAGAATTTCCAAATGCCCTCTGTTGTAGCTTAATTCACTTGACCTGACATTTCCAGCTCCGCTATTCCGGATTTACTCATCCACACTCCACACTGAACAATCCGTAGTTATTCTTTTTATTTATTCAAGGAATATGAGCTTCACTTGTCAGACCAGCATTCATTACTCATCCCAAATTGTTCTGGACAAAATAGCGATGGAGCTAACCTCTGGAAAAACTGCAGTGCCCGAGTTGGAGGGACGTACACAATGCTGTTAGAGAGGGAGCTCCTGGACTTTGACACAGTGACATTGTTCAGATTCCAAGTTAAGACAGTGTATGGATTGGAGAGGGACTCACAGGTGATGAAGTTCCCATGTATTTGCTCCCTTTGTCCTTCTATCTTGGTGGTTTTGGTAGAGACGGAAATGCCAGGCCATGAAGTTACAGACTGTGGTGAGATAGACAATTCCTGCAGCTGATCGTCCACAAACACATTCATGGATGCCCCATTTTGATCTGAGAGATCTGTACATTATTCATTCCACTCAGTACAATAGCAGTTCCGAGAAGGAATCGATTGCTACCAGGCCTGGTACTACAGTCATTCCTACCAGTGCTATCACAAATAGATATGGGGTGAGGATGATGTTAGATACATATATGTATGTGTTTAACTATCTGACTGATGAATAACCCACAGGCTTGACTCATTATCCAGAGAGAATGAGATCAGATGGAACTGTTGTAATTTCAGAATTTGAAAATATCTTAAAATCCTGCCAATAGAAATCTGCCATCTGTAAAAATGTCCCTGCTGTTTTCAGACTGCAATGTATTTTGACTGGCTCTCGAACTAAAATTTCTTTCATTTTATTATCTGATGCATTTTGTTTTCCCTTTGGGTCAAAGTCTTGCACTGAACATGAGAATTCAAACAATTCCTGGCCAAATGAATGAATATCAATTAGAATATGCTATCTCAGCAGGGGAAGAGCATGACCATAAGACCATAAGACATAGGAGTGGAAGTAAGGCCATTCAGCCCATCGAGTCCACTCCACCATTCAATTATGGTTGATGGGCATTTCAACTCCACTTACCCACATTCTCCCCGTAGCCCTTAATTCCTTGTGACATCAAGAATTTATCAATCTCTGCCTTGAAGACGTTTAGCTTCCCGGCCTCCACTGCACTCTGCGGCAATGAATTCCACAGGCCCACCACTCCCTGGCTGAAGAAATGTCTCCGCATTTCTGTTCTGAATTTACCCCCTCTAATTCTAATTCTAAGGCTGTGCCCACAGGTCCTAGTCTCCTCGCCTAACGGAAACAAAGAAATGTCTCCGCATTTCTGTTCTGAATTTACCCCCTCTAATTCTAAGGCTGTGCCCACGGGTCCTAGTCTCGTCGCCTAACGGAAACAATTTCCTAGCGTCCACCCTTTCCAAGCCATGTATTATCTTGTAAGTTTCTATTAGATCTCCCCTTAATCTTCTAAACTCCAATGAATACAATCCCAGGATCCCAGGATGAGTGAACCGTATCCCAGTTTTAGAGCAGTTGAATTGCTTCTTTTCAGTGTACACTTACTGGCGTACAATGAGCTCGGATATGTAAAATGGGTTGAGGAAAACGTTTGATTGGTGGCTGCTTGTAAATTTCTGCTTTCGGTTCAGAAAAGATTTGCATTAAGTAACTGTCTTTCTCTCTTTTCCCCTTTTCATACTTCATATCTGTCTGGAACAGGACATTTATGGAACTTTTATTTCAAGTGCTAATGTAATCAGAAATATTACTGTATTATCAAAATAAATCTGGTGATAATGATCTATTGGAGAAACATTACCATGTGAATTTATGAATTGCTCTTTTTTGTGATTTCTAGCTACATCTGAGGAGACAGGAAATTCATTCAATACTTGTCAAAAACAAGAAGTTTTTGGAATTTTTATGTCAAGCTTGACACAGTGATACTTTTGATCACATTATTATCAAAGTAAATCGAAACACAATGATCTCTTGGAGAAACAGTGACATATGACTAATGGATTATTCCAATTTCATTTCCAGGTACATCTGAGGCAGCAAGAAATTCATTAACTCAACTGAAGATGGAAATTTCACAGCTAAAGGAGAGTAAGTTTAATATCCATCAGAGAGTTTAAAACCCTCAGTGATTGTACCATCCACCATCGGAATGTTAATACTGGAATCTGATAGATTGATAACATTCAGCACTCATATCACTGGTCCCAGTTACAACATATATTTGTATCTGCTTCTGAAGGATCCCAGATCTCATTAAAAAAAATCTTAAGGTCCTGCGAATAAAATCTGTTACCTGTAAAAATGTTCCTGCCGTTTTCAGACTGTGATGTAATTTGATCGGTTCTTCAGTGTGATTTGGGGAAGGAAGTCTCAGGTCCTTTCTGGTCTGGACCAAATGTGAGTCCAGTCCCACTTCACTATGATTGGCTCTTACCTCCCTCAGTAATGGCAGAGGGAGGTAAGACTGTTATTACCCAAATCGTAATCATCCTGGGCTGGTAATGGTGCAGCTTCTCCTGAAACTATGAAATTCTGGCACCCTTGATGGTTCCATTGGGAATTCTAAGACATTGACCCCCAGATATGGGAACAATGGGATATGTCTATGCCTGGTTGATTTGATGAGGGGATTGATGGTGAATAGAGTTTGGCAGCTCCCATGAGGAACTGCCGCTGCAATGTGCTGGGGTGGAGACATAATTAAACGTCAAAGTCAGTGAATGGTGGGAAAGCATTTGTGATTGACGGACTCACGTTTCCTAACAATTAGATGTTTTGAGTCAGAGGAATATTTTGTTTGACGTGATTTAGGTGGGACATTTAATGTCCCTAATTAACCAGGGACATAAACTGGTGACATACTGTAATATTGCTTAAGGCAAGTTAGAACATAGTGTATAAACTTGGAAAGCTGCAACATACAATACATTACATTGGGATATTTTCCCAACAGTATGCCGTGTTTAAATGGCCTGTCCATTTAAGCTCCCAAGCTCATCACAATCAACAGGGACATTCTGAGGCCATCATTCTTTTAAGAATTGGAGAGTAATAAAATGCAGAAACAGATCCTTCAGTTGAATTTGTCCATGTCAATGAAGTTTTCCAAACTAAACTCATCCCATTTTATTGTGTTTGGCCCAGAACTCCCGAACCTCTGTTATTCATGTATCTGTCCAAATGTCTTTTAACTGCTGGTTCTGTACTTTCATTTATCAGTTCCTCTGGCAGTTTGTTACACATATGAATCATCCTCTGTGTATAAAGGTTGCATCGGTTCCCTTTTAACTCTTTCTCTCTGACCCAAAATATATCCCAGCTAGTTTTGAACTCCCTTAACCCAGGGAAAAGACCTTTGCTATTCATCTTATCTATGCCCTGATGATTTAATAAAACTCTATAGACCCCTCAACCTCCTATGCTCCAGTGAAGAAAAACCCAGTCTATCCTGCTTCTTCTTATAACCGAAACTCTCCAGTCGCAGCAACATGCTTGTAAATTCTTTGTGAACCCTCTCCAATTTAATAATTTCCTTCTTATAACACAGTGACCAGAACTGTACACGGTTCTCCAAAAGTGGCTAACTAACATCCTGTACATTCGGAACTAGATATTCCAAATCCTTTGCTCCATGGTCTGAGCAATACACACTTGCAAGTTAGATACTTTCTTAACTACCCTGTCTACCTGTGATACAACTTTCAAAGAACTATCTAAGTGAACCCCAAGGTCTCTCTGTTCGATTACATTACCCAGGACCCTACCATCAATTGCATAAATCCTACCTTGTGTGTCTTAACAAAATGAAGCACTTATCATTTATTCAAATTCAACCCCACCTATCTCTCCTCAGCCTATTGTCCGATTTCATCAAGATCCTAGATAACTTCCTTCACTGTCCACTATACACCAATTTTGTGTTATTGGCAAACTTACTAACCATGCTTCCTAAATTCTCATCCAAATCACTTATATAAATGACAAGCAACAGTGGAAACAGCACTGATCTCTGCAGAACACTGCTGGTCTCTGGCCTCCAGTCCAAAAAATAATCCTCCATCACCACCCACTGTCTCCTACCTTCAAGTTATCTTTGTAACCAATTGGCTAGCTCCCCAGGATCCGGTGTAGTTTAACTTCACCAAAAGCCTACTATGCAGAACCTTGTTAAAGGCCATATGAAAGTTTGTGCAAACTCTGCTCTCATCTGTCTTTTGGTGATGTGCTCAGTTTGTGGGATATGATTTCATGTGTTTATGCTTCTCAAATATTTATCCATCTCAGATTTAAAATTAACAACTGATGTAATATCAACTTGTGTGTTTAAAAGAGATTTGCAAATTTCTACCACCCTCCCTGTGGACAAGTGCTTCCTAGTATCTTTTCTGGATGGTCTGGCCCCAGTTTTTAGATTATACCCCTTGGCTGTAGAATCTCCAACCAGTGAGCTACTACCCTATCTTTTCCTGTTACTGAAATGTCTTGAAGGGTTTGATCAGCTCACTGTTTAACCTTAAAAATTCCAGAGAAAGGAGACCTCATTTCTATAATCTGTCCTTGAATGTTGACCCCTGAAATCGTTCTTGTAAACCTACATTAAACTTCATCCTCAGCCAATAAATCCTTCCTAAGTTGTGCTGTCCAGATCTGCTCCAGGTAGGTTATAACCAGGGTTTGTATAGCTGCAGCATAACTATGCTTATACTGCAGACCTCGGAATATAAAGGCGAGCATTCAAGTAGCCATCTTGAGTGCTATTTGCATCAGTCTGTGGTATTTTAAACATCTATGCATCTGAACCTCCAAGTCTTTTTGGATACCTACAAAATACTCCGATCTGTCCTGTTTTTCTTGAAAATGGATAATTCACACTTGCCTACATTGCACATTCACTGAATCTATCAGTATCGCTTTGTAATTTTATATTGTCATCTACACTGTTTGTATGATTGCCCTCCATACCTCTATTCAAAAAGCCAAGGATATGCGATACTTATTAGGCATTCTCTCAAGCTGTCCTGCCATGTTTAATGATCTATACACATGTACATTTGGGTCCTTCAGATTCCCCTTCAGAGTTGTACACTAAAATGGATATTTGATAATACAGAATTCAATTATTATTGACAAAAGGCAATTTTTGTTGAAACTTTCAGTCTTGAAATTTACTGTGTGGCAGAACCTCTATTAATCAGATTTCACTTGATTGCAAATCAATACTCTCCTCACATTCTGTATAAATGATGATTTTGACCTTGAATTGCTACTTCTTGTGAATGTTGAGATGAATGCACAGTAAAGAAAAATTGACAAAATGTATAATTCTTCAGCAATATTTGTATATTAAAAGTGTTGGTTTCTAAGGATGTGCGACTCTTAGTAGACAAAGTTAGTTTGATCACAACGTATGAATTCAAAATGAAATACAGGTCATGCTGCTATAACGCGACAGTTGTGTTTCTCTGCAACCTCACGCTGTCGAAAATCATGCTTAGGGAAACCCGTTTTACCCATTCAGTAAAATGTTTGCGTTAGGCAAACAATGTTCATAATTCATCAATCGTGTTATAGCCAATTCACACTGACAAAACAAAGGTTAGACAAGAGCTGCATTTATTATAATTCTGTACTGATATATAGGTCTTGAACTGAAATTTCTTTCATTTTATTATCTGAAGCATGTTGCTTTCCCTTCGGGTCAAAGTCTTGTGCTGAACGTGAGAACTCAAAATAATTTCTGGTTGAATGAATGAATATCAATTAGACTCTGGTATCTTGGCAAGGGAAAAGAATGAGTGCATCCTATCCTAGATTTAGAGCAGTTGAACTGCTTCTTTTCATTGCAAACTCACCAGCATACAATAAGGTCAGATATGTACAATGAGTTGAGTAAAACGTATTAATTGTTAGATGCTTGTAAATTTCTGCTTCCAGTTCAAAAGAGATTTGCATAAAGTGAGTATTCCTGATGAAGGGCTTTTGCCCAAAACGTTGATTTTACTGCTCCTTGGATGCTGCCTGAACCGCTGTGCTCTTCCAGCACCACTAATCCAAAATCTGGTTTCCAGCATCTACAGTCATTGTTTTTACCTGCATAAAGTGAGTGCCTTTCCCTCTTTTCCTCTTATCAAACTTCATACCTGTAGGGAACAGAAGGATTTTTATGTCAAGCATTCTAATGTAATCGGAGGTATTATTGTATTATCAAAGGAAATCTGGTAATAACAATCTCTTGGAGAAACAGTACCATCTGAATTTCAGAGTTGTTTCGATTTCATTTCCAGGTGTACATGAGGAGACAGGAAATACTCTCACTCAACTGAAGACGGAAATTTCACAGCTAAAGGAGAGTAAGTTTAATATCCATCAGAGAGTTTTAACACTCCGTGTTCGTACCATACATCATCTGAATGATGACACAATGATCTGATGGATTGATAATACTCAGCACACATATCACTCGCTCCAGTTAGTAAATATATTTACATCAGCTTCTGAGGAATCACAGATATCAATGAAAAATCTTAAAAGTTCTGTCAAGACAAATTTGCTACCTGTGTTATTCAAAACATTTTTAAGCAGGTAGCCCAGACCGTATCATTGCTATTTGTTTTGCGAGATGTACAGTGGATATTCCCGGTGTAAGTTAGCTGGGTCGACTGCCAGCTAACTTACAAACAAACAAGATTTCTTTACAAAATTATGGAGTGAAACACAAAGAACAGAAAACAGAATACCGCATAACTTATCCTATCTAAACCTGACTTAATGATGCTGTTCCTAAAATACTTGCAATAGTCCCAGTACAGACATCCCTTAGCACAAACAGTAAAACATGGCACTGGCAACTTACTGTTTGCAAAGAGAGAGAGTACCCAGCCTTTCTTTACACATACAACTGCTGTGCTGAACTAAAGTTCTGAACTGAACTGCACAGTTAAAGGCTAGAGGCCACACCCTCTTAACTACACCTTAAGACATGAAAGTCTTAAGCTTGAGGTATCATCTGTTTAGGGGTAAACAAAAAGGGCCTCAGTAACCATTCATCTCTGCACCAACTTAGCCGCTTCAGAGTCTGGGCTGTTTAACGACCCATCTGAAAAAAAAACAAGGCACAGTAGCTTTGAGGAACAGGATCTGCTTTGAGAAAGGGACCAGCTTTGTGACACCTGTAAAAATGTTCCTGTTATTTTCTGACTGTGATGTAATTTGATTGGTTCTCCAGTGTGCTTTCGGGAAGGAAATCTGTCGTCCTTTCTGGTCTGGCCCAAATGTGAGTCCAGTCCCACTTCACTATGATTGGCTCTTATCTCCCTGTGTAATGATTGAACAAACACTGTTGTTACCCAAGTGTAGTCATCCTGAGCTGGTAATGGTGTGGTTCCTCCTGTAACTATAAAATTCTGGAGCCGCTCTTGGGTTCCGTTAGGAACTCAAAGACATTGACTCCCAGATACGGCAACAATGGGATATGTCCAAGTCTGGTTGATTGATGAAGCGATTGAAGATGGCTGCTCCCATGAGAAACTGCTGCTGAAGCAATGTGCTGGAGTGGAGAGATCACATTTCCTAAAAACAATAGGTTTTAATCAGAAGAATATTCGGTGTGACATGCTTCAGGATAGACATTTAATGTATCTCTAGCTGCCTTAAGTAGCATTACTTAAGGTAAGTTAGAACAGACTCAGTGTATAAGGTTGGAAAGCTGCGGCATATAATATATAACATAGAACTGTTGTCCCAACTAAATGTTGTGTTTAAATGGCCTGCCCCTTTGAGCTTCTTCAAGTGTTGAGCTACGGGGTGGTTGGGCTGGTTGATCCGGGTGTCCCAGAGGTGTTCTCTGAAACGTTCCACAAGTTCTGAATCGTTTCTGCCCCTTTGAGCTCCCAAGTTCATTATGACCAATAGGGACATTCTGAGGCCATTCATCTCTTTTGTTGAGTTAAACCTGTTGATTACTGGGTGTTTGTAAATTTCTGCTTTCAGTTCAAAAAAGCTTTGCATAAAATAACTGTCTTTCCCTCTTTTCATTTTATTCAAACTTTGTACTTGTCAAAAACAGGAAATCTTTGGAATTTTTATGTCAGGTTTAACAGTGATACTTTTGATCACATTATTATCAAAGGAAATTTAATCATAATGATCTCTTGGAGAAACAGAGACACACGACTTAAGGGTTATTCCAATTTCATTTCCAGGTACATCTGAGGCAGCAAGAAATTCATTAACTCAACTGAAGATGGAAATTTCACAGCTAAAGGAGAGTAAGTTTAATATCCATCAGAGAGTTTAAAACCCTCAGTGATTGTACTGTCCATCATCAGTATGCTGCTACTGGAAACTGATGGAAAAATAATACTCAGCACTCATATCACTGGACCTAATTACTAAATATATTTGTATCTACTTCTGGCGGGGTCTCAGAATTCAATGACAAAAGAAAGAAACATTATCCCAGGCTTTTCAGAAACTGTACTCGCCATCATGTTATTTTACCAACTTAGTAAATTGGTAGCTTTAATCAGTCCAGGAATAGAACTAAAATGAGAAAATTATTAAATTTAATAAATTGAAGAAGTAAGTTTACATCAACATTAAAGGACAGGTGGTGTGCTGTCATAGCAGCATGTGGCAGTTTGAGGACTGTATTACCATCCTGGACACACATCCTGTGGCATGAAGCTACCATTCAGGGATGTGCCTGGGTATTGAACTGCACTGGGTATGATATATTATAGGAGAGCAAAGTCACCAGTACCTTACATACAGATTTAGAGTTGCTCAGTAATTGGGGCAATGGCAGCTGAGCGCCTTGCATTCCTGGTGAGACTGTCAAATTTATCTTTGATCCTAGACAAGAATGTCCAAGTTTGGTTATAATGCAGTTGGGATTTAGTGTTAGACACTTTGTGATTTATGTTGAGGAAGTTTGAAATTCCAGGTATTTACTCAAACAATGCCCCTTGCTGTATATTCGCTTTTATCCTCACATCCTCCCAGCATCTTTGCCAAATCTGGGGAATCTCTGCTTTGTGCTCTCTGCTCACAGGAACAGCTTTTCTTTGTCGAACTAATTAACAACTCAATCCAGTACAATACGGCACAGGAGCAGGCTCTTCGGCCCACCAAGCCTACGCTGATTCCTCATCCTTATTTAGACCCGCTACTTATTGCCCATTCGGAGTTTCTTTTTTCGCCTCATGTTCACGTGTCTATCAAGGTGCACTGTAAATGTTGCTAATGTGGCAGCTTCCACCTCCTCCATTGGCAAA
Source organism: Chiloscyllium plagiosum (assembly GCF_004010195.1). Taxonomy (NCBI): domain Eukaryota; kingdom Metazoa; phylum Chordata; class Chondrichthyes; order Orectolobiformes; family Hemiscylliidae; genus Chiloscyllium; species Chiloscyllium plagiosum. The sequence continues at coordinate 86,701,605 of NC_057717.1, read as the reverse complement.
GCATTCCATGCATCCACCACACTCTGAGTTAAAACTTTCCCCGCACTTCTCCCTTAAACTTTCCCTCTCTCACCTTGAACCTATACCCTCTTGTAGTTGACCTTTCCAATGTGGGGAGAAGACTTCTGACTATCCACCCTATCTGTCCCTTTCATAATTTCGTAAAACTCTCAATAGGCCACCCTGAGCCTCCGCCTTTCTAGTGAAAACAATCCACATTTATTCAACCTTTCCTCATTTATAAAACCCTCCAGGTCAGGTGACACAGTGGTTAGCACTGCTGCCTCACAGTGCCCCGGACCTTGGTTTGATTCCAGCCACGGGCGACTATCTATGTGGAGTCTGCACATTTCCTTGTGCCTGTGTGGGTTTCCTCCGGGTGCCCCGGTTTCCTCCCACAGTCCAAAGATGTGCAGGTTAGGTGAATTGGCCATGCTCAATTGCCGATAGTGTTCAGGAGTATGTAGGTTAATTGTAAGGTGCATTAATCAGCATTAAATGTACACTAATTGGGTAGGGGAATGGGTTTGGGTAGGTTACTTTTCTGAGGATTGGTGTGGACTAGTTGGGTCAAATGGCCTGTTTCCACACTGTAGGGATTCTACGAGAATTCTATGAGAACATCCTGGTAAACTTTCTCTGCACCTTTTCCAAAGTATCCACGTCCTTCTGATAGTGTGGCATCCAGAACTGCATGCAATATTCCAAATATGGCTTAACAAACGTTTTGTAAAGCCGTAACATAACTTGCCAATTTTAAATTCATTATCATGACCAAATATGTCTTCATGAACATCTTATCCATGTGTGTTGCCACTTTATAGATCTGTGGATCTGTATGTCCAGATCCCTCTGTATATCAATTCTCCTAAAGTTCTGCTATTCATTGTGTAATTCACACATCCCAAAATGCATCACCTTGCATTGTCCACTTTAACTCCATCTGCTATTTCTCTGCCCAAATCTATAGAAATCTATTGAACATCTGTTGAAACATCATAATCTTTCATATCTCCATCAAATCTCCCCTTGTCTCTCTTTCTCCAAGAAGAAAACCCTTAGCTTCTCTGATCTTTGGATCTCTCTCTTACTCCCTCCAGAGTGCATCACTTCATATTCTCAGTTAATCCAATCTGCCCTTTGTCTGCCAATTCCAAATGCCCTGTTGCAATCAAATATCGTCATTCTCAATGGCAAGTTTGAAAAGCTTTACTCCATATCAATTGCATAAAGTATATAAACCAGCTTTTTATGTGGCAAATTCAGATTGTTTTTGATACAATATTTACTCAGTTTCCTTCATCAATGTTTTCAGTTACTTTATCAGTAAATCTGATTTCTCAAAGACAACGATCCTTTTACAAATTCACTCTCACTCTCCTCAGCTAAATGTAAGACAGAATATGGAACAGTGCAGCATATATGCAGGCCCTTCAACCACCATATTTGTGCTAACCACAATGTTATTCTAGACTAATCCCATCTGCTTGCACATGGTCTGTATCCCTCTATTCCCTGTCTGTTCATGTGTCTGCCTAAATGCCTCTTAAACATTGATATTGTACCTGCTTCTATCACCACCCCTGGCAACGCATTCCTGGCACCTTCTACTCTCTGTGTAACAAACTGTCCTCACACACCTCCTTTAACCTTTAATCTATTCCTCTTCACTTCTATCAGTTTGGCCGTCAGCCTGCAATACTTTGAGCAAAAACAATCCACATTTGTCCAGTTTCTCCATTCTAGCTGATACACTCCAATCCAGGTATGATCCAGGTAAACTCCTTCTGCACCCTCTCCAAAGCCTCCACATTCTTCCTATAGTGGAGTAACCAGAACTGCACACAATACTCCAAATGTGGCCTCATCAAAGTCTTATACTTTTGCAATATGATTTGCCAACTTTTATACTTAATGCCCTGAACGAGAAAATTAAGTATGCTGTACACTTTCTTTACCATCTTATCCACTTGTGTTGCCACTTTCAGAGAGCCATGGACTTAATCACAAATTCCTCTTGTATATCAATACTCCTAAGGTACCAGCAAATTACTGTATACTTTCCTCTTCTGTTACATCACCCAAAATGCAACATCTTACAACTGTTGAGATTAAATCCCATTTGGCATTTTTCTGCCCAACTTTCCAGTTGATCCATATCCTGCTTCATCCATTGATGTCCTTCCTCAATCCACAATTTTCATGTCAGCTACAAACTTAATAAGCAGACCACCTACATTTTCATTGAAATTATTTAGCTGTATATTACAAACAACAGAGATCCCAGCATTGAACCTTGGCCACAGATCTCAAGTCAGAAAACACCCCTCCATAAGTACCCTCTGCCTTCTATGGCCAAGCCAACTCACTGTAGATCCTATGTAGTTTGATCTTCTGGACTAGCCTACCATGAGAGATATTCAGTAAAGTCCAAGTAGACAACATCAACTGCTCTACCGTCATCAATCATCTTCATCCCGACCTGAAAGAAACTGACTTATGAGACAAAACCTCCCCTCCATAAAGCCATGCTGACTATTCCTAATAAATCCATTCTTCTCCAAACGTGACTAAATCCTATCCCTAAGAGGCTTTCCCAAAACTCTACCATTGCTGGCTTACTGCCCTATAATTTCCAGGATTTTCCCGATTACCCTTCTTGGACAAAAGAGTAACATTGATTAGTCTCCAGTATTGTGGCTAAAGAGGATACAAGGACCTCTGCAAAGGCCCTAGCAATCTCCTCCCTTGCCTCCTTCAGTATCCTGGAATAGATTCCACCATGCCCTGAGAACATATCTACCTCAAGGCTTTTTCAATCCACCCAAAACCACCTTCTCTTTCATATCAACAGATCCCTCCATAATCCTTCTCATTATCTATGAATACTGATGCAAAGTCTTCATTCAAGACCTCATCCACTTCCTTTGGTTTATAGAGTCATAGAGATGTACCGTATGGAAACAGACCCTTCAGTCCAACCCATCCATGCCGACCAAATCTAGTCCCACCTGCCAGCACCCGGCCCATATCCCTCCAAACCCGTCCTATTCATATACCTCCAAATGCCTCTTAAATGTTGCAATTGTACCAGCCTCCACCACTTCCTCTGGCAGCTCATTCCATACACAAACCAGCCTCTGTGTGAAAAAGTTGCCCCTTAGGTCTCTTTTATACCTTTCCTCCCTCACCCTAAAATGGTGCCCTCTAGTTCTAGACTCCCCGACCCCAGGGAAAAGACCTCGTGTATTTATCTTATCCATGCCCCTCATAATTTTGTAAACATCCATAAGGTCACCCCTCAGCCTTCGACGCTCCAGGGAAAACAGCCCCAGCCTGTTCAGCCTCTCCCTATAGCTCAAATCCTCCATCCCTGGCAACATCCTTGTAAATCTTTTCTGAACCCTTTCAAGTTTCACAACATCTTTCCAATAGGAAGGAGACCAGAATTGCACACAATATACCAACAGTGGCCTAACGTCATGCATTGATTCCCTCCTTTGTCTTTAAATGGACCTATCCTTTCCCTAAATCACCTGTTAGCTGATTTTTGTCAGATACTGTACCTTTAGCCTTGTTTTTTTTTTTGACATATTTATACTTTTTTTATATCCATGGCCCTAGTTGCTACTAGCCCCTGTTTTCTATGTCTTTCACTCTTCTTTCTACTCTTCTATCTTTGCTTTCCATATTGCTTACCCTCACTGTTGTCTCCCCCCTCAGGTTCCTATTCCCCTGCTACTCTCAGTTAGTCCTCCCCCAGTGGACTAGCACACTTGCTTTCGAGAATACTGATCTTGCTGCTGCAAAGGTCCAGCTTGAACAGGACACATCCTGCCCAGGACCGGTCCCAATGCCTTAGGAATATAAACTCCTTACACTATCCCTCCAGCCACACATTCCCCTGGCTAATTCCCCCATTCTTGACCTCATTAAAATAAGGCACTGGGAGATACGTTTGCTAGGAGTTTTGAGGTTATGCTTTGTAATTTATTTCCCTGCTCTCCATATTTCATTTGCAGGATCTCATCCTATCTCTGTTACCTACCTCACTGGTACTGAGACGATTCTCCCTGCCCCTTCAGAATGTCCTGCAGCCACTCAATAACAGTCTTCAAACATCAACCTGAACCTCTGGTTTAGTAGTTCAGTGATTTTACCATATGCCAACATTTTCACATTGAAAAGGTGCATAAAAATGTCAAAAAAACCCAGTAATTGTATTAAATCTACATGGATCATACACAATCAGTTAGATGAATTGACAACATAAGTAGTTGTAAGTGAGTACAATGTAATTCTTAGTGCTATAGATTACTTCTGTAAAAGAAATGCCACAGACTATGTCCCAGCTGTGCAGAAGCTCAGTGAAGGAGATATGTGAGATGCTGGTGTACTGCAGCTGGTGTATTTCAATTTCTTTCAATATCTTCACAGCTCTGAGTCATTTCCAGTGCATCAAGGGTTGGAGCCAGTACAAGCAAAGACTTTACTACTTTTCCCCTCACTCAGCAAATTGGGAAGATGCGCAAAGATTCTGTAAATTCATAGATGCTGATCTTGTTGTCATTAACAGTTCTGAGGAGAAGGTAAGAACCCATTGTATATTCTATTCATAGAGTATATAGTCATACAGCAGGGAAACAGACTCTTTGGTCCAGTCACTCCAGGTCAACCATGTTCCCAACTAAACCAGTCTCACCTGCCTCTGCTTGGCCCATATCCCTGCACACCTTTCCTATTCAGGAACTTAGCCAAGTGTCTTTTAAACGTTGTAACTGTACCTGAATCTACCACTTCCTCTGGCAGTTCATTCCACACACGAACCATTTTCTGTGTAAAAAAGTTGTCTGTCATGTTTTTTCAAATCTTTCTCCTCTCACCTTAAAAATATGCTCCCTAATTTTGAATTCCCCCACTCTAGGTAAATGACCCTTGTCATTCACCCTATCATGTCCCTCATGATTTTATAACCCTCAACCTCTTATCCTCCATTTTAAAAATCATAGCTTTTCCAGTCTATTTTTATATTAGATTCCCTACAGTGTGGGAACAAGCCCTTCGGCCCAACAAGTGCACACCGACCCTCCGAAGAGCTACCCACCCAGACCCATTTCCCTCTGACTAATGCACCTGACACTGTGGGCAATTTAGCATCTTTAGACTGTGGGAGGAAACCAGAGCACCCAGAGGAAACCCACGCAGACACGGGGAGAACGTGCAAACTCCACACAGACAGTTGCCCAAAGCTGCAATCGAACCTGCCACCCTGGTGTTGTGAGGCAGCAGAGCTAACCACTGTGCCGCCCCATCTCAAGCCCTCCATTCCCAGAGAGGGATAAGTGCCTGGAACATGCTGCCAGGGGAGGTGGTAGAAGCAGACATAACAGCAATTTTTAAGAAGCATTAAGACAGACACATGAATAGGCAGGAAACAGAGGGATACAGACTACATAGAGGCAAAGGTTTTTTAGTTTAGAAAGGCAACACATCTCACTAAGCCTTTGGGGGGGAGGGCCGAAAGATCTATTCCTGTGGTATTTCATAAAATCCCCACAATGTGGAAACATTCAGCCCCACAAGTTCACACCAACCTTCTGAAGAGTAACTCACCCAGACCCATTCTCCTACTACTCTACATTTACCCCTGGCGAATGAATCTAACCCCCACATCCCTGAATACTATGGGCAATTTAGCACGGCCAATCCACCTAAGCTGCACATCTTTGGATTGTGGGAGGAAACTGGAGCACCTGAAAGAAACCCACGCAGAACAGGGAGAATGGAAAAAAACTCTACACAGTCGCCCAGTCTTTGTTGCTATGAGGTAGCAGTGCTCACCACTGAGCCACATGCCACCCTCAGCATTTAATTCAAATTCAATCATCGGCTATGGTGGAATTTAAAACTGTGTTCCCAGAACATTAGCTGAGTTTTTGAATATATACTTTAGTGATAATACCACAAGGCCATCACTTTACTGTACTGTTCTTTGGTCTTTGTTAGACTTATGCTTGGATGTTTCTTCTGGTCCAATGTTTACAGAACATCCCTATTTTGTCCAGAATCAGTGTCCCCCAGTGTCACTCAGCTCAATCCCCTGATATTACCAGTGAAAGCTGCCTTCTTTTCTTCCCAGTGTATGTGTTCATTCAGGGTTTCCATGGTTTACTGTTTGCAAGAGCAGCCAGTAATTCTAATGTAAGGGTCTTAGAGAATACATATGTCATCGTTTATTGGATGTAGGAGCAGAATTAGACCATTTGAACATCATGCTGCATCTCTTTATTGTGTGTTTATTGCATCTCTTCAATGATTTTCAGGTTATATAAAAAGGCTGTACATTGCTGCAAAGACTTCTGGGAGGACCTAGTCTTATGTCTGTTTCCCACAAGATTCCATTTGACACTGTCACCAAGGGGGTGGGGCTTGTCAATCGAGTATTAATCCTTTCAGATATTTCTAGACCTATATACAACACATTCGAGTCACTAGACTGGAAAATGAGGCAGAGACCAATATTCATGAGGGAAACTCACATCAGATTCACAAGCATGTCTTGCTTTCTCAACCCTGCCCCTTGACTGGAATGTGGTGATGCTCAGGATAATGTTGTCTTAGTTGCCTCCCTTTTGCTCACACTCACTCTCTCACTCACTCACTCATCAAAAAGCAATTCTGTGGGAATACAGTGACTTTACAGTTCACTGGAAGCAAGTCTGATAATGCTTCATTACAAGGTGACCACAGAGAAATGGACTAACACAGATTCATTGTTATTTATCTCCAAGGAATATCTACAAAAGAAAATGAAAAACACTTATTGGATTGGACTCCATGACACCATTGAAGAAGGGAAATGGCGCTGGGTGGATGGAACTGATTATGGTTCAAATGTGAAGTGAGTAATGGTTCCAACGTATAGAGGTAACTTTCACTTGCAACACAGTGCATCAGCCACCACATTGAATCTACCCAAATTCTATCTTGTTGCTTCCTGCCCTCCAGCTTACTTTCTATCTTTTCAATACCACCTGGCTTCGCCTTCAGCATCCATCCCCTCTCATTAACACTCTTCTGTGATATGCTATCAAATGCATTTAAAAATATATATAAACACAATCCATAGCATTTCCTTTTCTTCTTATAAATGTTTAAACAATTTGAGGGGGTTAATCAGGCATGATCTTCTTGAGTTCCATTGTATTGGCCTTGATTCACTTACCTTTAGCCTAAGGGTTACTAATTCACAATATCAATTCCAACGAGATGAACAGGAGTATAATTCCCTGGCTTGTTCCTATTTACACAATTTTGAAGAGGAACTCGTATTTTTTGTCTCTCCCCATAATTCTCTTGTTTGCAGCATGTTGAAGAATTCTTGGTAGAGCTTTCAGAATTTCTGTCCTGGTTTTCCGCAAGATCATTGATTGGTAATCAGATCAAAGATTCAAATAGCACAGAAAAAGCCCTTCACCGCATTGACTCTGCACCAACACAACTCCCAGTAAAAGTGCTCTAATCCCAGTTCCTGCACTTGGCTCATATCCTCGAATGCTATGGTATTTGAAGTGCTCATCAAATATCTTATAAAGATTATAAGATTTCCAGCCTTCACGATCTTCCAGACAGTGGATTCCAGATTCCCACCACCGGCTGAGTGAAAACGTTTTTTCTCAAATCCCCTCTGAATTTCCTGCCTATTACTCTAAAACAATGCCCTCTCTTTATTGACCCCTCAACATAGGGGAATATCTGCTTTCTATTCAACGTGCCCATATCCCTCACAATCTTATTCACCTCAATCATGTCACCTCTCAGTCTTCTCTGCTCTCCTGGAAGAAAACAATCTAAGCCTATCTAGTGTCTCTTTAGAGCTCAGTTTCTCCATCCTGGTGAACCGCCTCTAAACCTGGATTAGTGGTGCTGGAAAAGCACAGCAGTCCAGGCAGCATCTGAGGAGCAGTAAAATCGACGTTTCGGGCAAAAGCCCTTCATCAGGAATACAGGCAGAGAGCCTGAAGGCCGGTCTGCC
>NC_057717.1:86664746-86690879 GCF_004010195.1 Chiloscyllium plagiosum | reverse complement strand
CCTCTCATTTATCTCTCCACCCTGCAGGCACTCTGCCTGTATTCCTGATGAAGGGCTTTTGCCCGAAACATCGACTTTACTGCTCCTCAGATGCTGCCTGGACTGCAGTGCTTTTCCAGCACCACTAATCTGGTTTCCAGCATCTGCACTCCTTGTTTTTAACCTCCTCTATACCTGCTCTAGTGCTACCACATCTTTCCTCTCGTGAGGTGACCAGACCTGCACACAGTACTCCAGCTGTGGTCTGACCAATGCTCTGTATAACTCCAACATTGCCTCCTTGCCCTTATAATCTTTACAACATGTAATGAAAACAACTGTTCCTTATGCCGTCTTAACTATCCTATTCACATGCTCTGCCAATTTCATGGATCTATGAATAAATACCCCAAGATCTCTCTGTTCTTCTAAGCTACCCAGTGTCCTGCCATTCATCAAATACACCCTCATCTTATTTCTTCTTACAAAACGGAATCACCTCATTCTTATTAAGGTTAAATACCACTGGTTTGCCCATCTGACCAACTCATCTATATCTGCATGTGACCTACATTCATCTTCTTTGCTCTACCAATTTACCAATCTTGGTGTCATCTGCAAATTTGTTTAACATTCCCGCCACATTTCTATTTGTATCATTGATGTATATATAACAAACAGTTAGGATCCCAGTACTGACCTTTGTAGTAAACCACCAGACACCAGTCTCCAAACATCAGCCTTCTACCATTACCCTTTGTATCCTATTACTAAGCAGGTTTCTGATCCATTTCACCATGTTTCCCACAAATCCATGTGCTTTAACCTTCTCAATCATTCTCCTATGTAGGACCTTTTCAAAGAATAGATATTCTATAACAGGCAGCTTGTGTTTATTTGCATTCTTCTGATTGGTCAGTGGGCCTGAAGTGTAAGGGGAGCCTAGCAACAAGGAGGCTGGAGGCTTGAAAACTGATGGGGGATAACGAATTTTCTTTGTCGTAAGGAAGGACATCACCCAGATTCCGTAAACAGTGTGGGATTATGGAGATAACATCAAGTGAAGTGACTACGGTCAATGCCAGGGAAGAATAGTTACTCACCTGGGAGTGGGCTGAGAGTGGTGATCATGAGAGGACTCAGGCTACATGTGACACCCACTGAAGAATGATACACTAACGCAGTCGGTGAGAGAGCAGCCGGGACAGAGTACATTCACCGAGGTGACTCTGGCTGCAAACAGAGACGAGACCCCAGTAGCAGGAAAACAAAATGTCGGGCCAGTTAGGAGTGATGGCACTGTTTGATGAAGAGATAGGAAGTTGGATCTGTCCACCAAATGTTTTGACATGCACTTAAAGGCGTAGGATGAGGCTGAAGACTCAGTGGTACCAGATTTCCTGAGCAAAATTGAGAGTAAGACGTCACAATTCAAGGAAGTCTGATGTAAGTAGAGAAACCCATGGAAACGACATTCCAAACTCTGTGCAAAGGGTTGGGGAGTTATTTTGCACACGATCACAGTACTTAGTTTTTATTGATTCATGGGATGAGGGCGACACTGGCTCGGCAGCATTACTGCCCAACCCTAATTGCCCAGAGGGCAGATAAGAGTCAATCACATTGCTGTGGGGCTGGAGTCACATGTCAGCCAGACCAGGTAAGGTTAGCAGTTTCCTTTCCTAAAGGGCATTAGTGAAATAGATGGGATTTTCCAACAATCAAAGATTAATTTATGGTCATTATTAGACTCTTAATTCCAGATATTTATTGAATCCATCTGCCATAGCAGGATTTGAACCCCATTCCCCAGAACATTATCTGGATCTTGGGATTAACAGTCCAGCGTTAATACCATTAGGTCATTGCCTACTTTCCTATTTTTTTCATTCCTTTGTGGGACTTGAGCGTGACTGGCTAGCCAACATTGATAGCTCAGCCCTAGAAAGTGGTGGTGAGCTGCAGTCCACGTGCTGTGGGTTGGCCCACAATGCCGACAGGGAAGGAATTCCAGGATTTTGACCAAACGACTGTGAAGGATCGGCGATATATTTCCAAGTCAGGGTGGTGGCTGGCGTGGAAGGGAACTTGCAGGTGGTGGTGTTCCCAAGTACCTGCTGCCCTTATCCTTCTAGGTGGAAGTAGTTGTGGGTTTGAAAGGTCTTTGATGAATTTCTACAGTGCATCTTGTAGATAGTACACACCACTGCTCCTCCTGACCACCAGTGGTGGAGGGATTGAATGTTTGTAGATGTGGTGCCAATCAAGCGGGGGCTGCTTTGTCCTGGATGGTGTCAAACTTTTTGCATATTGTTGGAGCTGCACTCATCAAGGCAAGTGGGGAGTATTCCATCACACTCCTGACTTGTGCCTTGTAGCTAGTGGATAGTGGATAGACTTTGGGGTGTCAGGAGGTGAGTTACTCTCCACAGTAGTCCTGGCCTCTGACCTGCACTTGTAGCCACTGTGTGTATATGGTGAGTCCAGTTGAGTTTCTGGTCAATGATAACCCGAAGAATGTTGACCGTGGGGTATTCAGTGGTGGTAACGCCATTGAAGGTCGAAGGGAGGTGGTTAGTTTTTTTTCTTATTAGTGATGGTCATTGTCTGGCATTTGTGTAGTGCGAATATTATTTTAGAGTTTTAGATTAGATTAGATACCCTACAGTGTGGAAACAAGCCCTTCAGCCCAACAAGTCCACACCAACACTCTGAAGAGTAATCCACCCAGACCCATTTCCCCCGACTAATGCATGTAACCCTATGGGCAATTTAGCATGGCCAATCGACCCGACCCGCACATCTTTGCACTGTGGGAGGAAACCGGAGCAGCCGGAGGAAACCCACACAGACACGGGGAGAATGTGCAAACTCCACACAGACAGTCACCCGTGGAATTGAACAAGGAACCCTTGCCCTCTGGGGCAGAGCATTCCATATATCCACTACTCTCTGGCCTCAACTTTATTCTCTTTAGCCTACCCCTTATTTTTAAACTGTGGCCTTTGGTTCTGGACCCACCCACCAGCGGAAACATGCTTCCTGCCTCCAGAGTGTCCAATCCATTAATAATTTTATATGTCTCAATCAGATCCTCTCTCATCCTTCTAAACTCAAGCACATGCAAGCCCAGTCGCTCCGATCTTTCAATATATGATAGTCCCACCATTCCAGGATTTGACCTCGTGAACCCATGCTACACTCCCTCAATAACCAGAATGTCCTTCCTCAAATTTGGAAACCAAACCTGCGCACAATATTCCAGGTGTAGTCTCACCAGGGCCCTGTACAGCTGCAGAAGGACCTCTTTGCTTCTATACTCAATTCCTCGTGTTATGAAGGCCAGCATGCCATTAGCTTTCTTCGCTACCTGTTGTACCTGCATGCTTGCTTTCATTGACTGATGTACAAGAACACCTAAATCTCATTGTACTTCCCCTTAATCTAATTGAACTCCATTTAGATAGTAATCTGCCTTCCTGTTCTTGCCACCAAAGTGGATAACCACACATTATCCACATTAAACTGCATCTGCCATGCATCCGTCCACTCACCTCGTCTGTCCAAGTCACTCCGTCTTCTTTAACATCCTTCTCACATTTCATCCTGCCACCTAGCTTTGTGTCATCAGCAAATTTGCTAATATTACTTTTAATGCCTTCACCTATATCATTAATGCATATTGTAAACAGCTGTGGGCCTAGCACCGAACCTTGTGGTACCTTGCTGGTCACTGCCTGCACTTCCAAAAGGGACCCATTTATCACTATTCTTTGTTTCCTGTCAGTCAGCTAATTTTCAATCCAAATCAGTACCTTGCCACCAATACCATGTGCCCTGTTCACAGATCTCCTAGGTGGGACCTTATCAAAGGCTTTCTGAAAGTCCAGATACACTACATCCACTGGCTCTCCCTTGTCCATCTTCATAGTTACATTCTCAAATATTTCCAGAAGGTTATTCAAGCATGATTTCCCCTTCGGAAATCCATGCTGACTCTGATCAGGAGTCAGCCGGGTTTGTAAGAGAACCAGAAGGCTCAGAGCTGGAAATGTGTTGCTGGAAAAGCGCAGCAGGTCCGGCAGCATCCAGGGAACAGGAGAATCGACGTTTCGGGCATAAGCCCAAAATCCCATGCAAGGACTGCACAAAACACTATATAGGACAAACAGGAAGACAGCTAACGATCTGCATCCACGAACATCAACTAGCCACGAAACGACACGACCAGCTATCCTTAGTAGCCACACACGCAGACGACAAGCAACATGAATTCGACTGGGACAACACTACCATTATAGGGCAAGCCAAACAAAGAACAGCCAGGGAATTCCGAGAAGCATGGCACTCATCCACAAACTCCATCAACAAACACATCGACCTGGACCCAATATACCGGCCACTACAGCGACAGCTGAAACTGACAACCGGAAGCGGCAGGGACAGGCCACTATAAATGCCGAAGGAAACACCACAGAAGCGCTTCACAGGAGGCTCCCAAGCACTGAGGATGTCACCTAGACAGGGGACGAAACATTTGCAACAAAAACTTCCAGCTCGGCGAACAGAACCACAGCATGGCAGCAATTTATTAATTAATGTTTATATGAGCTGGTCACACAGATCATTCTCCATATGTACTGGGTCATTACTGTACTGTTCCAAAGTGTGACTGTGTTAAATATGTAACAATCAGTTGACAGTACAAACTTTTGTGGCAGTGGGTACAATAGAGAAGGTCCTTGCACTTCATTTAACATGCAACATATTAAATGCAACAGTCCACTCATTCTGCCCTATTCTCTTTCCACATTCAGGTTTTGGAGGAGTGGCCAGCCCAATGGTAACAGAGAAGAAAATTGTGCCACAATGTCTTCTGAAGGGAAATGGCACGATTGGCCGTGCAATTCTAGACATCGCTCAATCTGTGAAAAATCAGTGTAATGTTCTGCTTCCATGGCCCTGGATTCACCCAAGTCAATTCATCAATTAGTCTACCCCACATCTCTCCATCTCCCACCTCCCCAACCTCCATTGTCACTGCATCTCTCTGTTCCCTTCCACTTTCTCCTTCACCTTTATTGCTATCTCTATTTCACCACCCCCTGCAAACGTAACCCCCCACCACCCCCCATCACACTTAACTTCATTCCACTTCCCTGGATGTTCCTCTACTCCAAAGTCACCTTTAATTACCGACTTCCCCTTGACATCCAAAGTCACCTTTAATTACCGACTTCCCCTTGTCATCCAAAGTCACCTTTAATTACCGACTTCCCCTTGACACTGAACTCCTTTTTCGATCCCACCATGTTTTTTATCCCCACCTTTCCCTTGACTCCCAACTGCCATTTATTCCTCACTTTCCTCTTTAATCCCCAATTTTCCCTTCCACCTCATTCCCCACCTCTCTCTGTTTGTGGAATTTGCAGCTGTCTCTGTATCATCCTACAACAAGATTCTCAGTTATTCTGTGTCTTCAGTGGGTGAGCTTCTCATGGTATTCGGGAGACCACTTGCTGCTGGGCCACCAGCAGATGTGTCCATAAATGTAAGATGATCTTCCAGTACTTTCATGACATAAATTTCTTGTTGTCTTAAACCGTTGTCTGGTAATCTTATTTATTATGGACTGCATGGCTCAGTCTCATGGTCTGTCATGTGTTGAGTGATGTAATCTATGTAATTTATATACAGTATATCACAGAAGCACAGAAGGTGTTCATTCAGCTCATGGTGTCCACGGGTTCCTCAAACAAGCATCATTGATGTTATAAGTTTGCAATGTAGTTTTCAAATGAGTAACCAGTGGGTTTTTGTATGTCAGAAGTTGATAATTAACTTGTAACTCCTTCTGGAGCCATGGTGATTTCTTTCAAAACCATTTTTGAGGACTGGCTGTAGAGAAAATATTTTTTTGTGCAGCATTAATGAATTTCATTTATTTTAGATTGTTCTGTGACAAGCAAAAGAAATAATGGGCCTCACGTTTGTTAGAAAGTTCTGGAACTTGTGCTTCTTCAGCTTAAGTGAAATACTCATAGCTTTGGGTAGGAGACTGTTACTGATCACATTGTTATTTTGAGTGGGGTAGTCCTGTGAATATATGGAAAAATATGGACTGAACTAGGTTACCTTTGAGTGAAGAGTTAGTCTGTGTTCACACCAGAAACGTTGAAATAAAACATGGTGACTCAGTGGTGAGCACTGCTGCCTCACAGCGTCAGGATCCCAGGTTCGATTCCTGCCTTGGGTGACTGACTGTGTGGAGTTTGCACATTCTCCCTGTGTCTGCGTGGGTTCCTTCCACGTGCTCTGGTTTCCTCTCACAGTCCAAGGATGTGCAAGCTAGGTTGATTGGCCATGCTAAATTGTTCAGGGATGTGTAGGTTAGGTGCATTAATCAGGGGTAGATGTAGAGTAATAAGGTAAGGGGATGTGTCTGGGTGGGATACTCTTTGGAGCGTTGGTGTGGACTGTTGGGCCAAATGGCCTGTTTCCACACTGTTTGAAAACCATAAAGAGGTTATTTAAAGCCAGTGCATTGAAGCTCTGGGAAGATGCTATAGAGTCATAGAGATGTACAGCATGGTAACACACCCTTTTGTCAAACTCGTCCATGCTGACCAGATACCCTAAATTAATCTAGTTCCATTTGCCAGAATGTGGCCCATATCCCTCTAAACTCTTTCTATTCGCATACCCATCTAAATGCTGTAATTGTACCAGCCTCCATCACTTCCTCTGGCAGCTCATTCCGAATGTGCTCCATTCTTTGCAGTAAAAGTTGCCCCTACGGTATCTTTTGTAACTTTCCCCTCTCACCCTAAACCTATGTCCTCTAGTTCTGGACTCCCCCACACCAAGGAAAAGACCTTGTCCATTTATCCTATCCATGCCCCTCATGATTTTATAAACCTCTACAACATCACCCCTCAGCCTCCGACACTCCAGGGATAATAGGCCCAGCGTATTCAGCCTCTCCCTATAGTTCAATGTTGGTACAATAACAACATTTAAAAGGCATCTGGATGGGTACATAAATAAGAATAGGTTTAGAGAGATATGGGCCAAACGTTGGCAAATGGGACTAAATTATATTCAGATATCTGTTCGGTACAGACGAGTTGGACTGAAGAGTCTGTATCCATTTTTACACCTCCAATCCTGGCAACCTCCTTGTAAATCTTTCCTGAACCTCCTTTAGCTGGAGACCAGAAGTGCACGCAATATTCCAAAAGTGGCCTGACCAATGTCCTGTACAGCCACAACATGACCTCCCAACTCCTGTCCTCAATGCTCTGACCAATAAAGGAAAGCATACCAAATACTACCTTCACTATCCTTTCTATCTGTGACTCCACTTTCAAGGAGCTATGAACCTGCACTCTAAGGTCACTTTGTTCAACAACATTCCCGAGGAACTTACCATTAAGTGTATAAGTCCAGCTTTGATCTGCCTTTCCAAAATGCAGCACCTCGCATTTATCTAAATTAAACTCCATCTGCCACTCCTCAGCCCATTGACCCATCTGATCAAGATCCCATTGTACTCTGAGGTAACCTTCTTCGCTGTCCACTGCAACACCAATTTTGGTGTCATTTGCAAACTTGCTAACTATATCTCTTATGCTCACATCCAAATCATTTCTATAAATGATGAAAAGCAGTGGACTCAGCACCAATCCTTGTGGCATTCCACTGATCACAGGCCTCCAGTCTGAAAAGCAACCTATGACCACCACCCTCTGTCTTCTACCTTTGAGCAAGTCCTGTATCCAAATGGCTAGTTCTTCCTATATTCCATGTGATTTAACCTTGCTAACCAGTCTCCCATGGGGAACCTTGTCAAACGCCTTACTGAAGTCCATACAGATCACATCCACTACTCTGCCCTCATCAATCTTCTTTGTTACTTCTTCAAAAACTCAATCAATTTTGTGAGATATGACTTCTCACACACAAAGCCATGTTGACTATCCCTAATCAAATACATGTAAATACATTTGCCTTTCCAAATACATGTAAATCCCATCCCTCTGGATTCCCTCCATCAATTTGCCCACCATCAACATCAGGCTCACTGGTCTATAGTTCCCTGGCTTTTCCTTACCACCTTACCTCGATAGTGACACATTGTTAGCCAATCTCCAGACTTCCGGCATCTCATTTGTGACTATCGATGATACTAATATCTCAGCAAGGCACCCAGTTCCTGCCAATGGCATTGTAATTCTCCCTCCCCCAATTAAATACTTTCCCATACCATCTGCTCCTATCCCTCTCCATGGCTATAGAAAAGATCAGGGAGTTGTGATCGCTATTACCGAAATGTTGTCCCACCGACAGATTTGACACCTGGCCTGGTTCATTGTCAAGCACCAAATCCAATATGGCCTCCACTCTAGTCCGCCTATCTACATGTTGAGTCGGGAATCCTTCCTGGACACACCTGACAAAAACTGCTCCATCTAAACTATTTGAGCTAAGGAGATTCCAATCAATATTAGGGAAGTTAAAATTACCCATGACAACAACCCCGTTACTTCTGCACCTTTCCAAATTCTGCCTCCCAAACGTCTCTGTTGCTATGGGGCAAGGGAATCTGTAGAAAACTCCCAGTAAAGTGACTGCTCCCTTCCTGTTTCTGACTTCCACCCATACTGACTCTGTCGAAAAAACCCTCCTCGACAACCTCCCTTTCTGTAGCTGTGATACTATCCCTGATTAGCAATGCCACTCCCCTACCTCTTTTACCTTCCCTCACTCCCCTCATTCCCTTTGAAACAACTAAATCCTGAAACATTCAATAACCATTCCTGCCCCTGTGATATCCAAGTGTCTGTAATGGCCACAACATCATAGTTCCAAGTACTGATCCATGCTCTAAGTTCATCACCCTTATTCCTGAGACTTCTTGTGTTAAAATAGACACATTTCAATCCATCACATTGACTGCAAATTTGCCCTATCGACTGTCTATCCCTCCTCAAAGACTCTCTGCAAGCTGTATCTGGCTGTACACTAGCTACTCCATCCTTCAATCCATAGCCTCGGTTCCCACCAGTAAACTTAATAAACAGGCCACCAACATTTTTATTCAAGTCAATTATTTATCTATACATATATATGTTACATACAACAGAGGTCCCAGGACTAATCCTTGTGGTAAATCACTGGTCACAGACCTCCAGTCAGAACACCTCAGTCCCTCCACAACTACCCTTTGTCCTCAATGAACAAACCAATTTTGTATCCAATTTACCAACTCACCAGAAATCCCAGGTGATTTGATGTTCTGGACGAGCCTACCGCACTTGAGTAAAGTCAATAGAGATAACATTCACTGCCTTGCCTTCATCGGTTATCTTTTCACTTCCTCAAAAAACTCAATCAAGTTTATAAGACAAGACCTCCCCTGCTTGAAGCTATGCTGAGTATCCCTAATAAGTCCATTCATTTCCAAATGCAAGTAAATCCTGTCCTTAGGAATCTTCTCCAATAATTTTCTGGATATCCCTGTTGCCTTCCTTGAATAAAGAAACAACAATGGCTATTCTTTAGTCTTCTGGAACATCTCCTGAGATTAAAGAGGATACAAAGGTCTATGTGAAGGACCCAGCAATGTCCTCCTTTGCCTTTTTGAGTATCCTGGGATAGATCCCATGTGCCAGACCAACCCTCTGAAGAGCATCTCAGCCAGACCTGCACCTCCCCAATACCCATAACCCTCCATTTCCCATGGCTAATCCTCCTAGGCCCACATTCCTGAACACTATGGACAAGTTAGCATGGCTAATCCACCTCACTTGCACATCTTTGGACTATGGGACGATACCAGAGCTCCCAGTAGAAATCCATGCAGGCAAAGGGAGAGTCTGCAAACTCCACACAGATAGTCACATAAGGTTGGAATCAAACTCAGGTTCCTGGTGCTGTGAGACAATAGTGCTAACCACGGAGCCACTATGCCACCCATTTATGTATGAAATGTCTTGCAAGACTACTTAATCCTAATTGCCAAGGACATTTCATGGCTCTGTCCAGCCCTCCTAATTTATTAGTGAAATTTATTTATGCTCCTTTTTTAATCCTCAAAGATCTTGTTGATTCCTGTTTACTAAACCTTAGTCATACTTCTTTCTTTTTAATTAACGTATAACATTTCTTGTCATCTAAGGTTCCTGAATCGTGCCATTTTATTCTTCATCCTCACAGGAATATTTTAAGTTTTTAATGAAGTGTCACATAAAGTGTTGGTTAACAAACTGAAAACACACTCGCCGTGAGAGGGAAGAGTCTTCTTCATTTGCGAGGGATCACCAGTGATGATGAGGCTACAAATGGGATGCTGAAGGATTAAGAGTTTGCATTGAAATTGCTCCTTGCAAATCCCTGCACTCTCCTGGAGTACACTGTGTGGTTCTTTTCGCACTGTTATAGGAACATGTTATTAAACTGGAGAGGGCTCAGAAAAGGATGTTGCCGGGATTGGAAGGTTTGAGGTATAAAAATAGACTGGAAAGACTGGGATTCCTTCACTGCAACGTCGAAGATTGTCAGGGCAACCTTATTGAGATTTGTACAATCATGAGAGATATAGATAAGGTGAATGGCAGGATCTTTTCCCTAAGGTGAGAGAGTTCAAAACTGTAACTGTGAACTGTAACATGGCACCATGAGGAATTGGGCATGACGTTTCCTGGATTACATTTGATTCAGTTTTTCACACATTGCTGTGTCAAAAAGGACTATCTGGATTGCTACCTTCATTCCTCTTTCCCTACTCGTGTTTCAGATTTCAGTCAAGCCTAGAGTCACAGGTATTACTTTTTGCTGAGTTTGAGGGGAGAGAATGGCTCTTTGAATATCTTGGGCAAGTAGGTTTGCACTTTCCTTACTATCCAGCCAGGTTAAAGTCAGAGCAATAGCTTCATGGTTCATGTAGGAAGATACTAAGTTGAGGGATGGAACATTACCTCAGTATTAGGCAAAAGCTTGGGGGTGTTAATTGGGAGGCGCTGGTATTGGGCAGCTCCACATTTGACATGAAGAAGTTGTTTATAGACTGACTGATCAAAGTGTAGGACTGGCATGTTCCAGTAAGGAGGAAAAACAAAGATAGCAAAGTTAGGGACCCTTGGATAAACGAGGGAAGTTGGGAATTCAGTCAAAAGGGAAAAAGAAGCATACGGAAGGGTTAGGAAGCTAAACTTGGGCAAGGCCCATGAGGAATATAAAGATCAAAGAGTCTGTTTCCATACTGTACATCTCTATGACTATGACTCTATGGAAGCTGGAAAGAACTCAAGCAGGGAATTAGATCAGCAAGAAGGGGCCATGAAATGACCTTGGCATGTAGGGCTAAAGAGAATCTTAAAGCATGCTATACATACATTAAAAATGAGAGGATAACTAGGGAGAAGGTAGGACCACTCAAAGATAAAGGAAGGAAACTTGTGTTTGGACGCAGAGGGCACAAACTTAAATGAGTACTTTGAGATGGTATTCACCAGGAGAAGGAAATGGAGTACAGTGAGATTTGTGTGCAGCATGCTAAATGCTGGGGCATTTGAAATCAAGAAAGAAGTGGTGTTGGATCTCTTGAAGAGCATTAAGATGGAGTTATCCCCAGGGCCCGAAGGGATCTACCCCAGGTTATTGAGAGAGGCAAGAGAGGAGATTGCTGGGGCCTTGACCGAGATCTGTGTATCCTCACTAACCACCAGAGAGATCCCAAGGAAGGATGAGGTGCTAATGTTGTTCAAGAAGGGAAATAGAGATAATGTAAATTTGCAGATGAAACAAAAATCAGCGGATTTGTGGATAGTGTCGATGGTTGTCAGAGGATACAGTGGGATATAGATTAGTTGCAGATATGGGCGGGGAAATGGCAGATGTGGTTTAATCCGGCTAAGTGTGAGGAGCTTGGGGTTCTTGGGATCTTGGGGTTCAAGTCCATAGCTCCCTGAAAGCGGCCAACCAAGCAGATTGGGCCGTAAAGAAGGCTTATGGCATATTTGGTTTTATTGGTCAGGGAATTGAGTCCAGAAGTCAGGATGTTATGCTGCAGCTTTGTAAGAGTTTGGTTAGACCACACCTAAGAGTATTGTGTTCGATTCTGGCTGTCACATGAAGGATGTGGAGGCCTTGGAGAGGGTGCAAAAAAGGTTTACCAGGATGCTGCCTGGATTAGAAGGTATGAGCTAGAAGGAGAGACTTGAAAAACTAGACTTGTTTTTACTTGAGCGCAGGAGGCTGAGAGCAAACTTGATAATAGTTGATAAAATTATGGGATGCATAGATAGGGCTGACAGACTATTTTTTCCAGAGTTAAAATGCCTAATACTAGGTGGCATGCATTTCAGGTGAGAGGAGCTAAGTTCAAAGGACATGTGGGGCACAAGTTTTTTCACACAGAGAGTGGTAGGAGAGTGCAACACTCTGCCAGGCATGATGGTGGAGGCAGATACAATAGGGGTGTTTAAGGGACTTTTAGCTTAACACATGAATATACAAGGAATAAAAGAATATGGACCAAGGGCAGGCAGAAGAGGTTAATTTAATTTGGCAACATTTTCGACACGACATTGTGGGACGAAGGACCTGTTCTGTTCAAGGTTCTATCACTGTTCCAGCATATGATCACAAAACCAGGCCGACCGAGACTCTGCATCACTGAGGGAGTGCTGCTCTGAAAGAGGTACCATCTTTTGGATAAGCCATTACCCAGAAACCTCTTCTGCTCTCATAGGTGACAGCTCATTGGCAGGAGAGTTGCAGAGTTCTCCCCAGTGTTGTGGCCAACATTTAAACTCTTAAGAAATGTCCCTGAAAGCAGATTGTTATTATAACAAAATGGATGGAACATTTCTGTACATTTTGTATATACTGCTGCTACTGAGTGGTGTGGAGGAAGTGGATGTTTGTGGATGTGGTGCCAATCAAATAAGCCACTTTATCCTAGAAGGTGTTGAGCTTCTTGACTGTTGTTAGAGCTTTCCCC
Organism: Chiloscyllium plagiosum; assembly: GCF_004010195.1. Classification (NCBI taxonomy): domain Eukaryota; kingdom Metazoa; phylum Chordata; class Chondrichthyes; order Orectolobiformes; family Hemiscylliidae; genus Chiloscyllium; species Chiloscyllium plagiosum. Next base: position 86,677,894 of record NC_057717.1, on the reverse strand, counting down.
ATCCGGCAAGTGGGGAGTATTCCATCTACTCCTGACTTGAATCTTGTAGATATTACCATGCACATAATATGTTGCACTGGGACATTGATAGTGAGGATTCAGTGATGTTTCTAAACTCCAGAAAATACAGGCCAAGTTGACCCAAACTCCGTACACATGTCTAACACGCCATCCCAATGAATCTGCAGTCCCTCTTTAGCAAGTGTATCTTTTCTTAGGTGAGGAAACCAAAAATGCGCACAGTAGACTAAGACGCTGTATGGTTGGAGTAAGACTTTTGCTCCTGAACTCAAACCCTATTGTGATGAAGGCCAACAAAGCGTTTGCCTTCCTGACAGCTTGTAGCACCAATATTTACTTTCAGTGACCAGTGTACAATGATACCCAGGTTCCTTAGTTCAACAAACTTTCTCAATCTATCACCATTTAAATAATAGCTGCCATTCTGGTCTTTTTTAACTGAAGTGGACTTCACTCTTTCCCCATTATCCTACAACTGTCACACATTTTTAACTCACTCAACTAAATTAGCTTGAAGTGTCTTACTTTCTCTTCACCATTCCACTTCTCACATAGCCTTGTGTAGGCAGCAGACTTGGAAATATTACATTTGATTCACTGACCTGAAGAATCAAATACAGAATTTCGTAAAAACATAGACAGAGAGAAACAAAGCTCCAAACAACATCCAGTAGCATTTTCAGCAATCAATCACAGAACAACAATATCTCCGTAAAATGCAGAAACCGTGGGCGGCACGGTAGCAGCAGACTTGGAAATATTACATTTGATTCACTGACCTGAAGAATCAAATACAGAATTTCGTAAAAACATAGACAGAGAGAAACAAAGCTCCAAACAACATCCAGTAGCACTTTCAGCAATCAATCACAGAACAACAATATCTTTGTAAAATACAGAAACAAATGTGGTTGTGTTTTCATTGCTCAGGAGGTGGATACAAGTACATGCCTTTGTTGGAAAGCAGAAGTCTGAAATTATCGTGATGACTTTTTCAGCAGAAAATAAACAGAAATTCCGGAAGAGAAACTGAGGAATAAAATGTTATCTTTCCCTGGTTGCCTCTAAAAACAGGACGGTCTCCTGAGTGAGAACATGGAGCTGAACATTTATAACCATCTGGAAAACTTGCATCATGATCAACTGCAGCATGGCACGAAACAGGAAAACCTAACATCAGGTAAACATCAGTGATCTGAGCATTATTGTAGAGATTACTCAGTATTTGTTAGTTAACTAGAAGTAATTAACCTTCAATGACCAACAATGTAAACATTTCTCTTTGTTTGAGACAAAGTGTTGTCACAAAATCCCACTTCTGATTTGATGGATTTTAGTGTGAACAGTGAAATAACATAATAGGGGCAGTTCATCCCTTTAACTGTTTGTGTTGTTTACAAACAATGAAATAAATCAATGAAAAATAGTGTGACCCTCCCTTTAACAGACAGTGTTATTGACTCACACTGAAAATCATGAGGAAGATTTTGATGTAAAGATATTGAGGAGGGAATAGTGAAACATTGAAGGGTTGAGGAAGAGGCAAGTCTGTGATTGAGAAATGGTTTTTATTTCTTGTACAATGTAGATTACACCACAACTGATATTTTGTATCTGTTCTTTATAACTACCTGTACATGTTGTCATGTTAATTCTTGCTAAAATTTAGATATTTAAGCTGCTTTTAATGAATGTCTGTGAGCTGAACATGGCATGTCCATTAGATTTTAAAATGTTGTAAAAATTCCAGCATTGACTATAACATTCAGTTTTTCTCCCTCTTCTCCAGCACCAAATGAAAAAGGATTTGCTGTCGTGTTCACAAGGTGAGTTCCTCTAATCCTTTCGATGAAGACCTTCTCTTACACTTTATGGTGTTCAATCAACAGAGCCTGGCCAAGGAAAATGCTCATCTCTGGTCAGCTACATTCTCCTGAGTCTCTCTATCCTGCTGTCTGTGGTGATGCTTCTCACTGCAGTGATACTCTGTAAGTGCTGTGCCATTTTAAACTCTGTTGTGATAGCATCTGGGCTAGATTAGATTAGATTACTTACAGTGTGGAAACAGGCACTTTGGCTCAAAAGTCCACACCGACCCACCCATACCCTTACGTTTACCCCTTACCTAACACTACGGGCAATTTAGCATGGCCAATTCACCTGACTTGCACATCTTTGGACTGTGGGAGGAAACCGGAGCACCCGGAGGAAACCCACGCAGACACTGGGAGAACGTGCAAACTCCACACAGTTAGTCGCCTGAGGCGGGAATTGAACCCGGGTCTCTGGCGCTGTGAGGCAGCAGTGCTAACCACTGTTATTGTTGTGTGAATACTCAAATGACAATTGACAAATGTAATTTAAAATTGTGCATAAATTGAATACCTTAATAATGTAGAATTGAAATGAGCCTGGGCGATGTGAATGGTAACAGTGAAAGGACACTTGGGATTTGGACGCCACTCAAAGCACTGCACGTCATCCATTGCCTTACCATTGTCTGTGCCTCTCCTCAGTCAGTAGCCCACTTCCTTCCTTGTCTCCTCATGGGCAGCGTGTCCCTGTAGGGAAGAGCAGTGATTGACACAGCCCACACAGACTCCAAACCCAGAGCTCATTATCTCAGAGGATCTCAACAATGGGAGCAGCTCAATTGTTCATTTTCTGAAGCAACTGCAGCAATGATGTGTCATCGGTGAAGGGAGAGGAAGACTTTGTCATTCAACCAGGATGTACTCCGGTTTATGTGAAAAAGTTGCATCATTAAGCTTCTGTTCCAGTGTAGATCATATGAATATCATTCATTCAATAGATTTTTGTGATTGCACTGATTATAGGTTTAATCTGTGTAGAAAGAATGACTAAGGATTTTAGAGAATGTTTGCTATTTGCAGAAATGTTTCGTCAATAGATACAGGTCAGACTGATTCTACAACAAATAAGTGCAGATAAACTCACTGCAGAGCTGGTGCAGACACAATAGGCTAAATGGCCTTATTCTGCACTCTAAGAAATCCATGATTCTGTAATCATCTTTCTTCCTTACAAAGGAAATTTGCCAGATGGGAAGGACTTACCCAATTTTGAGGAATTTGATATTTTTGGTTACTATTTTGGGTTTCAGTTTGATAATTATTTCTCCCTGCTGAACAAAACGTGACTTTCTGTGAGAGCCAGATAATGTTTCAATCCTCAGGGTCAATGGACCAATGGAGGGAGAATAACTGACATGGTCACAAACTGATTAGCCTGAATAGACTGTTCCTGTGCTCTGTCACTCTGTGGAACTTTCCCATACCCACTGTACATTTCAGAGGTTCATATTTCCTGTTTTTTCTCTTTCTCACTTCTGTCTGCCACCTGTCTGTCTGTTTTACTAACTGCTTGATCGTGAATGCATTCTGTCGAGCTACACTAGCCTGTGTGCTCCTGTACTCTTGGAATGCTCCTTCTCACTCCCCTCTGTCCAACTCAATGTGTCTTTTAAGTTGATGCTGCAGTTACACGATGTGTCAGACTTGCATTCTCCGACAAAGTACAAGGTTGCAGCTCCCTTGAAACTGCCATTTTTATCCAAACATTCTGGACTGTGTAAACTCTGAACTGTATAAAACATTGGTTAGGCCACAGCTACTGCAATGTGTACAGTTCTGGAATCTACAGTATGGGGAGGGTGTGATAGCAGTTGAGAGGAGATTTACAGGACGTTACCTGGGCTAGAGAGTTTCAATTTTGAAAACAGATTGGACGGACAAAGGTTGATTTTCTTAGAGCAGAGGAGATTGACAGGGGACATGACAGAGACGTATAAAATTATGTGTGGCATAGATTGGGTAGAAAAAAAGAAACATTTCCACTGGATGGAGGGAACAATGACTAGGGGTCTACATTTAAGGGAAGGGGTGAAAGGTTTAGAAGAGATGCGAGGAAAAACCTTTGACCAAGAGGGTGGTGGTAATCTGGAACTCACTGCCTCTAAGGGTGATCGAGGCAGAAACATTTGTAACGTTGACGATGTGCACTTGAAGTGCCAAGGCATTCATGGCTTTGGGCCAAGTCTCCACTACCAGCCTTCTCTACTTCCTCTGGCAGCTCATTCCATAATGTACCACCCTCTGTGTGAAAAAGATGCCTCTTCAGTCTCTTTTAAATCTTTCTCCTCTCATCCTAAACCTATGCCCTCTAGTTCTGGACTCTCCCACCCCAGGGAAAAGACTTTTTCTATTTATCCTATCCGTGCCCCTCATGATTTTATAAACCTGGGTGTTGGGATGGTGCTTCTGGCGTTGAGTATCTGGTCAGCGTGTGTGGCTTTCCTGTAGACGCTGGTCTGCAGTTCTCCATCGGTGCTTAGTTCTACCAAAACATCCAAGAAGGAATTAGCGGACTGCGTTAATCGGGTAACCGTCGTTCCTGAATACATTGTATAGGTGTTTTCCCTCGGCTTCTCGTAGTCCATGGTGCTGCAGTGAGTTGTGGCTTGTTTGATCAGTGTCCTGATGAGCTCCTTTTGTGGGTGTTGGGATGGTTGCTTCTGGCGTTGAGTATCTGGTCAGCGTGTGTGGCTTTCCTATAGGCACTGGTTTGCAGTTCTCCGTTGGCGTTTAGTTCTATTAAGACATCCAAAGACGTCTATTAAGACTGCACTTATCGGGTAATCGCTGTTCCTGAATACATTATATAGGGACCTTGTTGTGAATGAGAACTTTGAGGAGCTGGGAAACAGGCTTGAATAGATCAAGATTGATGAAGTTGATGTGCTGGAAATTTTGGCAAACATTAAGATTGATAAGTCCCCAGGGCCAGACCAGATTTATTCTAGGTTGCTCAGGAAGTGAGAAAGGAGGTTGCTAAGCAGCTGGTGAAGATCTTTGCTTCCTCACTCTCCACGGGACTCGTACCAAAGGATTGGAAGGAGGCAAATGTTCCTCTTTTCAAGAAGGGGAATAGGGAAATCCCTGGTAATTACAGAACAGTCGTCTGACGTCTGAGGTCAGCAAAGTTTTGGAAAGAATTCTAAGGGATAGGATTTATGACTATTTGGAAAAGCATAGCATGATCAAAGGCAGTCAGCATGGCTTTGTGAGGGGCAGGTCATGCCTCACCAATCTTATTGAGTTCTTTGAGGAGATTACGAGACAGGTCGACGAAGTTCGAGCAGTGGATGTGGTGTATATGGACTTCAGCAAGGCATTTGATAAGGTTCCCCATGGTAATCTCATTCGTAAAGTCAGGAGGTATGGAATACAGGGAGATTTGGCTGTGTGGATTCAAAATTCGTTGGCTGACAGAAGGCAGAGAGTGGTTATAGATGGAAAGTATTCAGCTCGAGGTCAGTGGTGAGTGGTATCCTGCAGGGCTCTGTTCTTAGGCCTCTGCCCTTTGTAGTTTTTATAAATGACTTGGATGAAGAGGTTGAGGGGTGGGTTAGTAAATTTGCTGATGACACAAGGTTGGCGGTGCATTTGATAATATCGAGGGCTATTGCAGGCTGCAGCACAACATGGACAGAATGCAGAGCTGGGTGGAGAAATGATAGCTGGAGCTCAATCTGGATAAATGTGACGTGGTATATTTTGGAAGGTTGAACTTGAATGCTGAATATAGGATAAAGACAGGATTCTTGGCAGTGTGGAGGAACAGAGGGACCTTGATGTCCAAGTGCATAGATCCCTCAAAGTTGCCACCCAAATGGATAGGGTTGTTAAGAAAGCATATGGTGTTTTGGCTTTCATTAACAGGTGTTTGAGCTTAAGAGCCACGAGGCTTTGCTGCAGCTCACAACTCCCTGGTGAGACCACCCTTGGAATATTGTGTCCAGTTCTGGTCGCCCTATTATAGGAACGATAAGAAGGCTTTGGAAAAGGTGCAAAGAAGATTTACCAGGATGCTACCTGGACTGGACGGCTTGTCTTACGAAGAGAGGTTGACTAAGCTTGGATTTTTCTCTCTGGAGAGAAGGAGGAAGAGAGGAGACCTGACCGAGTATACAAGGTAATGAGGAGCATAGATACAGTCAATAGCCAGAGACATTTCCCCAGGGCAGGATTGACTGGCACGAAGGGTCATAGTTTTAAGATATTCGGAGGAAGGTATAGAGGAGATGTCAGAGGTAGGTTCTTTATGCAGAGTTGTGAATGCATGGAATGTGTTTCTAGTAGTGGTGGTGGAAGGGAGTCATTAGGGACATTTAAGCAACTGCTGGACATGCACATGGACAGCAGTGAATTGAGGGGGGCATAGGTTAGGTTATTTTGTTTTAGGTTAGGAATAATCCTTGGCACATCAAGGGCCAAAGGGCCTGTTTTGTGCTGTACTTTTCTATGTTCTAGGTGTTTTTCTCGGCTATTGTTCTATTCCTCTTTGGCGAATTTTATATCCGTAAGGATGTTGTTGATGTATTGGTGTGTTTCATCCAGTTTGTCATGTTTCGTGATGACAAAAGTGTCATCTACATACCGGACCCATAGCTTACGCTGGATCATGGGAAGGGCTGTTCATTCTAATCTTTGCATAACTGCTTCTGCTATAAGCCCTGATTATTGGTGATCCCATAGGCATCCCATTGATGAAGTGGGTTGTGAGGCACAGGTCCAGTAGTTTGAGAATGCTCTCTTTGCTGATGGGAGTTGGCGCTGTTGGGTGCTTGTGTTCCTGGCTTTTCCAGCAATGAGGCCAGGGTTTCTTTGACTAGGGTGATGTTTATTGATGTGAACAAGGCCATGGAAGGAAACCATGACGTTGTCATCCTCGATCTTGATGTCTTTGGTGATGGTAAGGAATTCCTGGCTGGAGTGGATGGAGTGGGTTGAGTCGTTTTTGTTGCAGTTCCTATGCCAGCCTGTATGTTTGTGTGCAGGGAAATGAGATTATGGGTCTGGGGGTGGGGAGGCTTGTTTTTTTTTGTGTGTATCTTTGGAGAACTGCAGACCAAGCGTTTGCAGGAAAGCCAAAGCTTGATGGGGAGAAGTTGGCTGAGAAATAATCACCTTGACTGGTTCAACATTTTTCACTTAGAAAATGGCTGCCTAAGCGAAGTCCCAATTAAATACCTGGAAGTGGGTAATCCAAGATGGAGAACGGGAAAAAATTGTTGCTGTAAGTGCTGCTCCTTTTTTGAGGTATTTCAGGCATTAGAGGTGATTTCCTTGCATTCTAGAAGCAGCAATTACTAGTTTATATGCTGTTGCATTGTTTTGGAACTTTGGGGAAAAAATGTCAAAACAATGACACTTTTAACAGGGAGCAAGACAGACAAAAGGCAGCGACCATATGGTCAGTGAGAGACAGAGAGCAAGAAACCTATACTGCTGACACAGCAGTGAATCTGCTCAGTTACTGCTTTTGCTGCTTGAGTTCATGTACCTCTGGAAATCGGTGTGTATCTAGGAAAAATTAAGAAACAGCAAAATTCACAGTTGACTTTGGAAGAACCTGTATGGGAGAGCTCATAGTCGAAGAACATATAAGTGCATAGTTTTTGACATGTAACCTTACTGTAAGTCTGCAGAAGTGAATAGAATGGGTTATTTCCCTGGAGTGTCACAGGCTGAGAGATGACCCTGTACAGGTTGATAAAATCATGAGGGGCATGGATAAAAGATAAATGAAAAGGTCTTTTCCCTGGGGTGGGGAAATCAAGAACTGCAAGGCATAGGTTCGGGGTGAAAGGGGCAAGACGGTGGTGCGTGTATGGAATGAGCTGCCAGAGGAACTGGTGGAGGCTGGTACAATTACATCATTTAAGAGACATCTGGATGGGTATGTGAATAGGAAGTGTTTAGAGAGATATGGGCCAATTGCTGCCAAATCGGACTAGATTAGGTTAGGATATCTGGTCGGCGTGGACGAGTTGGACCAAAGGTCGGTTTCTGTGCTGTACATCTCTATGACTATCAAAGGAGTCAAAACCACCTTGTATGTTGACCAGGAATCTGTGATTCTGCAAGGTCTGCCCAGTTCACATTGCCTTCTATACAAAAATAGAAATCAGGAAGCTGGAAAGCAAAGGAATCATCAAACTAAATGAGCAATATCGGTCCTACCAATTGTGAAGCCCAACAAGTCTCTGTGGGGGTTTTAAACAAATGGTAAACCACTTCTTGTAACTAGATAAAGGTCCAATCCCTCACATGGAGGATTTACGCATGGAGCTATTGGGAGGCTGTTCTTCATGAAGCTGGACATGATCTGTGAATACTTGTAACTGCAGTGAGATGAGGATTACCGGAAATGTGTGACAACTAATACCCATAAAGATTTGCACCAATGCCATTAGGGGTAGAGTCAGCCTGCACCATTTCTGCCCCAGGTTGCCATTTACATGGATAATGTGCTGATAACAAGGGAAGACCAGTAGAGAGCACTTAATGAACTTGGACATAGTCTGTAAACATTTTACCAAGGTGGGTGTACTCCTCAGAAGAGAAAATATTGTGTTCCAGGCACCTAAGTGACCTACCTGGACTATAAAATTGACAAGGTCAGTTAAAACTCCATATGAAGATAAAGTAAGGGTGATCAAAGGTGCCCTGGATCCCATGTCTGTACTAGACATTAGGATTTTCCATGGATATGAGTATTATTCATACGTAACCCGACTTCCATCCTGGCACCCTTACATCAGCTATTGAAAAAGGGTCAGCCTTGGAAATGGTCTCATAGCCAAAAGGTAGTAATCACAGCCAAGACATTAGGGAAGTGAAGCACCAGCTAATACCATCTAAGGTGTTGGCATACTGTGATCCCACGCAAGATCTGATGCTGATATGTGATGCCTCCTGCACAGTATTGTGTTAGTGTTGGCCCACAGATGTTCAATGAAGCAGAACGCCTAATAGTTTCCCAGATTTCGGTTGGTGCAGACTGCAAAATGTCCAGATAGGGAAGGAAGGTTTGGTGGTCATCTTTGGCGACCAATATTTTTACGGATATAAATTTGCAATAGTAACAGAACTCAAACCCCTACAAGGGCTATTTTTTTGTGTCCACAGTCTGAAGGGTGTTCAGAAAGTTTAAAACCAGGATGGACTCTTCCAATGGTGGCACTACCAATGCTGTACTGCCCATAGCTTCTGGTTTCTCATTCTAAGTGGGTACAGTTATGAATTGGAACAAATTCCAGGAGGCCATGTAACAAATGTGGATGCTTTGAACTACCTCCTGCTGGCAGATAAACCATTGGTAGTGCCACCCCTGGAAGAGTCCATCCTGGTTTTAAACTTTCTGAACACCCTTCGGGTCACTTCTGACAATATCAGACTGTGGACACAAAAAGATCCGGTTCCAGCAAAACTAAAACAGCTGGTGATGTTTGGTGAAACAAGAGGTCCATCAGATCCAGAACTGAATCCAAATCCAGAGGGATCAGATTACCGTAGAGAATGGGATATTATTACGGAGAACAACATATTAGATTCGATTCCCTACAGTGTGGAAACAGGCCCTTCGGCCCAACCAGTCCACATCGACCCTCCGAAGAGTAACCCACCCAGACCCATTTCCCTCCGGCTAATGCACCTAACACTATGGGCAATTTAGCATGGCCAATTCACCTGACCTGCACATCTTTGGATTGTGGGAGGAAACCGGAGTACCTGGAGGAAACCCACACAGACACGGGGAGAATGTGCAAACTCCACACAGACAGTCATCTGAGGCTGGAATCGAACCTGGGACCCTGGTGCTGTGAGGCAGTAGTGCTAACCACTGAGCTACCTTGCTACCTCTTTTTGAAATGTTAGCTCTGCTGTCCCTCCACAGATGCCAGACCTGTTGAGTTGCTTCAGCCAGTGGTTGTTCTGGGAAAATGATACTGGCTGAACTCCACCAGGCTCAGCCAGGGGTGTCCAAAAGATGTTGATGAGGTGAATGCTGAATAAATGCCCGAGGAAACATCACAGAAGCGCTTCACAGGAGGCTCCCAAGCACTGAGGATGTCACCGAGACAGGGTACGAAACGTCTGCAACACAAATTCCCAGCTCGGCGAACAGAACCACAACAACGAGCACCCGAGCTACAAATCTTCTCACAAACTTTGATGTTGATGAGAATTTTATCATAGAATTCCTACAGTGTGGAAGCAAGCCATTCAGCCCATCAAGTCCACACTCACCTGCCAAAAAGCATCACACTCAGACCCACCCAAACCCTCGCTTGTGAAACTAAGACAAGAGGACATCGCCAAAATATTACGGGTAGCTGATTTAGGACCGAATTGAGAAGAAACTTCTTCACCCAGAGGTTGTGAATCCGTGGAATTCCCTGCCTGGTGAAGAAATTGAGGCTTCCTCATTGAATGTTTTTAAAGCTAAGATTCTTGAATAGTAAATGATTTAAGGGTTACAGTGAGAGGGTGGGGAAGTGGAGCTGAGGCCACGTGAAGATGATCTTATTGAATGGTGGAGTGGGCTCAAACAGTCAGATAGCCTACCCCAGCTCCTATAACCCTGCATTTCCCATAGCTAATCCACCTAGCCAGCACATCCGTGAACACTATGGGCAATTTAGCACAGCTAATCCACCCTAACCTGCACATCTTTGTACTGTGATGGGAAACCAGAGCACCTGGAGGAAACCCATGTAAACACAGGGAGAATGTGCAAACTCCACACAGACAGTTGCCTGAGGGTGAAAGTGAACCCAGATCCCTGGTGCTGTGAAGCAGCGGTGCTAATCATTGAGCCATAGGCCAGTCTGTGGCCAGGGCTGGATGTATACATTCTGCATTGGTGAGGCAGTGCCCAGAGTGCCAACAAGAATAAAAAATACCAACAGCAGACTCCCCACATTCGTGATTCAGATACACATCAACTATACCCATCCTTTCATTGGCTTAATACTCTTAGTTGTGGTGGATGCCCACTCAAAGTGGTTGGACATGTATAGAGTTCATTCATCAAACATGGGGATGATGAAAAAAACACTGAGCACTTTATGCAATACATGATCTTCAGGAACATAATTTATCATCATGGAATTTGACTATTTCCTAAAGTCAGCATTCAGTATATAAGGACAGCTCCATACCAACCATTATCTAATGGTGTGGCAGAAAGAGCAGTCCAAATTTTGAAAGCGGGCTTAAAGAGACAACTCACAGCTTCACTCGATACCAAACTGTCCCAGTTCCTATCTGTTTGTTGGACCACCTGTCGTGCATTTCCAGCAAAATTGCTAATGGGGAGAAGATTTCGTATCAGTTTAATCCGATCTTCCTGCTCCTAAACGGGAAGGGATGCTGAAACAGCATCAGCATGCCAATGCTGGGCACAAGACTCCTCTAAGTGAGAGAAACAGTTTGCTTTGGGGAACAAAGTTTGGTGCCAAAACCATGGAAATGGCTTTGCATGGGTAAGAGGCAGGATGGACACAAGATCAGGTCCCATGACATACAAAGTTCAGATAGGACAGGCAGTACTGCACAAGCATGAGGACCACATGAAAGCTGCCAACTCATGAATGGGAAAGAAGCAAAACATATCCAGCCCATTAAAATAGTCAGGTTCTCTTCCTCCACTAAACATCAAAGAAATCTGAGATAGACACACAGCCCCGATGCCTCACCAGTCTGGGTGCAAGACGTGGGTTACAGTTCAGTACACACCACCCACATTCATGGCTGAGGTGGAGGAACTGGACTTAAGCCCTTAAGGAAGGGCTGAAGAAGGGCTTATGCCCGAAACGTCGATTCTCCTGTTCCCTGGATGCTGCCTGACCTGCTACGCTTTTCCAGCAACACATTTTCAGCTCTGATCTCCAGCATCTGCAGACCTCACTTTCTCCTATAAGTAATGGGTGACTTGGTGATGGGATACCGGCCTCTGTGGAGTTATTTCTCTTTCTTGAATATATTCAGTGACCGATCTCCAAAGCCTTCTATGATAGCATGTGCCTCTCACTGAAGAAATATTTTCTCACCTCAATCCTAAATGATCTACCATGTATCTGAGACTGTGCCCCCTTGTTTGAGACTCCATAACCAGGGAAAACATTCTCCCTGCATCTAGTCTGTCTATCCCTGTTAGAATTATGTATATTCCAATCAGATTCCCTCTCAGTCTTCTAAGCCCTGTTGAATCAGGCTCTCCTTATAGGATAGTCCTGCCATCATCAGTGGAGTCGTAGAGTCATAGAGATGTACAGCATGGAAACAGACCCTTCCGTCCAACCTGTCCATGCCGACCAGATATCCCCAACCCAATCTAGTCCCACCTGCCAGCACCCAGCCCATATCACACCAAACCCTTCCTATTCACATACCCATCCAAGTGCCTTTTAAATGTTGCCGTTGTACCGGCTTCCATCACTGTTTGGGAATAATTACCAATTTTTATGTGAAAATATAAAAACCTGTGTTCTGAGCATGTACATCGCACCTCAAAGGATTGGAATATGGACAGCGAGAAAGACAGTCGCTTTATGCTGAATTTTGGTTTCTGACTTAGACCATAAACATCTGCCATCAGGATGGTGATGATGATCTCTGGGAGTTAGACCATCACATTATCTAAATTGTTGTTTCTCTTTCAGTTACAAGATTGTCTGAGAAGACAAACAGATCACTTGATGAACTTAGGACTAACATTTCTCAGCTGAAGATGAGTAAGTTTAAAACTATTGCTCTGTGCTTTAACTTTCAAGTATTCAGAGTGAAAACTATCAGATTGTTAAGCACTGGGATCAAGTGGATTGATAGTACAGCTGCTTATTACCAGCCATTCATGCAAAATGCATTTATGTGGTGTGATGAGTAAATGATTTCCCCCTTTCCCTGTTCCTGGGACGGAAGCTCTTAAGCAATTTTTAATGTTCCTCACCCTGAGCCACAATCTCTGGGTTCGAGTCACACTCCAGGATTTTGTGGCCTTGGAAGGTACAGACTGTGATAGGTTGTGGATGGAGGCAATCACCTTCTAGACCTAGATTGCCAAGACACTGAGTTATTTGACAAAGTCAACAACTCTCAAATATACCAAAGGCACCTACCCCAGAAAGTGAGAGCACATGAGATGCTTGATATGCAGTGGTGTCCTAAAAAACTGTTGGTTCTGGCTTCTTCAGGTTGTGTCGTGAAAAACAAGCAAATGGGATCCAGATGTAAGGAAGGTGGGTGGGGGGAGTGCGT